>NC_143587.1:97317973-97664241 GCF_048544385.1 Mastigoproctus giganteus | reverse complement strand
CTGCTATACACAAGGATGTGCTTTGCTTGCTTAAATGCCTGATCTGGCCAACGTTCACCATCAGACCAGTAATTCATATACCTTTATAAATAATCTAAACTTAGGTTATAGGTTGTAGTTTATGCTCAGTGATCACTGAGCATAAACCTACCTAATACCGTGTTGGTCCACCATTCGCACAGATAACAACCGCTATTCGTCTAGGCATCGACTCCATTAGATGTCTGCAAGATGTTCCACTAGAAGAAGTCCTTAGGGATCTCCAGCCATGCTGCCTGCAAGGCTTTCCACAGTGTCAGAACAGTTTGCATGTCCATATGCCTCACCTCCCGTTTTAAATCAATCCACAGGTGTTCAATTGGACTGAGGTCAGTCGAATTTGAAGGCCAATCAAAGCGAGTGATATCGTCACTGTGTTTCTCGAAGAACTTATTAACATTAAATTTAAATATTTCATAATTTTATATAGACTATTTTTATCACCATCACAGCAGGATTATACCCATGGTGGCCGGATGTTTCATAGATAACTTTGATTATGTACGATTATAAATTAAAACAAGATATACGTAGAAAATAGTTTAGAGGAGTTCACTACAACAGTGTATCATCATGTCAGCACGTTACCAACAGTGCTGAGTCACATACAAGATATCTGAAAGAAGGAGTTGCCTCAAAGGTGTTTGTTACACTCACAACTAGATGTCTACGTTTCCTGACCCTTACCAATTTCTGTAGATATATTTCCATTTATGGAGCGCTTACTTATGTTTTGCAACGTCAGCATTTTCAACTGTTTTGCTTTATCTGTAATTCTAATCTTGAATGGGGGTGGCTCTTGGCAATCGTCCATTTCAAGGTCCTGTAATCGGTACTGAATATTGGCTTCTGTAGTGAGGGAGATGCTGAAGCTCAGATTTCTGTGATATACAGGATTGCTGGACGTATCTGCTTGTATCTGTTTGTTGTTTCCCTATCGTGAGTGTAGAGTAGGTGTTGCATCGCTCTTCATCGAGGGAGCTGAACCGTTTGAGGAAGTGCTCGATGCGGCCTGCGAATCTGAGCTTGAGATCAAAGTATACTCCGAGATAAACCAGCTCTGAGCACATCTGAGATCATTACATTAGACGCGCTTCAGCCTTACCAGTTGAAGCGCATGTAATGTAGGCGTTGCAGTGCCCATCTGTATTACTGAAGGGATTGTATATTTCCATCAAGAGGCGAATCATAAACGTTTTTCCGCAACCAGACGGGCGGGTCAATAATATTTGAGTTAGTTCGCGATTGGGAGATAACAGACTCCAAATTACATGTATCAAAATTCGATACTCGATGTAATGGTAGCTGCCAACGGCCGCTTGATAGGTTAGGGGTAAAAAAAAGCCTGCTTTTACTTTCGTTTTCTTTGAAGTAGAATCTTTTTCTACTTCAAAGAAGTTGCAGAAGTCCTCGTTGGTCATCAAGTTTTCGCGTTTCTTTGCAATTGCGCTGGTCGGTTGAGCGTGGCGAACTTTAGATCCTCATTCATCACTCTGTTTGGATGATTGTAGAAGTTTCGAAAGGGGTCTTCTTTTCGCAGTCGCGTTACAAGGCTATGCAGGTCATTACTGCATGCTTCGTTAGGGTCACCGTCGTTATTGTCTTGACGTATTACATATATTACACCGTTGTCACCGTCTTACATATTTAAATCGTTTTGGGAATGTCCAAGTCTGATTCGTACAATTTACGATCTAGTGTGAGCTTTTCGTTGTCGTCGTAGATCTTGATATATTTCATCTCTGTTTCCTCATTGCGAAATGGAATGTGCAGCGTTACCATCTCGCGCTTGTACTCGTTGAAATCCTGAGCCAAGTCGTAGTTTCGATAGCGTATTATGCGTGGATACTGTAGATTCTTGAAGATGTCGTTAGCGTTGCATTTGTAATTTGCGACAAAGCATGACAGAGTAACGTGATAGTATGATTGTAACAATACAAATCATGCTTTTTTCAATAAATTACTACGATCAAGTAGGTAATTAGGCTATTGGCCTAAGCTCTTCTAAATATTGATTCCGTAGAGTAACAACAGCTTCAAAAAAGAAACAAGTCCTACAAAAGATTGGCAGTCAAGACAGAATCGTCCTTTCCCGTGTCAGGGCCCACTTTAATCGAAAAAGCTGCTGCAATCTAAGAACATCTTGACTGCACTCTGAGGAAAGGAAAGCCATACTATGCTGCCCCACAAGGTGGATTCAATCAAATGCTTGATCCTCAAAAATGGCTCAAATACTTCGCCATGTTCTCAAGTACAACCACAGTGGCATCTACAGCTGTCCTGCCTGACTATGAAAACCCTTCAGATGTCCTGGGGGGGGGGAAACTATCCAGTTAACGAAACAGGAGCTCATACGTGCCATCAATTCCCTTCCTACAACAGCCGCTGCTGGGAGAGAATAGAATTCCGCAATTTATGGTCAAATGGCGGATCCCATTTATTATAGACCATCTTCTCTAGATCTACAACAGATGCTTCACTGAGCATTACTTTCCACCCGAATGGAATACGTAAAAAATGTACCCTATCCTTAAAAATCAATTTGCCACAAACGTCAGCCAGTTTAGACTCATTTCAGTTGCCTTCAATCAGTTAAAAACTCTCGAAAAGGCTTTGCTACCCAAACTTACTCACCAAATCCTCCAGAAGAAACCACCTGAAATCCACTACGCCATCCCAGGAAAATCATCAATCACTAACTTGGCAGCCACCACAGAACGCATCCTCTCAGCATTCGAACAAAGATTTGGGCTGGTAACCATATATCTCGACGTAAGTGAAGCCTTTGATGCCGTTTCGATCCCCTTGCTCCTTCTACTTAAGGAGAAATTTAATATACGAGGTGATATGCTGTGCTTTTTCGAATTTCTGCTCTGTCACAGAATTCTCCATCGGGAACAACACACCCTATCCTGTGACATCACTGCCGGACTACCGCAGGGGATATCCCATCTGGTGTCCTGTTCACGACCATCGTCGTGCCCATTATTTCCTCCATGAACGGGCTCTTATGCTATGATGATGACCTCAAACCGCTGACGCAAGTTAACCCTGGCTTAGCAACAGGATCAATTCCCAACTTCAATCTAAAAATCAACCCACAGAATTCTGCTCGGGTTATATTCTCCCTTAAATCCGTGCCAACAACTGCTCAACGTGTCACTCGGAGGGATACCAATACCGAACGTACTCTCGCACACAGACCTTGATGTTCTGTTTGATCGAAAGGTGTCCTTTGTCAACCAGATCAACAAAATCAGTACCAAAATTTCGCGTCTAAGGTGGATCTCAAAGCAGCAGCTGCAATAAGTTTGACATCCCTTCACTGCTAAAAAGTTCATCACCTGCACGATCTACCCCGCCATTCTCTATGGTGCAGAAATATGGGCCTCAGTCGCACCTCTAAACCTTAAGCGGGTGTACACCGCTGAATACTGGTTATTGAAATGGGCCAATAATAAGCTTCATCTGCCTCCCGCTACCACAACCACCATGATGGCAGAAGCACTCGAAATCCAGAGGGTAAAGTTCCTGATCGTGGAAAGGAGGCTGTTCTACGCAGGCAAACTCATCACAGGCCAGATATCACCTCCCAATATTTGGAACGTTTGCTCTTGGAGGATCGCACATAGTGTGCATAATGTTAGGGTCGGGCACCACCTGTGGTGTCCCACATCTGCGCCATATGTACGCTGTGAAGAGATAACGGTACTCCTGTAAATGCCAGAACGGTGTTGCATGATGTAGTTTTGTGTTGGGTTCTGTTGTGTGTCCTGGCATTTGGCCGCGGGGCCCCCAGTGGAACCCCACTAAAAGTAAAAAAAAAAAAATAATAATAATAATAGAACACTTGTGGCTCACCACAAGAGGCTTACACTCACTGAGAGGTTTCTCCCCAAGCAGATGCTCGCCGCCCTGAACTGTGTGGACGCCGACTCTGACAGACTAATAAGTAAGAAGGACAGATACAACTTTATCAAAGCCCTTGAACCCTGACCTACTAAAAGAGGATCACGATGCTCCCGTCCCCGTGTACAAATCTGCCCTGCTGAATCATTGCCAAGTCGTATTCTGTTTTTCTGCATTTGTATTCAGTTCTGTATTTGCATTTATTTTTGCATTTGTACGCTGTATTTTGTAACCTGTTTTGTATTTGTATGCCGTACTTGATTCTGCTTTTCTCAAACTGCTACATGGAAACCTTTGACGCTCATCGCCGTGATGGGATATTGTGCTGTAACTCTGTATTTCGCGATAAACATTTATTTAAGCAACGGGCCTGTGTATCCTATCACCAACGTTGATTCGGTAGAGTAAGTAGCGGGCGTGAGCATAAATTACATCGTTCATGATTTCGGTTCTAGCTCTTCGAGGTGTCGTCAAAGGTATTTACACAAAAAACATCTTTCGTGCGTACAAGGTACACACGCGATGTTTTTATCCTCTGCATATACTAACTAATCATTTCGAGGGCATACGAAGGGGATAAGAATCGCAGTCAATAGAAAGCCAGACAGGACCCCATTACCACCTCCTTGGATAGTGGAACTATGTACGATTGGTCCATGCACTCTTGTTACTTATATTTATAAGAGTAAGCTCCGAATTAAATAAACCGTATGCGTTAACAATATCGATCAAGGCAATTTAAGCATTTATACATATTGTTTATTATATTTAATTATGCAAATTGTGTTTAACTTAAATAAAATATTAACTGAGATGTTGGTAACATGATAATCCAGATCGTGTCCCTGAAAAGCAAATTAAAGTACTGTAGACTTTTTTATACTTAAATTCATATAATACTCTTTCTGTCATCTTCGATAAACACTAAAGAATTGATTTCAGAACAATCACCGAAATATCTGGAATTTGGAGCTGTATCTATAACGCGATTACTTCCTGGATCATATATAGTCACTGAACGTACTCAAAGCTTGACTTATTTATAATCACACAGTTAAAAAAAAGGTCAATGGGAACGGAATGTTTATTATATTATTCGCGGAAGGCTTGGAAACATTAATCATCGAGATGCAAACAACTTGATAGCTATTACTCATTCGAAATGTAAATACACGAGTGCACAGTTCAGTTGATGTCATATTAGACGAATCATATTTCCAAGAAAGTCGCCGTTCGTTCCAGCTATCAACTTTGTAGAGTCTACCCATTAAAAGTCCCTGACCTGTCTCAATCAGTGAGGAAACGATCAACCTGTCAAGTGTCTGTTTGCAAAAAGCGCCTTAAAATGCGATATCATGTCTCTGAAAACTTAAAACTTCGGAAACTTATTTTATCTCACCAAATATCCGATTTCTGTATTTGCTATTGAACGTTTAATCAGAAGAGGAGATGGGGAGGCGCTATGAATTTACTGCACGTTGTTGGTTAGAGTGTGCGCTATGTTGGATATATGCAATCTCAGCTTTCCGAAGTTGGAGTGGAGCGATATAATATTAATCGGTTAATCACACTATTCGGGATACGCGTCAACAAGTAAACAAATCTTGAACCTTTGGGTTTTATGACCGGCTCTTCACCCGAGTGTGCAGTACAATGTCCTTCTGGAGCAGCCAGCCAACAAATTAAAGTCGTAGTTATATAGGGAGACTGGATGAAATGTTTATCTGCTTCGCGTTATATATTAGTTCCCATATATCAGATTAATTAATACACTGGTGTGCAAAACTTAAGGACCAATACTATTTCTAAAGGTTACAACCACAAAATCTTTACTTGAGGTACTCTTTACTGATGAGAGTAGATTCAGTCTCAGCAGCGATTCTGGACGTCAGCTAATCTGGCGAGAGGTTGGAACACGGTATCTCTCCGCAAACATCACTAAAAGGGATCGATATGGCGGTCGAGGTGTTCTCGTCTGGGAAGGCGTTATCTTGGAAGGACATACACAACTCCAGATACTGAAAGGCGGTACTGTAACCGGTGCACGCTACTGTATTGAGGTAATCCTTCCCCTTGTGCATCTGTTCCGAGGTGCCATTGGCCCTGAGTTCGTGTTTATGGATGATAACGCCACGCCCCATTGCACTGCAGCTGTTAATATGTTTTTGGAAAGTGAGTACATTATTCGTATGGATTGGCCTGCCCGTTCTACCGATCTAAATCCCACCGAACACATATGAGACGCTCTGGGAAGACGTCTAGCGGCACGTACACACCCACCAGAAAATGTTTACCAGCTGAATATGGCGCTGACAGAGGAATGGACGATGTTATCGCAAGAACTTATCAACAACATTGTTCTAAGTATGGACAGGCGGTGCAAAGCTTGCATCGACATTACGGGTGGCCATATCTCCTACTGAGGACCACCTCTTCCCTTTGTTCCATCTTTGGCAGTAATGCATCTGTATCATGACAGCCAGTTCTATGCTACTATTTTTTAATAAAGTCCCTCTGTACCGTTTTGTTTCCGTTGTTGTGTCGGTGTTGTTTCCTTCATCATTTCTGTACCTCACGAGGTTCCTTTGGTATGCTTTTCCCATATCCAGGCCACTCCTATGAGAAGCTACAGGTGAAAACCTGACTGGTCCTTAGCACACCAGTGTATATATCAAACAACAAGCAGAACAATCCCCTCGTGGGTAGCACAGTTGGTAGAATCGCTGTTCTCCCCACACCGGACGGAAAAGACCTGAGTTCGCGTCCCGGAATTTTTATGGGTCTTTTTCACAACATGGCTCAGTTAGTCGGTCTCAGGCGAGGGTAGGATGATTTTTTCTCCTGAAAACTTGGGTTTTTCGTCCAGAAAACAGAAAATCACACGCTGGTTACAGACAATATGGTTTTAGGAGTACCATCGAGTAAGGCTCACACGCTGTTTACAGACAATATGGCCTTACTCGATGGTACTCCTAAAACCTTACCACAAGAACAACAAGCAGAATAAACTCTGTCCGATAGATGATAAACCCGGAATACAACAGGTAAAATTACATCACATTTCCTCCTGAGACTGAATATTACAGTACCAAAACGTGGTTAGAAGCTTGTCCAGTTCCAGTTGGGATTACCCAGGCTATGTCTACTGGAAATACCAAAATGTAGAATCCGAACTTCGTGCTGTTATGAAGTGTCTGTGCTGTGAGACTCTTCTTCAGCATATTGCAATCTTATACATTGGAAATTTTACCCATCAAAGAGTGTCATCTGATGATGGCTGCCTTTTGGGTTATTCATGAACTTCTGTCAATTCAAAATTAGCAGGAAGAGTGGAAGAAAAGGGAGAAAATCGATCGGTGAATGGCTGTCAGACATATTGTTGATTCTGCTGACATATATGGGGCACGCATATATCGATCAATATAATTGATATGTGCAAAATGTTTTCAATAGAAATAATGGGTAAAATTCAGAATCTCTAATTTTGCGCGCAACATTGCCCAGGGTGGTTCGCAAGAGATTGAAACTTGATGCTAACAAAGTGCGAATCATCCAGGAAATTAAGATTCATGAAAAAACACAACGAGAGGACTTCACTGTTCACATTCTTAATCGTATAGACGAAGGTGAGCACTTTCTGAAAATGTCGTTTTCAGTGTTGAAGCGAAGTTCCACCTTTCTGATAAAGTTAAGAGACACGATTGTCGCATGGGGGGATCTGAAAATCCCCACTCATTCGTGAACACTAGCGTGATAGTCCCAGGATAAGCTTGGTTGTTCACTGTCCTTCAGTCAGGTGATCGGGCCGTTTGTCTTCCACAAATACACTGTGAATTCCGCAAATTAGCTAGATATGCATCTCAGATGGAAGATGTGCGTGTGGTCACTGTGTTCTCTCAGCAAAATGAGGCATCACTACACTGAAACTTGCATGTGAGCGATTTCCTCAATAAAAATTCACTTAACCAATGCATTTCCATGGCTGAGTTAGTCGGTCTCAGGGGTAGATAGCAAGGTTTTTTCCCCAGAAACTTTGATTTTTCGTCCAGCAAACAGACAAATCGACCATAGAACACACGCAATTAACAGACATAAGACACAGCACGGCAGATTAATTTGATTATTCGGCTGGCTTAAAAAAAATTAATAGTGACCGATGGATTGGCCGATATGGTACCCCCTTCCATCGCCTCCTCGTGTTCGGCTTTCATACCTATGGGTTTCTTTTGTATGGGCTATATAAACGACAATGTACTGTAAATGCAAAAAATAAACAAATAAATAAAAAGAACAATGTCACAGAGTTAAAAGACCGATTTAACAGGTAGTGGGTGACTTCCATTTCTCAAAAACACTTGCAATGGCTATCGCCTTTGCCATTCTACGTACGTACTACCAAATGTGCCCGTGTGGAGATTTACTGAAGTACAGATGTGTGATATAAATTCTTTGAGTTGCTTTATTAAGTACAGCAAACCGTTTTACAATATCTAGTACAATAAAATTTTCATCAAGTTTCATAATCAGCTGCATAATCTATAAACCCTGCATACGTGGTCCTTGAGGATGTCACAGATATTCTCTCAGATATGCCAGACAAGCTGTACTAGCTACCTGGGAGTCTAAAACGCTGATGGAACTGATATTCGGGTACCATTCAAGTCAAGTAGACCCAATTTCGGAGAAGTCCGGATGGTCTGTGACAGCCAAATCCTCTGCTTGCACCTTCACGATGGTGGGACTGATAGTAATCCTGGGTATAACCTCCATGTAAAAGTACATGGTGTGTGACCACCCAGGTATGAACCAACGTAAGTAGAAGTCAAGGTGTGGTGCCCACACCACATGGAGGAATGCTGTCCCTCTGTGTAACCAGACAATACTAGGTGGTAGATGACTCTCATCAACCGGTGCAATACCACCACTTTGCTTATTGGAGGCTTGAAGTGGTGGAACCCATGTTTAGTCTCCAGAGCTAAGTTCCGGTCAACTCTTCCCCATCTCTTCCATCATGCAGTATGATTGATGACTTTTGAGGTTATGATGAACATCGTGGCGAGATCCAATCTTCCTTACATTTCAAGGGTACAGCTCTAAAACGGTGTTCGCAGGCCAGCCGCTAGTTAGTACAACGGACCGAACCTATTGGTGACTCTCTAGGAGGCTTCCGGATCAGCTAGTGTATAATCTTGCTACCTCTACTCTGCTAGATAGTGACTGGAGGGAGTCCGAGTAGTGTTTATGCGGGGGGCATTGTCGAGGCCACGTTATGTCAAGGATCTGGGTATATTCTTACCATGTGTACGCCATATCCAAAACTTTCATTACTTCATACACCATGTTCCCCCCTCCCCACTTTTTCTTAGTATTGAATACACAATGAATTGTCAAACTAATAGAGTAAGCTTATCTGCTAAAAGATCTAAACCTCCCAAACACTTCCTAGTTCATTTCACAAATATACGTGGGCTGAATTCTAATCCCAACGATGTCCATTTCCACTTGCAGTCTTCCAAACCCCATGTACTTTTTCTGACAAAATCTCAGTTATCGGTTGATTCAACTTCCACCTTTCGCCTCAAAGGTGGTACTTGTGCACATGTCCGATATTCCCTGTCAGAGACTTGGTAATTTGGAATCTCCTCTCTTCCATCATCTCTGGCTTAAAATCTCTCTACCTCATTGTGTAAGATTCATCCGTTGTCTCCCAACTCCATTAATCACTTGGAGCTCTTTGACTTCCTCTCTTTGCAACTTGACTTTCTCCAGTTCAACTTTCCTAACAGTGAGGCAATTTTCCTTGGTGATTTTAATGTTCACAACTGCAGCTGGCTTCCGTTTTCCAGTCGCTTTTGCAATTTCTAATGACCTTGCACAGATTGTACATTTACCTACAAGAATACCGGACAATCCTAACCACACAGCAAACACGCTTGATGTTTTATTCACAAACAACCCTTCTAAGTACACGGTCGAAGTGAGTGGTCCTACAAGTTCGCATTGGATAAAAAATACAGGCAGAACTTACTCCATCCACTTCCTTCTCAGGACCGCATCACATGACATTAGAACCTGCCCCCAGAGGCCCTGTCTATCCCTGCCATGGATCCATCACTACAGCGTTCGAACTTTCTGCGCTTGCTTAGATGACCCCAGCACTGTAAAAAGCTTGCTTCCTGGACAATAATCTAACTTGATGACATGCTGTTGTGTAGATATGTTCATATGTAAATTTTTCATTTGCTTTCCTCCACTTGTATAATTAGTAATAATATATTTTTTTCTACTATCTCATCCTTGTTTATTACATTGTATTAGACTTTGTAACCTTGTATTAGCCTTTACTGTAAACCCCTGCCTTGTAGCCGTGAAGGGTATTGTGTACGGCATGTGCGTTCTGTATGCAATAAAGAGTTCTTCTTCTTCGTCCTTTAGGTACCTCAGATCACAACTTGGTGATTGTCTCTTCTCCAATGGAGCCTTTATCTCATGGCTATTCCCAACCTCGTATTGTTTGGCATTACAAGAATGCAAAATGGGATGACCTACGAGATTTCTTTTCTTCTTTTCCTTGGTCAGATTACTGTTTCAATACTTCTGATGTCAACGTTTGCTCAGATCGTGTCAGTGAAATTATTCTTGCAGGAATGGAATCCTTTATCCCACACTCCAATTTAAAATCTCGTCCTTTATCTAAACCTTGCTTTTCCAATAAATGTGTTAAGGCTGTTCAAGAGAAGAATGTTGCATATCGTAATTGGCTTGTTTCCAATTGTTCAGTTTCATTTTCTGCCTACATCAAAGCTCGCAACAATTCTAAAGTAGTCATTAATCAGTCCAAACTAGATTTCGAACAGGCTAAGAGTAGAAAACTTGCTTCTAGCCCTAATGGTAGTCGAGCATTCTGGTCTCTTACCAAAGCTATTGGCCGCAACTTTTGCCCATCTCTGTCCCACTTCTGTCAAAACCAAATGTTTCTGTTGTTATTTTAGCCAAGGATAAAGCTGACTTGCTAGTATCCCATTTTTGTTCCAACTCATGTATTAATGATCTTCGTAAAAAACCTCCCACCATTCCCAACACGATCCATTCAATGCCTCCTGTAGTCTTCCGTCAAAAGGATGTCAGAAGGATTTTGACGAACATCGATTCTAAGAAAGCTATAGGTCCTGATGGTATTTCTCCACTTGTTGTCATAACCTGTGCTCCTGAACTTACTTCTTTGCCGCCTTTTTTCACTTTCTTATTCCAAAGGTATTTTTCCTTCTGTTTGGAAATTTGCTCATATCCAGCCAGTTCCTAAAAAGGGTGACAAATCCCTCCCATCCAATTATCGTCCCATTGCAATTACTTCTACTCTTTCTAAAGTAATGGAGAAATCAATTAACCGCCAACTCTTAAACTACCTAGAAACCTCCCGTCTGATCAACGATCGCCAGTATGGATTCCGACAGTGCCGATCCACTGATGATATTCTGGCTTATGTTACCCATTTATGGGCTAATTCAATGGAAAAGTTTGGTGAAACACAAGCAGTTTCTCGTGTATTAATGACCTTCTTCCATTTACTGGAAATCCTATCCACAGTTTTGCCGATGATAGCATATTGCATTCCACTTACCATTTTGAGAAACCTTGTCCTGCTCAATCAGCTTCAACTTCTCGAATACCTTCTACCAATTTCTTAAATGCAGATCTCCAGGTAATTGTCCAGTGGGGCAAAGACAATTTAATTGATTTCAATCTTTCTAAAACTCAGTCTTGTCTAATATCTCTCAAAAAGGATTCTTCTGCTCCTATGCTTATCTTTAGTGACACTCCGATTTCTAGGCAAAATGATATATCTCTTTTGGGGATTATCCTGACTTCCAATCTCTCTCTTGGCACAAGCACATTACAAATATTGCTTCCTCTTCATCTAAAAAACTTGGTTTTCTCTTTCACTCCCGGCGTTACTTTTCTTCCAAACAGTTGTTCACTCTTTACCAATCGCAAATCCGCCCTGCCATGCAATATTGTTCCCACATGTGAGGCGGTGTCCCCAAAACCTCTCTCAGGCTTCTAGATTCCATTCAGAAGAGGAGAATTAGGTTAATTAATGACTTTTCTCTAATAGAGTCTCTTCACTATCGTCTCATAGACGTACTGTTTCTGCTGCATGCCTTTTCTACAGATACTTCCATGGGCACTGTTCTTCTGAATTGGCTTCCATAATTCCCGCTCCCTCTTTCAAAACAGTCCGAACACGTGCCGCCCCCAGCCAACATCCATTTACTGTCCAACTTCAAACCCACAGAACCAACTTTTCATCTTCCTCGTTTATTCATTGAACTGCCGTTTTCTGGAACAACCTTCCTTCATACGTATTTTCTGAAAATTACAATCTACAGAAGTTCAAGTCCAATGTCAACAAATATCTTCTTTCGTCTTCTCAACCTCTAACCCATGCACTGTACTAAGTACTATAGGTTCTAATACCTCCCGTGTTTGGGGTTTTCATAATGCTCCACACAATTCCATGGTTTCATAATTCAATGTTGGCCTCTGATGACTTGCAGTGATGGGTTATTGTGTGCGCGTTTTCTGAGCAAAATAAGAATTCTTTATTTCCCACTCCACCAAAGTCACGCCCTTCAAGCATGACACATCGCTTTTCATACTGCACTAAACATCTTAATGAAAGATTTGTGTGCCGCAGTTCGTCCTTGTAACTTCCTGTTGATGCGATATTCGACCAACAGTCATGGAAAACAGCCTTCTGTACCTCACGGACACCGTTCGATGATTCTTTTGCAATTTTGGCACAGTTTGTTTCCGGTAACTTCGAATTGTTCCGATAAAATGTTGTTATTCGTTCGTGTCCTCTTATTTTTGGTAACGCCGTATTTGCTGGGACGAAATAATTGAGATTAAAATCATGTTGGATCTTCACTAAATGCAAATTTAACAAGCACAGATCGACAACAATCTAGCAGGAACAAATAAGAGAGAAACTTCTTCATATAAATACTCTAATCTATTGATATATGCATTTTGGGTCTAGGTCGGAGTTCCGACGTGTTGCAATGTCTAGCAGGCGGCTAGCCTGTTTGGGTAGGAGTCAGGGTTCAAGATCCATGGGGTGTTGTTGCAGTCCTAACCAGAAAAGGTTACTACAATCGTATCTGGAGGCAGCAACGGGGGAATACAACTTGATCCAGATTGTAGCATAGCATTATTTTTTTTTTTCACCGAAAGCGGTTGTATTGAAATTCTTAGCGCTCGTGTATATTAGGCATTAATAAAATTTGTATCTGTATATTGATAATTGTACGTTGTATATTTATTTGTACCTAAGTTGCTGATGCGCCTAAACCATACAACAGCTGTGTTCACAGATGTTGTCACCTGCTTTGGAAGGAACTTGTCTGTCAGTGCAGTTCTTATAGTGAGACTCTGACGCAGATGTTGATCTTAGGCAGAACTGGGAATTCTCCAGGAGCTAGCGTCCTAGATATTGGAAGATATCTGGCTGGCAAGTAGTTTGGCCATAAAAACTAGCCTCTTCTCCATGGCCAAGGACTTCATTTTTCTATTCCCAAGACCACACAGAAGATCAAGGAGAAAATTCACGGCATGGTTGATAGCCAACCTATCCTCAATATCGCGTCATTCATTATAGGCGATTTGAAGATGCCTACGCTGATACATGAAGAAACTAAAGATTTATTATAATTATTGGGACAATCGACTTGGTCCAACTGGTCGCAACCTCCACCAGACAAACCGGATGCTTCATCCTCTATTCTAAAACCTCCCACATCTTAATCTGATTGCTTAACATAACAGCAATCAGATCATTGATTACCTGATGACTCTCTCATCCGTTTAGCGTCCAGAATTACCGAAGTAGGTGGAATTAATGAAGTGACAACCAGAACAATATACTCTGTGATGGTTCTGGGATTTTCTAAATCATGGAAGTAAAGCAGTGTTCCAACGATTCACTGAGCTTTGATCATCATAAAGCAGTAAAAAATCCGCATATTTTTTTATCATAAAGGAGAAACTATAGCCAGCTGCTTTAGCCCCTACTTGGGACCGCCACTGTCCACCAAATACTTAAACCCATAAGTAATTCTTTCATATCTCACGGAAGTGAACTTTAAAGATTGACAATGTGAGTTAACAGATTTAACATATTCCAAACTAGCAAATAAAATTGTTTAAATTTCCATTCTAAGCACTGCTAAGCACATATGAATTTTGAAGTCTAATTCATAGTTCAACGGTGAATTAAGAAGCATTAAACAAATAAAATCACATGAAAGAAAAGGCATTCCAGGAAATCGATTATATTGATTGTTGGCCCCTAAACCTAAATGATCTCATCGATAAGCTAAAACATTCTTTGAACTATATCTCTAACCAAGAACACCTTATAAATAGTAACAACAGGTTACACAACAAATCTAGAGCTTGAGCTTTCCTCTATCCATGACTGAAGTTCAGTAGCACTGAATGGACTCCACAGTGTTATTGTGGAGTCCGTTGTAAATATTTTAAATCATATCTTGTAAATGTGGGACAATACCGGCCATATGGATTCATTGCGCAGTACAACCAACATAAAGACGAAATCCCAAAGAACCCAAGAATTAGGACTATCTCATTAGACTGCTCGCTATTGGCCCTCTCAGACAGTACGAGATCTGAAGACGTACGTAACAAGTACAGGGCAACGTTGGGAAAAAGTCAAAAATTAGGATGATCTTATAGGGGAACAAAAATGGTGATATTGTTATCCTCCTACTCTCTTGATATCATTAGTACCAACGTATACACGTTAGTACTAATGATATTAAGAGTAGGAGATCTGAAGACTTACTTAACAAGTACAGGCAACGTTGGGAACAGTCACGAGTTAGAATTAAATTTGAAAGTGTCTGCAATTCTGCTCAGACGCGATAAGAGGGAGTACACGTTGAGAGCCTTGTCAATCAATTCGGCCCTGGAGAGAATGTGCACGACTCATGGGGTTGAATTTTCAACATGGTCCGTGATTATTAACAGAAGACTGTTTTTACAGGGATGGGATTCACTTAAACAGAGGGGATGCAAGAATATTTGTTGAAGAGGCAGTAATAGGCTGTTCGGAAAACTGCTAGCTTGAGGGTGGGGGACTCTTTCATCTATCCGCCATAATACTTTTAATGAATTCTTCTTCAGGATTACCATTTTTTTTAGTAAAAATGGTAATCCTGATTTTTTTTCATCAGATATTTGAGTCTCATCAACAGAAGTACAGTATTAGAAAATGTAGAAATTGGTTATTGAAAACAATAAGCAATCCTACTTTGTACCAATCATATTCTTTAAAATATGTTGTTGTTTTTACCAGCGAGTTTTTTCTAAATGTTTTTGTCTGTGTTCATAGTTATGTATGCATACAAATTACCTTTTTAATTAAATATTACTGTAATTCAACATGCAAGTTTTCATTAATACCTTTTTCTAGTTAGTTTCCTTCGTTTCAAATTCCTGGTATAACATATAGCCAGCTAACATATATCTCAGAAAAGTGAAACCAATGCTATATGATTTCCTTTTGAAATTTTTGGGCCATGTCGTGTCTGTCATATATTTCAGAATCATTTTAGATAATTATTTCAGTTCTATTTTTGAGCAGTTCAGATATTTCACCTTCTGATGAATGTTTTTTGGAATTAAGATTCCTACTTTCGTCTTGTTCTTCTTTTTCATCTTCTCCTTCCATCCGACAAACGAGATCGTAATCACCACCTTGTGTCTTCCCTAAAAAAAGAAAAGAAATATCACCGTGTTTTAGAAATTATCCTTCACGTTTTCATCTTATAGGATATGCTTATACTTTCTATTAAAATATTAAGTTATATTCGTTTAGAATTAAAAAAAAAATCTATACTTTCATTTGCTGGTCGAATTGCATCGCTAAAGGGCAGCCACCAACAAACTACTTCTGAAGAGATGTGCAAAAGTAGCTCTAATCTCCGAAGACAGACTGGAACTCCTCCATCCCTTGGAGCGTTTATTAAATTTGGTTATTATCATCATATTCTACTAGACATTAGATAAGGCAAATTAAGTTCAGGCACTTACTTTCATTGTCTTTTTCTCTGACTCGCCTACATTTTGGAATGATAAATTTGTATCCGAGAATGTATAAAATTCCGGTGGCAGCTGCCACTGTACCCATAATTCGAAAGGCAATGCGGGCCCCATAGTAGCTCATAATGCTACCACCTATAAGGCTTCCCAAGCCGCGTCCTGAAAGGATAAACAGAATATAACAATTTCTAAGGACGTGTGTAAATTTGTCAGAAGTTGGTCCTCCCAACGTTTAGAGATTAAATTGTATTTTTTAAATTTTAAACTTAAAGTAATGTGTTTGCGATTTGAATCTACCTAAGGAGGCAAGAGCTTTTGGAGGTCTAGGCTGAAGGAATAGAATTTACTACCAAGGGAGGCAAGAGCTTTTTGGGTCTAGGCTGAAGGAATAGAATTTACTACCAAGGGCTATAACTGTATCTGTTTTTCTTAAACGAAAATAGAGGTTTCTTCATATTTTGCTATGAAAGATTAACTTTGCCTCGGTTATGACGCTGATGGACTGCATGATACCCTTGGAAGAAAAGATAAACCAAAAGAATGGAGGTTTCTCATTGAGTTTTCGAAATTAAGTCGAAAAGCTGTTCTTCTCCACGATAGAAACGTACGTCCATCTAAACCATCTGGTTATGCTGTCCATATGAAAGAATCCTATGAGGACGTCTCTTAAGAAAAATTGGGTATGTTCAATGAATATAGGTGGCACATCTGCGGAGATTTTAAAACTATTGGGATCCTTTTAGCTGGACTAAAAGTCTGTTTCAATTAGTCTGTTTGCCTTTTATTGGAATCCTTTTAGCTGGGCTAAAAGCCTGTTTCAATTAGTCTGTTTGCCTTTTATTGGGATCCTTTTAGTTCGGCTAAAAGGATCCCAATAAAAGAATACAATTTGGCTAAACAAAATATTGTTACTTTTTGTGCGAGTGGTCGGGTCAGCACCGTTCATTACAGTTCATTACTATTCGTCCCTCTCGCATGGTTTTTGTAGTTGAACGAACAAACATATTTTTACCATTGCTTCACAAAGTTAGATCTAAAGAAGAATTTCTTACTGGACAGAAATGGACATGGGCTTTCGATGTTTAAAATTAATATTTGCACGTATTAGTGATGGAAAAATCAAAGGTGTATTCGTCGGTCCGTAAATCAGAGACTTACTGAAAGAAGACTGTTTCGAAAGAGAGTTAAATCCTTTGGAAATGGAAGCTTCGAAATCCTTCAAGAAATTTTTTAAACATTTTTTGAGCAACAACAGAGAAAACAACTATAAAATCTTGATCGAGAATTTTGTTCCAAACCTAGGGAATCTTTGTTGCAATACTTCTCTAAAAATGCGCTTCCTCCATTCCTATTTCGATTTTTTACCAGACAATTTTGGACAACTTCGTGATGATCACGGTAAGAGTTTTCTTCAGTTTATTGTTACCATGGAGAACGTTACCAAGGAAGGTAACGCATCTCCATGGCCCAGAATTCTGGAGGTCTATTGCCGGAGAAAGCAACAATTTGTTTGTTAGCGCTAGGGTAGATGCTTACAACTTTGCACTGCCAAACAGTCTTTGCCCTGAAAAATGCTAGAAAGCGTTACAGATTGAGGTAAAATTATTTAAAAATTGCTTAACTGGCATATGCAGCTTGTAATCGGGTTTTAGACGCATCAGCAACTCAGGCCATATATATACAGGGTGATTCACTACCAGTGCGACAAACTTGCAGGAGGTGTAGGGGGCACAAAGATGAATCGGAATCACATAGCATTGCAGGGTCCGAAATGCCTTCGTCATGCAGTAGAGGACGTTGAACGGGAGGTCGCGTGAACAGCGATCCCGCTGGAAGTCAGCATTTGCGAACCGTTTCTGTTGAAGAAACCAAGTAGCAAAAGTCCTCCGGAGTGGATAATCCGCAGGCTCCAATGATTGGACGCGTTGCAGATGGTATGAACTCATTTGGTTTGTTGACAGTATCCTTCATACAGTGGATTGGGAAATACCCAATCGTTGACCTATCGCTCGAGTACTCGTACTCGGATTGCCTTCTGCAAGACGTAGGACATTCTCCTCATTGTCTGGCGTCCTCGTCGTTCGCTCTCGATTCATGGTACCTCTCGTGAAACAACCAGTCTCACGTAACCTTCTGTGCACACGTGCGAAAATCGTATGATGAGGAGCACGCCTGTGCGGGAAACGTTCCTGCTACAAGTGCAGAGCGGCGTGCCCGTTACAGTCCGCAGCTCCATACGCGAGGTGCATGTCGGCCAGTTCAACGTTTGAATACTCGTCCATCCTACTGCCTCCGGAACCGGTTCGCAAATGCTGACTTCCAGCGGGATCGCTGTTCACGCGACCTCCCGTTCAATCGTCCTCTACCGCATGACGAAGGCATTTCGGACCCTGCAATGCTATGTGATTCCGATTCGTCTTTGTGCCCCCTACACCTCCTGCAAGTTTGTCGCACTGGTAGTGAATCACCCTGTATATTATGTCTCTAAAGTGGATGTGTTCAGTGGTCAATTAGTCTGTTTGCTTGCCTAGTTGCGAAAAAGCCTCACAAAAATTCTTCACGTCATCGACGGGATTCGAACTCAGCTCTTTTTCACTCGGCTTGGGGAGGACGGCCCTTCTACCAATTGGGCTATCCGCGAGGGCTTAGATATAGCATTGCAATTTCCATATCCGCTAGTGAAGCATACACTACATTTTCTTTTAGATGTATCCAAAGGAAATAATCGAATTCGAGTCGGAAAAATGACTTGGCCAGGCCTCTTGTCTTGTCTTCCTATCTATCGCCCAGGGTAGGCAGTCTTAATGTAAGTTTATAGTGATGCGACTGAAATGGGTTGGAGTACTGCCATCAGTGAATCACATGTTTCGTCGAATATCCAAAAATTGATGTTATTCAGTCAAACATTTTCCGATGTTTGATTGGATAATTGATGGGATTATCCTAATTGATGTGATATACAGTTTTTACATTTGGGGTGTAAACTAGTAATAGGGTACTTTTGTCATCTTCTATAATACGGAACTCGTCTGAACTAGTATTTCTGGGCAGTTGTTAAGTTGCAGGATAAAATGCAAATAAAACCTAGTTCAAACATTTAACAATACAAAAACATCAAAAAGACAAATAGCATTAAAAAACACGGTTATAACGTAATTTTTGGACACCAGTGCGTACCATTTAAAAAAGAAAAGGCACGAAGAAAGTGTAGGAGAGGTGATGCTACAGTTTGTATTTCCACAAAGGAAACCTATTAATTCACATATCCCGTGCTAACACACTGGGCATACGTAACATATTACAAAAACAGCAGTACGATATGTTAGACCAGCGATTCCCAACGGGGTAAATATTCACCCCACTCTAGGGATCAGTGGTCTTGAAGAGGGGTCGATATACATGCCAAGGGATCGAACAGGGGTCGACGGTCAAATTATATAATAATAATAATAAATATAAGGAATATAATAATATGATTTAAAAATATAACTATGAACATATGACCATCTTAATTTTTGTATCAACTATTATCAATAGATTTTTCTTATAATTCATCCATTAAAATTAAAATGTGTGTGTATTTTTTGGATGAGGGGTCGATGAGGGAAATATGCGTTTTTAAAGGGGTTGGCAGGTAAAAAAAAAGGCTGGAACCCTTGTGTTAGACAGTTCCCATAAAAGAAAATTACATATTACTTTTAATCTTTATAATACTTTATACAAGCAGAAAAAATTTTAAAACTAGCTACGTGTTCTTACCAAATCCATGATAAATTGATCCAAGAGTCGAACTGACAGTTGCCAACATGCCATCGGGAGAGAGTTCGGCGCCGTAAGTTACAACTGCAACCCAAAACAACTGATAGGTAATCGATTTTGTGGCTTCAACTAGCAAAACCCATGACGGATCCACAAGATAAGAGTATCCAAAGCAACGAACGAAGTACGCAAAGAAACCGGAAAATACTAAAGTAATTCTTCCAAACTTCTTTATCAACCACTTTGATGATAACAGTAAAGGAATTGCCAATAATCCCGACACAGTGTTCCTAAGCCCAATAATGTATTTAGGGCAGTTCAGGTCAACAAGAAACCATGTCGTGAAGGATCCTACAAATCCACGAACTGCACCGAGAAGAAGCAGGGAAATTGCAAGCATCATAGTTTCTGGATTTTTCAATACATGTAAAGCTTTCCGTGACATATTTCTGGAAGGAGGAACAATCTCAAGTTTCAAGATGATTGCCATAACTAATGTAACAAATACAAGTCCGTTAAACAAACAAAATGCTGGAAAGTATTCTGTTTGACCACTCTTTTTGCTGACAAAGTCAATTAAATATCCTGATATTGGCGAGGAAACTACAGTAGCCAAGGATGCCCATAGCCTTTCACGACCAAAGTCTCCGTTATACTTCTTGGTCATCATCAACGTGGTTACTTCCAGTAATCTGTAGCATACGGTTGTGCATGTGATGTACGTCAGGTACAAGATAAATGACAATACAACAGTAGTTGCTCTGTCTTTCCACTCATGATGACATCTGGCAGTGAATAGCTCGGACAGCGTATGTTCTTTAAGATCTGCAAATTCAGCTGCACACGCTATGGTACAATTGTGTTGAGAGGCAGAAGAAAACACACATCGGATATCATCAACAGTTACGTTGTCTTTGTTCATTGATTCTATGTCGTAGACACACACGTTTTCTTCGGAACTTTCGGAATTCGTCAGTGTCAAATTGGTAAAGTTCATAAACAGTGGGGTGAAGCCACACCAAGTGTGGTCATCATTTTCCAAACAGATGTCACTAAATGTTCCGGCGATGGCTGTTGTTCGATCGCACTGCAATTTACATTCTAGTAACCTTAGTGACGCTGTAATATTTGATTGAGATAAACACTTTGTACTCTGTCCCGTCAAGTGAGGACTTTGATCATGGGTGCATAGGAAGTTCGCCGAAGTGTCTTCGCAAATTGGAGGTGGAACAGCCGGAAGGAACAGCAAGCCCACTGAAACTGCCATTGTGGTGAACAAGAAGAATACGAGAACCAGCTTGTGCTTTCCGACCTTGTCTGCTACGATCCCTGCTAAAGGAGGACCCAGAAGGGCTGGGATCGGAACGAAAGTCATTATGGCAGTTGCTTCACCGACGCTTATACCTTTATGTTTCAGATGTACATTTAGATAAGGTCCAAGGCTGGAGTATGCTTTAAAAAGAAGTTTTCGGTTATTGTACAAATATCGAGTTGACAATTCATATAAATTGATTTTTAAAGCTTAATCGTCAGAAATCTAAATAATAAGAATCGAAATCTATATATAAGAAATTGAAAATAGATTTCTTATATATCTATATAAAAGAAATCTATTTTAGATGTTCAGAAATTAAATGAGAATATATTAAAGTAACAATCGTAATAAAATTAGTCATAGCTTTCCTTTAGTTCAGGTGGATGACAATTCAGAACATTGAGACACCAGTGAGCCTAATTCAGTGAAAGGAATCACGGGATGGGAATATAGTGTATGCTAATTTCAATAAAATTATTTTAGTGGACCTGAATTAAATTAGAGTGTTTCGATACTTTGTCAACGTTGAATGAATAAAAAATGACATTCTTAATATTTTGGACAAGCCATACAATACAGATTCGCATAATCAAACACATGCTGGGAGAGGATTGCATGCAACACTTCAATAGCACTCACTATCACTCTCATTTACACGAATATAACCTGATACTTGAGGTAAAAACGGTCCTTATGGTTGAGATCCTAGTATTATATTTGCAGTTTATTTAAATAATTTTAAAAATATATATTAATCCTCTATATAAGGTATTTATTTATTTATTTGTCTTTAATTATGTCTCCATAATATCTGTCCAACGTTGCCTTTGTGACTTCTTCCCCTGAGTGGGAGAACCTTCTCAAGATTTCATCACCAACCACTTTTGCTGAAAGTAACCAAGTGTTTTCATCAGCCACCTTGTGAGCTGTAAGATCTCAGAAATACAGAAATCCTTTAATTATATTCAGACAACCGATTTTTTCTCTGTAAAAAACAAACAGTTTTTTTCCCTTGTAATAGCACTTGAATATTTTATGTTGGTAAGCCTATTATTCTGACAGATGCTCTACAAAGAAGAATTTAAAAAATCGTCGGATAACTGTACAGTAAATCTCTAGTTTCTAGATTGCCCAAATAGAAATTTCTGATTTAAATTCGGTTAAACATATTAAGGGAAAAAATCGTTTTACAGTTTAAAATAAGTGCAAACATTAGAGAAACGTTACCTGCAAACCAGCAGAATAAAATGATCTTCACAGGTATTAGATTCCTGTTGAGTCTTAAACACTCCCATCTGGATCGATTTTGCTGGGAGAATTCCATTGGCTTATTCTCTCGCTGAAAGAAAAATTATACAAAATGATTTAATGCTTACGTTCTGTAGTATGTGAGTTACATCCTTTGACTAATTCACTCTTCCGATTAACACCAGTTCGATTATACAATTTACTTCATACAGTATTCCGTTGGCTGATTGAATCGAGCCCGACTCGTTCGTATCTCGAACAGACAGTTGGAGACGATTGTCTGTTCTGCACACGAAACTTACAAAACTCTCCTCAAGTACGCCAAATGGTGCGCTGCCAGTAAACTATTTTATTTAAAACGCTGAGTTCTATAAGTAGTACTTAAAATACACACATACATTTGCCAGTTTGTTATTTTGTTCAAGTCTGAAGGTGTTTTTTAATCATTCAGTAATTCGCTACATTTAGGTATATTGTACGAACACACTTATGTCCGGACAATATCGTAGGTAATTGTGATGGTTTACTACGAGAGAAGTTAAAATGAAGAGAATAAAACATTTAGACTGAAAGTTAAGCTTCAAATAAGCGTCCAACTTGGAAGAGGAATCACTATGGAAAAGTGTTAATGCCATCAACAAATCAACTTGCATACTAGCTATAAGAGCAAACAAGAGGCTGTAAGATAATGTTTTTTTTTTTCTTTTTAATGAAAATCATAAACCCAAAAGTTATTAGAAATTAGCATCGTGTATAGATTGTAAGTTGTGAACTCATGGAAGCGTCTCTAGAAAAGGCATGCAGCAGAACGAGAACATTTATGAGACAGAGCGTGGAGAGACTTTGATAAAGACCGCCGGTCACTAATTAACCTTCTGCTCTCTTTTCAGCCGTGTCTAGAAGATCGCACGATGGCTTTGAGGGTACCACCGAGATATGGGATCAAAAGAAAGTGCAGCTGAGAGAGAGAGAGAGAGAGTCATCTACCATCACCTGCAGAAAACGATCAGAGAAGAAACCGGATACACAATTTCAGAAAGCAGTTGGTAATCCATAAAATGGAATCCCATTTTATGGATCACAGTTTTTTTAGCAGTCCTTCATGCCCAGTACTACCAAAAGTCTTAGAAATGTCAAGAGCATCTGCTTCGGTTTCATCAAACTTTTCCATTAGATTTATCCAAAGATGAAGAATATAAGCCAATATATCGCCAGTTGATCGACACTAAGGGGGATTCCATATTCATAATCATTTATCAGATCAATGATTATCAACATGGATTCCCTAATTAATCAGATCAATTAAGAAGGTTTCGAGATTATTTAAGAATTGATGGATTTCTCTTCACTACTCTGGAAAGAGTACAGGTAAGTGCATTAAGGAGATAACTGTATAGGGGACAGATTTGTCACCTTTTTGAGGGACGGGCTAAGTATGAGCAATTTTCCAAGCAGAATGAAAACCACTGGTCGAATAGGAAAGTGTAAAAAGGACAGGAAACAGAAGCCGGCTCAGGAGGACTGGTTTTGAAAAACAAGTTGAGAAATGCCATCAGGATCTGGAATCCACTTACACTACTCGGCAAAATTAACAAAACAAAATGTTTTACATGAATATTTTATTGCGAACAGTATTGCCGAAGGCGAATATGTGATATAATAGGCATCCTGGCATGCAAATTCTGAATATTGTTTGAAATCGATCTACCACCTTACAGAGCCGCATATTATCCGAATTATTCATGCCTATAAAAACAACGGGTTGCGACCACATCCCTTCATTCCCGTTTATTGACTTGCTCAGTGGGATAGCCACATCTCCAGTACTCAGGACAGGAAGTCATCATCGTCATTCAAATGATTCTTTGAGATGGCGGCCGTTGGACGACCTGAAACCGTGAGTTCGTAGGGGGAGGTAGCATGTTGGCTTACTGTGTCACTCAGTATCATAGCACTATGGAGACAGTCTGAAACTGTCTCCATAGCAGTATGGTGACAGTTTCAGAAGAGAGGAATCATTACAAGAAGATCTGGCCAAGGTCGCCTGAGGGCTACATCAACCAGAACAGACTGCTATCTGGCTCTAACAGCAGGTTGTTGTTATTGGCTTTTAGGAGCATCGGCGACTAAGGCCATGTTGCTCCGTGTATATTGTCTGTAAACTGCGTGTGAGTTCTGAGGTCGATTTTCTATTTTCTGGACAAAAACCCCGAATTTCCGGGAGAAAAAAAAACCATGCCACCCTCGCCGGAGACCGACTAACTCTGCCATGTTGTGAAAAAGATCCATAAAAATTCATCCCATTATTTATCGACGGGATTCGAACTCAGGTGTTTCCACCCAGTGCGGGGAGGACAGTGAACCTATTAACTGTGCTACCTATGAGGGCCTAACAACAAGACGAAGCCCTACGAAGCCCTGTTAACAATTGTCTTTTGAGGTTGCTGTGATCACAGGTGAAAACATTTGCAACTGGACTGTGTTAAGACAGCGCAGTTCAAGTGGACTCTACACAAGGAAGCCAGTGGTTTGTATCTCATTAACTCCAGACCTCTTCGAAACTGTGCGATCAACATGTAACTTGGAGCCTTCACAAATAGAGAACAGTTCTATTCTCTGATCAATCCCGTTTTAGCCTACAAACAGATTCTAGACGTCATTTTATCTGAAGACAACAAGGAATGCAGTATCATTCCTCCAACACCAGAGAAAGGAACACTTATGGTGGAGGCAGTATTCTCGTGTGGGACGGAATGACGATAAACGGCTACAGCCCTCTTCATGCTTTTGATAGGGATACCGTAACTGCGCTGTTTGTTATTTGGTTTTTAGGAGCATTAGCAACTTAGGCCATATTGCTCCGGGATATGCGGTGGTCATTCCCTGACCTTTCCGTATCCTCCGTATTTGGTGGTGACGGGCTCGAACCCTGGTCTAATCAAGAAGCGTGTGCTACGCACTGCTGCTCCTTCCCACCTGGCTACGGAGGCGCCATCCGTAACTGAGCAGAGGTATACGGAAAACAGACTCTCGAACCCTATATGCGACTTTTTAGGGGTGCAGTTGGCCCAGATTTTCTTCTCATGCACGACAATGCCACTGCACATAGAGCTCAAGTGGTGGAGGAGTATCTTGAAAGTGAAAATATCCAATGATTGTCGTGGCCGCATGATCACCAAACTTAAATGCGATCGAACTTGGTTAAGACGCCACTGGGCATCGCATTGCCCAATGGCGCATTGCCCATTGCACGTCGACAGCCAACTCCTCGGTTACTTATTAAACCAAGGTCTGCACTGGTGGAAGAATGGAATTTGTTGCCACAGAATCGTATAGACAACGATGCATCGAGTATGGTTCACCGCTGTTAAGCCTGTTTAGACATTGGAGGGATCGTACACCGTACTGATGTCATGTGATCATATTTTGAGAATCTTGTAATGTGACCTTTTTTATAATTCTTATACAATCCCTATAATGTCCCTTATATCTGTTTGAAGTTCTCGCTGTCTCCCCATTTCATCGTTATTCTATATAACGAGGCAAAATTTGGTACACCACCGTACCAAATTTTGCCTCGTTTCATCGCAAGCTCGACGAGTTACGCCATGTTTTCTGTGTTCTAGTAATTTTGTCGAGCAGTGCAGCATCAAGATTGTTTAGAAATAGAAATCTAACTAATGGGACGACTACAGAAAAAAAGCAGGATAATAGTAAGTTGGCTTTATCTTTAGCTACATGAGGATTTAACAAAATTAGAAGCAGACATGGACAGAAGTTGAGGTCAATAGCTTTGTCACGATACTAGAATGCTCGATTACCATTTGGACAAGAAGCAAGTTTTCTACTCTTAATTTATTTAAAATCAAGTTTGGATTGCTTAATAACTCTCTTACAATTCTTTAGTGTAAGCAGAAAATGAAGCTGGAGATACGGATGCAAGCCAATTGCGATATGCAACATTCGAAACATTCTTATCTTGAAAACGCATATATTGGAAATCCAAAGTTTAGATAAAAGACGAGGTTTTAACCCCTTAACAAGTGGAATAAGGGATTTCATCCCTGCAAGAATAATTTCCACGATACGGTGTGCGAAAACCCTAGAATCAGGAGATTTAAAACAGTGATTTAGCCAAAGAAAGAAAGAAAGAATAGAAATTCTGTAGATCACATCATTTCGCTTTTTTTTTTTTTTTTTTTTTTGTAAGGCCAAACGACACGAGGCTGAAAATAGCTAAGAGAGAGAGAGGCTCTAGTGGTGAAGAGACCATCATCAAGTTGTAATCTGAGCAGGCTGGAGGATCACTGACGTTGTTCGTGTGTTTGGGTTGCTCGTAAGAAAAAGATCAAGAGCGTTGGGTGTATGATTAGAATTGTCTATTCTGGTAGATAAATGAACAAGCTGTGTGTAGTCAGCTGGACGAGAGTCAAGCATCTCGTCCAGCTGGGTCCGTGCATCTAGAAAACTGAAAAGTGATAGAGGCAACGGTTGAATTTTACAGAAAGGGGTAGTAAAATTTTATGCTACAAGGAATTCCAAATTAGGAAGTCTCTAACAATGAATATCAATGCAAGACGTATGCAAAACTACCGTATTTGAAGCTAAAGGATAAGGTGAATAAGTACGAAAATTGAGATGAGTAGTGGTTGAAGCAACTGATAATTTGGATTCTGTCAGCAAAAGTAAGTGGGGCTTAGCAGACTGTAAGGTGGAAATGGACATCATTGAGATTGACACTAAAACCATGTTATATTTGCGAAATGAATGAGCAAGGTTTTGGCCGGTTTAGATCTTTTGGATATAAGTTTGTGCTATTCGTTTCCTATTCACGATGCATTCAGTAGATAATGTAAAAGTATCCGGAATGCTTGATTGGCAAGAATAACAAAAAGTCATATTAGGGCCTCTCGAGAACTAACTCAGCTGCTCACGCGTAATATGCCCATAAATTGCTTGTGTTTCCTAGTCGATTTTCCAGTTTTCTGGTCGATTTGTCTGTTTTGTTGGACAAAAACTCATGTTTCCATCGGTGGAGAAAACCTTACTGCCTAAGGACCGACTAACTCAGCTACGGGGTTAGATGGTCTAAAGCCGACTAACTCCTTGTCTGAGTTAGTCAGCTTGAAAAAAAAATTATAACCACTGTGTTAAACGTGCGGTGGCAAGGATAAGATGGAAAAAGGTGACTATGGAGGGATTTGGTGCTGAATTAAAGGATTAATTGCAAGATTACGACTGCCTAAATTTAAAGTATGTAGCGCTCCTTATAAAAATTTAGGCATTGGCAGTATGTCCTTCTTTAGAGACCTCCTTTTTGATATCTCGAAAGTAACCTTTAACACAGGTGCCCTTGTAACTGTTTAAATAAAGCTAGAAATACGTTGTTACATTTTAAGAACTAACAGGCAACACTGAACTTACTTTGATTCTGTTGCTAATTGCAGAAACCGCATACTTGACGATCCCAGTGCTCTTCTTCGGTAACCACAGTGCAGTGAACTTAGGCGTAATGTGAGTCAAGTGTTTTGTTTCCGACTAGGATTAGTCGTCCTGTTTTTTTTTTTTGCTGGGGAACTTCCGAACGTGTTGTAAGCGTTGAAGGTTAATGGCTGAGGGTAGAGAAGGGCGGGGGGGTTGTCATTAACGTAAGTGAAGGCTGTTTGAAGGTCAATAGAAAGCGCTTTTATATATTATATATATATATATATATATATATATACACTGTGCTGTCACTTTATCAGGTACACCTACCTAGTAGCGTGCTGAGCCTCCTTCAGCCTTCAAAACAGCCTGAATTCGTCTAGGCATGGATTGAACAAGATGCTGAAAACGTTGTGCAGGAATCGAGTACCATGCAGACATGAGTGTGTCAAGCAGTTCCTTGAAATTCGACGTGGGTTTAGGTCTGCAGCGAACAGCCCTTTCCAGCTCGTCCCAAAGATAGAATTAAGATCCAGGGACTGAGCGGGTCACTGCAGCAAAGAAAAGTCATTGTCATGTTCCTGGAACCATTTCATAGTGATTCGGGATTTGTGCACCGGCGCATTATCATGCTGGAAGTAACCATCTGACTGAGGATAAATTGTCAACATGAACGGATATTCAGGTACGATGTGGCATTCAGACGTGAATCGATGGGTATCAATGGACCCAACGTGTGCCAAAAAAACATTCCCCACACCATGGCACTTCCTCCCCACCACCTTGCACAGTAGTCGTTAGATATGACGGGTCCATGGATTCATGTTGTTTTCGCCAAATTCTGAGCCTTCCATCAACATGATGAACCAGGAACTTCGAATCGTCAGACCAAGCAACTGTTTTCCAATCCTCGATAGTCCAGTGCTGGTGTTGCTGTGCCCACAGGAGGCGTGCTCTCTTGTTCTTCATTAATAACAAAGGTACACGATGTGGCCGTCGTCTGTTGTAGCCCATTCGCGACAAAGTGATTCTGAAGTGATGTGCGACATTGTGGCCTGTCTGTTTGCTTGCACAATTCTAGCTATCCTCCTCTGACCTCTCTCATCAACAAGCGATTTTCTTCCACAGGAGTGATGTTGAGAGGATGTTTTATGTTCGTTGCACCATTGTCGATACACCCTTGAAACTGTGGTGCGTGAAAAGTTCAGGAGAACTGCCGTTTCAGAGATGCTTTGTCCAGCACGTCTTGCACCTACTACCATGACACGTTCGAAGTCCGTTATATCACTCCTTTTCCCCATTCTTTCTACGGTTTGTACGCTTAACTGATACTAGAAAGGTTGTTCTGCTGCATTTATATCCACAATTGTGATCATGTGTACTTGCAACGTTGTGGGACAAACCATTTGTGTGCACAGCAGGGGTGTACCTAATAAAGTGGCAGCACAGTGTATATATCTGATGATGGGATCCGGAAAGGATACTGAAACGTCACCTTTGTAATAACTTTACGAATTAGATCAAAAGTTAAATTTATATAATCCACGTGATAAAACAGTGATGTGATTCATTTCAAAATTAATCAATGTCCGAAATGCCGACCGGGCTAGCCGGGTAGGTAAAGTGCCTGCCTGGCAACCTAAAGGTCGCGGGTTCGATTCCCGCCTCGGGCTGGATATCACGATGGTGCCGAACCAACCGGTTGGTTGGATATCCCGGCCACAATACACGAAGGAAGCAAGAAAAAACTGGTTCCTTCGTGTATTGATCACATCATACGAAATAAGAAAAAAAAATGTCCGGAATGAGGTTAAAATAAAAGATTTCATACGATTAAAAACAAAAGATGGCAAATTAAATTGCTTCCTTGAAATTTCTCTCTCTCTCTCTCCAAATTCCACAGTCGTAATGTTTGTTATAGACACAGATTTAAAGAAGTTATTCTGGATGATATCTTTCATAATAATCTAAAAGACTTCTATCCAGAGAAGAAAGAGGAAAACAAATTATTTTTAATTTTCAGACTAAAGCTAGATCAAAGAATCCATTAAACAGGGTGCTCGAATTATTTCACCAGATTCATTCCATTGTGATCTCGCTGGATCGAATTTTTACGATGGTCATGCTATAACGTTAAAAATTTTACAGTCATGATAAAATGTTTTTGTTGTGTGATGTTTGTTACACATCAGAAACCTTCACACAGAAAGTTCCTACTTGATGTTATTCTACCAGGCAAAAGCAATTAAAAAAAATTCGTGTTAGGGTTACCCGAGGGAAAAAACTCATCCACCTATGTGTATTATTGTCCATAAATAGACTCCGTTCTTTGGTCGGCTTGCCTATTTTGCTGGAATTAAAATCCTGGATTCCGGAAGAATCATGCTCTTCTCTGCCTGATCCTACTAACCCAGCCAGTGTAAACGCCTATAAAAGTATCTCACGCCATTAGCGGGATTCGAACCCAGACCTTTTCTACAGAGCGGGGAGGCTGGTGATTATAACCACTCTGCTACCTCGAGGACATATATTCAACGAATGTCCTCCCAAAGAAAATCTACCCATTTACACCATTTTTTAAAATTTATTTATTGAAGAAGGCGTCCCAGATAGTTTACCTGGCAACCCCACCATCTATCGCAATACTGTACAGGTAATTTTAATTTCATCAAGCAAGATGTCATTATGAGTTTTCTCTCCTCAACCAACTGGGATGCTCTTTCCACCCTACCGATTGGTGAAGCCACTAATGGCCTTGCTTCCCTCCTGACGGCAGTGGCTGTTCAGTGAGCTTCAAAAACCATTAGAATCTCTAAATGGACAAAACCATGGTTCTCAAGCGGCCTGAAGCCCGCCTTTGTATATAAGCAGCGTGCCTTCAGGAAATGGAAGAATTCTGGAACCACATGCGATTTTATTAACTTTTAAAAGAAAGGTGCATCTTTTCTGAAGCAAAAACGACAAGCCAACTATAGATATATAGCTAACAGCTTAGTATGCTCGAAGCGACCATTTGTAAAGTACTTCAAGGATAATCAGATGGATGAGAGTCTCTTCATAGAGTGAGCAGACAATACTTTTGGTGAGAGTTGCGTAAAGGAAGAATCCAATCGTTCCTTCTCCATCCCTTTACGTGATTTGACTCCCCTATCTACACTTAATATCACAAAGGAAAATCTGTTGAAAGTAATAAACGAGTTATCGAACAAAGCTACCGTCGGGCCTGATGGATTTCCTTTGTTCATCATTAAAATATCTTGTGTCTTCATTGTGGATGCTCTTTTACACATCTTTAACGAAATTTTGCGAACATCTTCGGTGCCTCAAATTTGGACACACTACTGCGTCAAACCCATTCTGAAGAATTCGAGGCGTAAACCTGCGAAGGATTTTCGTCCGATCTCAGTGAGCTCTTCGCTCCTTAAAGTTTTTTAAAAGACAATCCTAGCGCAACTTATTGAGCACTGTTTTCATCACAGACCATGCCACCTTCACAACGTTGTCCCTGGCAAATGTACTACCACCAATCTCTTCCAAACGCTATTTCACATACAGGAAGCTTTAAATTCTCGAACGGAGCTCGACATAAATTTTCTTGACGTTAAATCTGCATATGATAGGATTTTAATCACATCTTTACTTAACATCTTGAAGAACTATGCACTTCAGGATCTCCGATAACTCCTCACTGTATTAAAAAAAAAAAAACATTTTGCAGGAAAGACGGGGTCCTTGTTGAGCACAATGGTCTCTCCAATCCTTTACTATCTTCAGAGGGTTTCCACAGGGTAGTGTCTTATCAGAAACACTGTTTTCAACGGCTTTGGAACCTCCGCTAACAAATTTCCAAAACATGATATCGTACGACGTACGCCGACGATCTGAAGCTCTTCATTCATTGGGATCAGCCGGAGAAAGCGCTCTCTGTCCAAAGAGCTGCAATAAAACAAATCTCTCAGATAAGCATCTTTCTTCAATACATTGGTCTTGAGCTAATCGCCGAAAAATCTGCCCGGATGACGTTTACAAAGAGGAGTGGAATAAATCCAATGCACGTCTATATAAATGGACAACAAATTAAACTTAACTCTCACAAGGACCTAGATTTGGTCTGAAATTCGAACCTGTCTTTTCTGGAACACTTCAAGGAAGCAAGAAATAAATTCTTCTCAGCCCTTTGGTCAGCTCGACAGGAACTTGTGGATTACGGAAATAGCAAGCTGATAACTAGGTTTGTCCGACCTTGTGTGGTACCGATAGCATTCTATGCATCGGAAATCTGGTCTTCTTGCCCCTGTAACCTACATGAGGCAGTTCTTGGGGATTGAGTGTTGTCTTCTTAGATTCCTCAATAGGACTTTGGGACATCCCCTTACTATCTCTAGAGGTGCACTACATTCGCTGCATGGAATGACCTCTTGGAAGCAAATCATCACCGCTCGTAACATAATTATCCTCTCCAAGCTCCTTTCGGGTAGGTAGCCTGGATGCTCCCAGCATCGATAGCCTCATCATCCTACCAACGAAGAACAGCAGAATAACTACCCGGCAAACATCTATGATCATTGGAGCTATCAAGATTACATCAGGAATTTAAAAACATACTAAAAAATTATATATTAAAAACAATTCAAAAATGTAAGTTAGAATCCTGGAAAAAAATTTAAAAGCTGCTAGAGACCAAGATCTCTAGGGCCAGATTAAAAAAAATGCAGAAACAAAATAAATTCTGAAGATATCATTACGGTTATCAGAAACAGTGGTGACTCTTTAAACTGAAACAATACAGCCATATAAATTCTAGATAGATTCTTCCCACGGGATGATTCAACTCGTGATTCCTCTTTGCAGGCTGACATCAGAAATTTAAATGAATCATATTCGCTTCAATGTTACCTTTCTCATCAGCAGAATTAAAATCTTCAGTTAATATCATGAAAAAAGAAAAAGTGCCGTGAACTAGTTCTATTGGTATGTACTTTTATCAAACGCGACCAAATCAATTGCTTTTTTTCTCTTAGTAAATATTTGTTTAGTATTAGGTACCTCTTCCTTTTTTGTCCCTTTTTTAAGGAAAAAAAGCCATAGATACTGAAAAACAATAATACCGAAACAAGGAAAATCCTCAATATGACCCAAAACGTAGTAGTAGTAGCAGTAGTGGCATGTGATGCAAGAAAGTAAGTGTATGAGCTTATGCAGCATCAGCCAAAAAAAAAAAAAAATCACACCATTCCCTCCAAATGCCTGTCCAGTTCCTCCTTAAATTTATTTAACCTATCAACTTCCACAACGACAAATGGAAGTTTGTTCCAGCAATTAACCACCCGCAGGCTAAAGGCAAATTTCCGCACATCTATTCTACAGCTGTCTTTTCTTAATTTGAATTTATGCCCCCTTAGGTTCGTAATCTGAACAAGTGGAAGGATCCCACCAGACTTCAGCGTGCTCAATCCATTCAAGGCCTTATACACCTCAATCAGATCACCGCGCAGTTGCCTAGTCTCCAGCCACTGCCATTTGCAGAACTTAAGCCTCTCTTGGTAAGAGGATTCCCCTCACCAATCTTGTTGCCCTTCTCTGTACGCGCTCAAGCAAATCTACATCCTTCCTAAAATGAGGCCTCCAGCCCTGTACGCAGTACTCAAGGCGTAGTCTGAGCATTGCCTTATACAGAGGGACAATCACCTCCTTTTTCCTGCTAGCAAAATTCCTATATATCATTGACAAAATCCCATGACCTGCCCTGGCAGCCTGTCTGCATTGTTTAGAAAACTTCATATCTGGCTGCACAATTACTCCCAGGTCTTTTTCATTTTCTACCACCTTAAGTGTAGTACCACACAGTTGGTACGTTTCTCTGGGGTAACTTCTACCCATACGCAGTACTTTGCATTTGTCAAGGTTAAACTTCAGTTGCCACTTCATAGCCCATCTGCCCAAAATATCTAGATCCTGTTGCAGTAGCACACTGCCATTACTGTCATTAACAACCCTGCCAACCTTTGTATCATCTGCAAACTTCGACACTAAGCCTGATATACCTTCATCAATATCATTGATAAATATACAAAACAACAGAGGACCCATCACCGAACTCTGTGGGACTCCACTAATAACATTAGTCCACGAAGAGCAGACCCATTAATTACCACCCTCTGTCTTCTCCCACTCAATCATCCTTTTATCCATTGTAGAAACTTATCCTTAATACCATTCTGCTCCAATTTGTACAATAGTCTTCCATGCGCAACAGTGTCAAAAGTTTTCCTGAAATCCAAATATATGATATCAAAATTTTATTTTTTTCATCCAGTTCCTTTGTAACCACATCATAATATCCTATCAGATTTGTCAGACAAGACTTTCCCTTAACAAACCCATGCTGTGTCTGAATTATTGCTGCAGTCTTGTCTAGATGATCCTGCAATGCATCTTTAACCAGTGACTCCATTATTTTACCCGGAACAGAAGTTAAACTAACTGGTCTGTAATTACTCGTTGCACCCTTCGATCCCCCTTTGTGAACTGGGGATACATTTGCACATCTCCAGTCCGTGGGGACCTCTTCTGAGTCCAAGGATGCTCTCATAATTATGGCTAAGGGTTTGCTTAGTTGCTTTGCCGCTTCCTTTAATATAACTGGATAGATCCCATCCACCCCAGGTGCCTTTCTTACGTTTAACTTCAACAATTTCTCCTCCATTTTGCTCTCAGTTATTACAAAATCATTAAGCACCCTGCATCAATTTGATGACCTTCTGCCATTTTCAAACCTTAATAACTTCTCATGTGTGAATGTAGATGCAAAATACTCATTCCGGTTGTTTGCTATCTGAGCAGGATCATCAATCAATAGTTGAACCACCGATATCAAGTGGACCAATCAGATTCATCCCCTTCCATTTAGAGTTTATATAAGTAAAGAAATCCTTGCTGTTTTTCTTAGCATCTTTTGCCAAAGATTTCTCGTAATCTGCCTTCGCCTGCCTAACCTCCGTTGTGACCTGATTACAGACTAGCTTATATCTGCCTTGGATTCTGAGTCGCTTGATAATTTATATGCATCCCATGCAATTTTCTTCTCTGTAACGATCTCATTAGTTCATTTAATAACCATATAGGCCTAAACCTTGAACAATATTTCTTAATAGGTATGAAACTTTTAGTAGCATCCAAGATTAATTCCATGAATGCTTCCCACTTAGAATTTACTGTTGGTATCACCGTCAGTTGATCTCACTGTACAGAATTTAAAAACTGTCTGACACCACTGTACTCACCTTTAGGAAGCAAAAACCCTTTCCTTTACCCCTGATGGTAATTAAATCTTTAAGTAAATCCTACATCAGTACACTGTGATCACTGCCACCTAGTGGTTCCTTTATCTGCAAATTCTTAATACGTTACAGGCCAATTGCTTTGCTTTCACTTTTCAGGGAAAACTACTTGAACGTTAATTAGTCTCAGAATTAATTCACTCCTCGCAGAAACAAATTTCAATTGATCTGTTCAATGCCAAATTCATACCAGAACGCGGGTACGAAGATGCATTGCTTGAAATGAAAAAGCTTATTTATAGAGTTCGAAGGTGCATTCGACGTACTATGATGGAAGAGTGTTCTTCGTTGTCCTCAGTCATTATACCTTCTCATAAATTCCGACTACTTTAGTAATGATCTGCCTTGATAAAAACTGAAAGCCAATCAGTATCAAGACATAGTACTCGGGCTGCTCCCCGGGGTTTAGTCTCTAACTCCCGGTGTTGAACTTCGTTCTAAATGAGTGGTTTCACCTCCCTCGTGGGCAGCAAAGTTGGTAGAATTGCCGTCCTCCCCACACCGGGTAGAAAAGACCTGAGTTTGAGTCCCGTCGATTACGTAAAGAACTTCTATGGGCTTTTTCATAACGTGGCTGAGTTAATCGGTCTCAGCAGATGGCAGCATGTTTTTTCTCCTAGAAATTCGTGTGTTTCTTCCAGCAAACAGTAAATCGACCACAGACCTCACGCAATTTACAGACAGTATACATTGAGCAATATGGCCTTAGTCGCTGACGCTCCTAAAAACCCTACAACAACAACAACAACAACTGGCTTCGCCACAATGACGACCTGACAAATATACAAACAACAGTTCACGCAAATGACTTGTCCATCCATGTCCAAGGGAATTCCAGAAGGGAATTAGAAATTGCTGCAACCGATATTAAAGTTGCAGCAACCAAAATATCAAAGAAAATCACTTCCTGTAGTGTCCTGACGAAAACACATAGGCGTTCTCATAAGTGATCGTTTGGCCTTCTCTTCAAACTTGCAACATTGCTCTAAAAGATTAAAAACTTACAGCAATGCTCTTCAGCATACCTAGAAATGAACTGGAATAGAAGCAATGCTCTCGGTCCATCGTTCCGTCTTTAATCCAATTCTATCATATGCTTCTTGTATCTGGTTCCAAAGAGCTAGCCTTCTTATTGTACAGCCCCAACTGGACACTATAAAAAAAAACTCTCCTATTAGGGCCACCAGAGAATTACCTTTTCTACTCGTGCGTGCTATGTCTGTAAACTGAGTATGTTCTCTAGTAGGTTTGCCTGTTTTGCTGGACAAAAAATCAAATCAAGGCTTACAGGGAACAGAACCTTGCTGTTCTCGCTTGAGGCTGACTAACTTAACAAGGGGTGAAAAAACCCATGTAAGCTCCCCGAGTCACTGATAGATTTTGAATCTGGACCTATTCTTAGAAGCCTATGTGTATTATATACATAAATTGCATGTGTTCTCCGGTCGATTTGCCTGCTTCGCTGGACAAAATAAAAACAGAGTTTCAGGGAAGGGGTGACGTTGCTGTAAACAGCGAGAGACCGAATAACTCAGCTAAGGAGTGAAAGTGAAAAAAAGCCAGTAAAATCCCTGACGTTATTAATAGGATTCGAACCCGGGTCTTTCCACCCGGTGTGGAAAGGAGGGCTGTGCTATTCTTTTGGCCTTGTACGCACATGACGTACATTCTTCACACCGGCGCTACAAGCAATTTCACACACCTCACCTCTTAAATATCTTTGGCAGCTTAGTCTGCATGACACATGGTCGTCCTACGTGTTTGGAGATGCTTGCTTTCCGTCTACGACTAGAGGAATTTCTCAAGTCTTCTTCAGTCTAAACCGTAGTTAGCTGACCTTTGGTGAAGGGCATAGGAGTTTCTTTCATGAGTTATTTCGGGTTTCCCAGCTCGCACAAAATGCAAATCGCAGCGAACAGACGTCTCTACAGACATTATACACATACAGTTATGAGCGTACGCTTGGAGGGCTGTAAATACCAATATATACACCTTCTTAAATATATATTGATCGATCCTATTGATGATCCAGAGAGAGAGAGAGAGAGAGAGAGAGATAAAGAAAAACCTGGATTCTACTTACCAACTCCTGGTAATAACAGGTGGTCCTCACTATCAAAAGTATTGTATTCCTGAAAATCATTTGTCTGCTCTAATAATGTACAGAAATGGTTCTCCTCGATCTCTGCACGTCCTCATTCTTGAAAACAGAACGTAGATCATTGAATTCAAAGCTTTTAGAGTTCAATTTTACCTCTAACAGAATCTTGCTTTTGCGGTGGGATTGGCAACACATGATTTATTCTTGCCCATTCCATGACCTCAGGCAAGATATCTCAATTATATCGCATCACTTTGCTCCTGCAAATGAACACGATTTAATTTCAAATAAGGAAACTTTTAAAATCTTCCAAGAATTGCCAAATAAATACAATAACTAACCGCCTCTATTACTATCAGGATATCTACTTTAAAACTCAGCGCATTCTTTTATAAAATAGTTACCTGCCCCGAACAGAACCTATCATTGATTAATGTTCATGCATTTATTCTACTTCATACAGGGCAAAACCAGAGAGCCATCTGTTTTCCCTCTGTCTTCCGATTTCGTCCTGGCTTATGTGTCTACCTGAAATTTCATTACAAAACAACGTCTATCTGGCTACGTCCGCCCGCCTCATTATATCCTCTGACGTGACTCCTGGCTGAACTCCAGATCGTAACTCCCTGATCTGGCTACATGATAACGGCTGCTTGTTAAATCTTCCTATTTCACTATTGTTCCAGATAGTGTGATTTTGGAGTTTAGTATTCTTGACTGTCCTTCCTAGACAGTTGATCTCTTTGTTTTCTTTCTTTTTTTTGTTTTTATTTATTTATTTATTTTTGCTGGTTCTACTTTCTCGTGTTCCATCCTAATTAAAAAAAAAAGATTAGGCAAACCACTTCTGATCTAAAATAGGAGTAATGAAATATCGGGCATATAAAGAGAGAGACGAAAATTTTATAAAATTTCATTATGGTGAGTTCAGCATGTTCAGGAAGAATAGGCAGGATCGAAACAAAAAAGGAAGGGAAGAGGGAGTTATGCTTCTTATCAAAAGCTCTCTGAAAGCGATCAGGCTGTACCCGGAGACAGGTCACGTTGAGACAGACATTGAGTTTGCGTGGCGCAAGATGACCTACGGTGAAGGGAAGATGAGAGCCGGGGGTGTACTGTATAATGAACCGATTCTGAGGAGTATGGCAAAATTCTCTATAGGCAACTGGAACGGGTAGCCAAGAGTGATTGCCTCATTATGAGAGATTTCAATCTACCTCTTATAGACTGGAAATCATGAAGTGGCCATAATCTATTTGGAAACAGATTTTAAGCCATATAATTGTTATATTTTTTCAAAAATATAATCTCAAAATAAATGAATAATAATAATAATATTATTATTATTATTATTGCTCTTATATTATTTCTACCTGGTTGGGGGTTCCACTTCGTGACGGGCATAGCTACCAAATACACAGGGTGGTTGTTGTTATGTCTGGTCGAGGAACAACAATAGTAACAACTATTGGTCGAGGAACTCTCTAACTATCCTACAGGTGTTGAGGATTGCAACTTTCTGGAGATCCTTGTACGTGTTCGCTCGGAGACCTATTGTTGCTAGACTCTTGTGTAGGGTCTTTGGCACCATACCGGTGATTGAGGCGATGATCGGGATGGTCGTAACTTGTTGCATATGCCACACCTCTTTGATCTGTGGCATATGCAACATTTTGGGCAGTGCTATGTCAATCAGATAGGTAGCTTTTTCCTTCTTGTCCACAAGGGTTTTGTCCGGTCTCTTGTGTGTTACTATTATTATTCGCTAATAATATTCTCGACTTGGTTTTTACCAAGGATTCAAACTACATGCGAGAGCTCAAGAAACCAATGTCATAAAATGGGTAGTGTCTAAGAGACAACCCATTGACCCTTAAATGTTAGCTCAACTCCGCCATGTTATACTGTGATGATATATAAAACGCTGTAAAATGGCAGAAATAAGTGTAGCACTGTGTGCGTGCATGCGTGCATGTGTGTGTGTGTGTGTGTTGTTTGGTGGTTTTTGACTCATTTGCTACCAGGAAGCAGTGAATATCAGGACGGCTGCTTTCCAGTACTCAAAGTGATCAAATTAAAAGATGAAGGCTTCATTTCAAGAGTGAGGACTTAGTGGATTGAGCACATCTTGAATTTTATAAATAAGAGCGACAATTATACGCTATTGGATACGAGTATATATGAAGTATGGGAAATGCTAAAGGGATTTATCCTGGAAGCTACAAACTCATTTATTTAAATAGAAAAGTTCAACAAAAGAAACATGCCCAAGCGGATGATAAGAGAAGACGTGGGTTTCATTGAGCAAAACAAAAAGCATAGGATAGTTATAAACTTTCGCGATATACTGTTTACATGAATATTATGTAACAAAACCATTGATAGATAAGATAAGCCGAAGCTGAATACGAGATATCACTAGTAAAGATAGCTAAAATGGAGACAAAGGGTTCTTTTCGTGATTTCAAAAAGGAACAGAGTGAATCAGACAGACCCCTTACTTGATCGAAGAGGAAGAGCTAGCAAAAGTGACAGACGAATGGAATAAATACTTTGCAACCATCTTTACAGTGGAAAGTGCATTCAAACTAGGAGGGAACAGTAACAAGGTGTCAGAGTAGAGTCCTGCGCGGCTCCACTGTGTTAAACTCGCACTGCTGTAAGGAAACCACACCCGAACCCGACCAGCATTGTCTGTACCTGGAATCTGACCTGCGACTAGAAAAAAAAAAAGTAAAAATAAAATATATAAAAGCAAAAGAAAAATAAATGATGTATTATGGAAATTTGCATTAAATTGTATACACTTCAGTTAGTTTTAAATTAAAATAAATCAATGAATATTTTATTGTATATAATATATAAAAATTAAAAAGAGAAAATAATTAAATCGAAAAATATATTTAAAATATAATTAATTTTACAATTTTTTTGGTAGATGATTGTGCATAAACTATCAACAGTTTCTGAGTTCAGCTGTTTTTCTGAACCAGGAAAAACTGTTTTGTTTTAAATCCCTTCAGTTCTCCCAGAGAAGAGGGAGGAACGTACTTGGAAAAGACCGAACGAATTTACGCAAATCGCTTAATCAGACGCAACTGGAACTCTAACACAACAGCCTTGGAAATGGTGAGGAAGGAGGATGCGTCCATCCTTGTCTTCTCCCGATTTAAAACTATAAATACTCATTATTTATTAATTATATGAATTTGCACTTCGATAGCGCTTTCTCACGAGAGGGAATCAAACGCGTCCTCAAAATCAATGATTATAGCCAGCTTCGTATTTGGCTGTTAACTTATTATCATAAAGGAACAAATTCACAATGGCATTCTCACAGGATCTCCCGGAAGAAAAATTCCTGCTCGTTGAATAATAGTTGTTTTTCATAGAATAGATTATGTATTCTGAGGGCGATCATACATTAATTTTCCCATATTTGATAATTGCTCAATTCGTCTATAGACTTTAGGATCTGATAAAGGTTTCTCCGATTTACGAATTAAACGTAATAGAGAAATATTTAAAAACAAAACTGGAAAGATACTCTCAGAAAGATATTTATTAAATATTAATAATAATATAATGTTAGAAAATAATTTAATTACTCTCAAGGTGATGTCATCTTTTCAATGACATCACAACCCAGTCATTTGGTAGGCTTAACCTTGGACACATTTATGCGGAATGTCCGCATAAATGTGGCCACAATTGCTACCGTGCCCACAAGATGGACTTTTGTGCGTGCAGTATTAGAGACGTATGTCTGTATCCTGGACAAACGAAACGCTGTCTTACCATTGTAAATGGTCGATCTCTATGTGCATTCTGGCCAATATAATTTCTTGGTAAACCAAAAATACACTCTAAAATTCTTGGAGTGAAATTTACTCCAAGAATTTTTGGAGTGAGATTCGGTGCTAAACTTAAATACTGTTGTTTCCTGCTTAATATCCTTATAAGAGAAACCATAATCAATTAGATTTTTATTGTAAGTGTCCTCCAAAATATCCTCACTAGAACAATCCTTTGGTACATCGTAAACGAGCACTGGAGGATCAACCCTCTTAGGAGAGGAAATTTTGATACCTTCATTTGTAAGTGACCCAGAAGAAGCTAAATTATTGACAACAGCTTTATTTGCTGTCTCCCGAATGGCTCCTTTATTTCTTGCCATCCTTATAGATTTTACTTTCATTGTATTTAAATCTTGTTTCAACTTGTTAGCAGCTATTTCTTTGACATAATGAGTTAAGTTCAAAATATTAGCCAGTAGGATAACAACGTTTGTTTGTTTCAGAGGTTTTTTAACTGGAGATCCAGCACGAACTTGTGAGGCAGTTTGGCTGTAAACATCTTGAGATATAGCTTGACTAGGAAACTCTTTTGTAGCACTGTAGCATGTGTTTCTTTTATTTATTTACGGTAGTATTTACACCAGGACTACCAACATGAGCAGATTTTACCACCATGGAATGGCCTCCCGTGATCACGGGAGGCGATTCCATGGTGGTAAAAATCTGAAGAATGGTCTTCGAACCATGTTCTAGTCACCGTGGCTCTATGGGGAGGTGCATTGTCCTGCTGGAAGAGTCCTTGCCCTGTGGGTCCATGATGACCATGAAGGGATGCAGATGATCTGCAAGGATGTACACACGCAACCTAGACCGTTCAGAGATGCATCTAGATGTACCAGAGGTCCCAACGTATGCCAGTTGAGCACGCCCCAGACCATTACTGACTGTCCACCTGCCTGAACAGTTCCTAGTTGACATGATGGGTGCATAGCTTCGTGCGGTTTCGCCAGATACGCACCCTCCGTCCGCTCGAAATAACTGGAAACGGGACTCATCGGACCAAGAGACCAGTCTCCAATCATCCAAGGTCCAGTGCCGATGTTCTGGTTCGCCCAGTTGAGGCGTAGAGTCCTGTGTCCTGGTGTTAGCAATGGGACGATGGTGGGTCGGCGGCTCCCAGAACCTATTGCGGCTAACGATTGCCTGATGGTCTTGGCATAGACGTTTTTGGCATCTCCTTCGGTGAAGTCGGTGGGGATTTTTGCCGCTCTCGCTCTTCGGTTGGCTGAAACAATGCTAGTCAGACGTCGACGGGCACGTTCATCCACCACCTTTCACCGCCCACAGCGCTGTCCACGATGAGATGTTATTCCAGAAATGGCGTGTTCCCGATACACTCTTGACACTGTCGAATGGGGATAGTGCAATTTCTGTACCACCTCCGCAATGGACTGACCCATGAGTCGGGCATCCACTATCATCCCTCTTTCAAATTCGGTTAACTCACCACATTTATCCATAGTGACATCGAATTACCGTCTATGTGAATGCAGTGTACATGTACCTATATACTTGCCAAGAGGTGGGTTCGTCCACTAGCGAGAGAGGTGGCAGCGCATTGCCCACGAATTCTGTCCTTTCAGTGCGTATACAACCTCGTAAAACATACCAAGTCAATATGTATTTTACATACAGTACATTTAACAAGGTCAAATCACATAATTTACTGGCATACATAGGTAACATTTACAAATTTGTGTAGACTAAGCTTTAATAGGCCGTGCAGTATGAGTCAGGACCGGACCTTGATACTTCAGTAGCTGGATCTCTCGGACTCTTTCTACTGGATAGTAGATCTAGCATCTCCATCAAAGTGAAGGTTTCTAGGTTGGTGTAATAACATAATAATAATTGTTATTGTTATTATCCCAACCTAGTTAATTATTATAAGTAGGTCATGATACAGTTAGATGCAGGAGCGCCTTGATTTCAGTAAAAATTTTGATACACCTTCCTTTGAAAGGCTATTTATATAAGATGGCACAAATTGCAATTATTGGTAAGATCCCTCGTTGCATTAAGGGCTGGCTAAAAGATAGGAGACAAAGAGTAGTTATTATTGGACGTTCCCTAGGGTGAACCAGAGGAGTTCCTAAGGGATCAATATCAGGAGACCTAAATATCAGGAGACCACTCTTCGCCACCGCAAGAAAAACAAACACGATTTACATGATCTACAATGATATACTGCAAAGGTGGAAAGCGAATTAAATGACGATTGAATTTGCTTGCCACAAGGCGCAGAGTTTGATAAAGTTCAAAGCAGAACTAGGAGTTACTGTTTGAGAATTTTTTTCTCTTTGCGTTTTTGGCCGATTCAGAAAAAATGTGCCTTCTTGCATCATTTAGCCATTATAATACTAATAGAAAAAATAAAGTTATTCCTGGAAATTTATAACTACACCTTGTAGACATTTAATTGTACAGCACAATTAAATACATTTTGAGCGTTTCTGGTTTAAGCTGTATAAACGGCACTTAAAAGCACATAATTCCAACCGTCCTGGATTGAAATAGAAGCGTAATTGTTAAATCTGCTAAAGGTGGCATTAGGTGAATGCTAATCTTAAAAATAGTTTAGTTAGCCGGAAAAATCAAGTGGTAGGACACTAACAGAAATGCTTTACATTTTGGTAAAGTCCTTTGGGTTCCATCAAACAAATCTATTTCACTAAATGTTATGCAAGGAGGTAGATATAAAAGGATAGGTAAATCTTATGTGAAACACATGGGGTTACATAACTCAAACCGTAATCTGATGAAACCTTACGTAATTCAAATTACAAAATGATCGTTTCAAAGGTCTAAGATTCCGATATCCGTAATCTGAGGGTCAGTTCTTATCAATCGAAGGTCATACCCAAATTCTGCAGTTCTGAAAGGCGTACAATATTGGAATCCATCCAAATCTTAAAAGTGACAATAATCGTGATAATTACTCAGTCACTTGAACACAAGTGTAGGTTGTAGATGACTTCGATGCGCTCAACATTTTGGCATTTTATTGTTAGCTATTCATCAATAACAATTTTATTAATTTTTAGAATAAGTTTGGAAGCTTAAATTATTTTGCTACTTTAGTTACTAAAGATATAGCTCTCCCAGAAATACTTTGTTAATTACACAGTTTGTCCAATGATATAAATTTTCCTCCGTTCTCATTACCACGGTAAGTTGAATAATAAAATTATTATTATCAATTTATTTCTCTGTTGAAGAGCCACCCCGTGGAAAACAGACATTGGCTAGAAGGGTGAGAGTTACATTCTAAGGTGTGAAGCGGACCCATGAGCAAAAGGTTACAAAGTCCATGGGATGTTCACCCTGCAAAGTTTAATACAGAATTTTGGAATACATGAGTAGTAATGATTTTATAATAGAATATTTAAATTTTTGGCATCTTGGAACATCGTAGAATATTTAAAATTTTGACATCTTAAGTTGACATCTAGAATACTCAGAATTATGTATAGTTAAAAGGGATCAAAATTAAATGCAGTTTTTGAGCCGAGTGGCTGTGCACTACAGTTGCACGAGACGATAGGAGTCAGCAAAGACTTGCAATCTGTAGGCTTTTTCGTTACAGAGCTTTTCCGGTTCAATTCTTAGTTGATTGAAGAGTTCTCTCGTGTTTGCTGGAAAAAAGCGACTTAGGCTGTCCAGGTTTTTTAAGTTGCTTTGAAGAGGATGTCTTGTTTCAGCAATCCTGGTGGCTTCTCGACGAGAGTGAAACAAGCAGTCAATACTGGGAGCGTCTAATCTTCCTGTTATCTAATTTCAATGTTTATTTTAAACATCCCAATAACAATTAGAAATCTTTGCCGTTTGTGAGTTGAACTATTTTTTCTTTCGCTTTTGAGTTATAACAGGTATGAAAATGATGTCTATAAGAATAACAGCAATATTCCAATCTTTATAAATGGCCACTTTACAAATTACCTTAAGCAGTTGTATTGGGAAACCAAACAATTAATTAAAACATATGGGGGACTCCACTAATGTTATTAGTGGAGTCCCACAGGGTTCGGTGTTAGGTCCACTGTTGTTTTGTATATTTATCAATGATATTGATGAAGGTATATCACGCTTAATGTCGAAGTTTGCAGATGATACAAAGGTTGGCAGGGTTGTTAATGACAGTAATGGCAGTGTGCTACTGCAACAGGATCTAGATAATTTGGGCAGATGGGCTAAGAAGTGGCAACTGAAGTTTAACCTTGACAAATGCAAAGTACTGCATATGGGTAGAAGTAACCCCAGAGAAACGTACCAACTGTGTGGTACTACACTTAAGGTGGTAGAAAATGAAAAAGACCTGGGAGTTATGAAGTTTGTGCAGGCAGATATGAAGTTTTCTGAGCAATGCAGACAGACTCCCAGGGCAGGTCATGGGGTTTTGTCAATGATATATAGGAATTTTGCTAGCAGGGAAAAGCAGGTGATTATCCCTCTGTATAAGGCAATGGTCAGGCCACGCCTTGAATACTGCGTACAGGTCTAGAGGCCTCATTTTAGGAAGGATGTAGATTTACTTGAGCGTGTACAGAGAAGAGCAACAATATTGGTGAGGGGAATGAAGGGATCCTCTTATCAAGAGAGGCTTAAGTTCTGCAAATTGCAGTGGCTGGAGACTAGGCACCTGCGCGGTGATCTGATTAAGGTGTATAAGGCCTTGAATGGGTTCAGCACGCTGAATTCTGATGGGATCCTTCCACTTGTTCAGATTACGAACCTAAGGGGGCATAAATTCAAATTACGAAAGGACAGATGTAGAATAGATGTGCGGAAAGGATTTGCCTTTAGCCAGCGGGTGGTTAATTGATGGAACAAACTTCCATCTATCGTTGTGGAAGTTGATAGCTTGAATAAATTTAAGGAGGAACTGGACAGGCATTTGGAGGGAATGGTGCGATTTTTTTTTTTTTTTTTTGGCTGATGCTGCATAAGCTCATACATTTGCTTTCTTTCATCACATGCCACTACTACTACTACTACTACTACTACTACATACAGTTATAAATTTTTATGGTTAAAATATGGAAGGATTTATGTCAAGTCATTCCTTTATAAATGGCCACTTCACAAATTACCTTTAACTAATTGTATTGGGAAACCAAACAATTAGTTAAAACATACAGTTATAAATTTTTATGGCAGGATTTATGTAAAGAAGAATGAATCATCAAAAGCCATATTTTGAGTTCAAAAGATCTGCAGAATATAAGATAGACTCTTTTTATTTTGTATGATTGGAATTTATTGAAATGTGGAGTAAAGTTAAAACTAAGTTATCAGGTATGCTTTTTGAGGAATCACAGGTTTTTAATTTACCTTTAGATTTTTTGAATAATCCTATATTGAGGCGCTCGTAAATTAATAAAAATCAGTTCTTTCCGTTAACAATGAATATCAGACCATTAAGGAAAAATTGGTTTAACTTCTTGCATTATGGTACATGCAATGAGAGAATATATTTCATGTATGGTTTTAACTGAAGTTAACATTAAAAAAAAGATGAAATTTCTCATTATGACATACATATATGGTTATGACAAGGTGTATATTGTGAGAGAGTTTAGGAGAGGTGGTGGAATAACTCATTCTTGAGAAAACGCTTAATTAATTCTTGTGAAAAGTGTTGTTTGATATTATTAGGAGAAGATCTTAATAACACACTCATGATGATTTCTATAAGCTACCATCAGAATCTGTAAACAATTTCCTAATCCTAATAGAAGCGGAAAACACAATCTTGCAATGGGATGACATACGGTCTTATAAGACTATACTTGTAGGAGATTTTAATATTAACATTAATATTGGATTGCATTACAATAACCGAAGTTAAAGGGAAGAAGGAATAGTTTTCTGTACTCTTGGTGGAGGTTATTGCACGGATGTTAGAAACAGGGTGCTCTCCAACTAATTTACTTTCATCTAAGGTAATTACAATATATAAAAAGGGTTCACCGGATGATTATTATAATTATAGATTTATAACAATAGAGTAAGTATTAACTAAGATTATAAATTAACTGCTTCCAGCTCTTCTTGCCTGTATGCACATTACGTTTCTGGGAGCATCGGCAAGAGGAGTCTGTCTGCAGGTAAGAATTTAATCTATTTTTATTTACCTAATTTAATATCTGGTTCTATTGTAACAATAATCCAAACTTGTAAAATCATAACATTGGTAATTGTAATCGTAATATCGATAATTGTATTCAAATTTGTAACCCTTTCAATTTTTATTTTTGTTCCCCCAACACCAAGCAAGGTCTGATGATGGGTATCGGTAAGACACGTGAAATGTTACCTTAATATATAATAATTTAGGCGAATAGCTTAATAAAACTATATTATTAATTTCACGTGGTATAAGAGTGATATTAAATATAGTAATAATCTTAATGGAAAACAACCACGTAACATCCTTCCCTAACTATATTAACTTTTCTCAACCCGAGAGGTTGAAAACAACCCCTCCACAGCAAGACCAGTTTTCCTCATTTTCCACTCTATCAGACCAGCTTCTGAGTAAATAATCTCCACTCATTGTTCAGAAATGTACTGATTCTGCTGCAGGGTTACCGAAATCAGTAAGGCGACTCCAGTCCCCCCCCCCGTCTATCTTCTGGTAGAGATACCCAATCTTAATACTCCATAAAGCTATTAAGGGTGGCACCCTTTAGCGGATATTCAAAAGTCTTCCCATGCCACCCTAAATGTGCAGTATTCAAACTGTCAGCCTCAACTAACTGAGAGGGCAACTTGTTCCAGCTATCAAAGACTCGCTGGCTAAAAGAAAACTTCCAACAATCTAATCTAAACAACAAGCCCTGAAATAAAACAATAAAAGATATTGCCATTTCCTCATTGAATGTCCTCTACAATCAACTATCCGAAAATCCAGCTTTCGTTCGCTGTTCAACTTGCATGAATCTTTCACGTTGTTACATATTCTTGACAATGATGCAAATTTTGAAGAACTGTTTGACTTTTGAAATGGTAAATTTGTGTAATTGTCTTTGATCATAATAACATGTAGACTTAGTCAAAAGTAAATCATGAACAGGCACAAATGGCCCAAGAGGCTCTTGTGCCAAACCCTCAAATACAATAACAGCAACTTGTACTTATGTTAACTGAGGTAAACAAACAAGCAAAAAAAAAAAAAAGAAAAAACCCAAACTATTACATTAGGGTCACCCGGAAAGTTAATTCATATACCCATGTGTATTCTGTCTGAAAACTGCGTGTGTTCTCTTGCTTTGATGGACGAAAAAAACCCAATTTCTGGGGCGGAACCTTGCTATCTACGCCTGAGACCGATTAACTCAGCCACGGAGTGAAAAAAGCCCATTAAAGTTCCTCGCATTATCGACAGGATTCGAACCCAGGCTTTCCACCCGGTGTGGGGAGGATGGTGTCGACACCACTGATCTACCGTGCAGACAACTGAGGTTAACAAATACAGGGTGTCTCAAAAATACTGGTACAAACGTTTAGGGGAGGTAAGTAACATCTAAAGGAATGTGAATCGCATAGGAACCCATAACCGGAAACGTCACGGGAAAGTAGTAGCAGAGGCACAAGCAGAAATGACACAAGACAGTAATTAGTGGCAAACATTTATTTGACATAATATTAGCAATGGAGTACGAGATGGATGCATTTCATGATGTTACAACAGATGCTCGAAGGTTCCACCATGAGACGCGATGCATGCGTGACACCGACGCAGCATGGATTGCTGGACACGGTCGAACACACCTGGAGTATCTTTGACACTCGCAGCAGCGCAGACGAGTCTCCCCCCCCCCGAGATCCATTTCCGTTTCCACAGGCGATTCATACACGATAGATTTGAGGGTCCCCCCACAGAAAGAAATCAAGGCTCGATAAATCAGGTGAGCGTGGGGGCCAGGCAACGGGTCCACCACGGCCAATCCATCGACGCCAAAAACGCCTGTTCAAATGGTCACGAACACACCTTCCATAATGGACAAGCGCCCCGTCATGTTGAAACCAAATGTTGCGTCTCACATTTGCTGGAACATCGTCAAGTAACCCTGGTAGAACTTGTTCAAGAATGATCCGATATTTAGCGGAGTTCGTGCGGGATGGTAACAGGTATGGGCCGACTAAGCGGTCACCGACCATACTTGCCCACACATGTATTGCGAAGCGATGTTGTGCCGCATGGGGCGCATACCGTGCCGTGTGGGCCCTCTGCTAATCCATACACTAGGTGCATGTCTGCCAGCTCACAGTTCGTATATCGATGCATGCTCTTCGTGCGGCGACTACTGCTTGAATGAGTTGGGTTTTTTTTATAGGGTAGGGTCGAACAGGAGATGATCGCCTGTTGTCTTCGCTAATCGTGTCAGCTTAATTTACAGCCTACTTTCGTCTCAGTGTTATCCTGATCCCATGTTTAGTATATACATTCCAATAGTGAGTTGGGTCCCATCAGGTGGTGATCGCCTTTCCTCAGTTCTCTTGTTTTCACTCATTGCTTAAGACAATACTACCCTTTTCGTTTCAACCACTTAAACCATTTGTATATCGAGCACTGTTTTTTATGAAATATGAATTGGATTGAAGTATCAATTAATTAAATGTACTGAATCATGTAGAGGAAAATCTTAATCAGTTATGCAGAGCTAGTAAGGATTTCGAACAAAAGATGAATATGGCTAAACAAAAGTAATGATGAACAGGATAATGATGAAAAGGATATAATCGTTGAAGGAGCAATAATTGAAAAGGTGGAGTCATATAGTTATCTGGGACAAGTCATTAGCTGTAATAAGGATAAATGGCTAGAAATCAAGAGAAGGATAAATTTCGGATGGATATCAGGAAATATAGTCACATACTGAGGAGCAATGTCCCAATTTGTCTGAAACGTAAAATAATGAACCAATGTATACTCCCCACCATGACATGTGGAAGTGAAACTTGGGCACTCACAAAACGAATGGAAGAGAAGCTGAGAACTACACAGCGAAGAATGGAACGAATTATATTGGGAATCAGACTGTTAGACAAGAAGAGAAACACATGGATTAGGCAGCAAACACAAATAAAGGACATTCTTACCAAAACTAAAGAACTGAATTGGACTTGGGCAGGACACATAGCTCGAGGACACGACGACAGATGAATTAAGAAAATAATAGAATGATGCCCAAGAAGAGCTAAAAGAAAACCTGGAAGACAACAGCGGAGATGGACAGATGAAATTCACGAGTTCGTGGGTAGTAAATGGATGGCCATTGCACAAAACAGAAGAAACTGGAAAGTTGCTGGAAAGGTCTTCATCCTGCAGTGGATTGAAAACGGTTGATAATGATGAACTCCATAAAAATATGTTTAATCGTAACTTTTGCCAGACCTGTTTATTTTCACTTTTTCTGAATTGGAAACGAGAAAATTTAAGAGGACTGAAAGGCATAAAAATATGAAAACTTGTGATCTGCTGGGGAGTCGCTTGAAAGTGAGCTCTTTTTTTAAGAAAAATTATTGCATTTATCTTTGATATAACCCGACTACACTGAATACCATCAAGTTCAGGATTATCCCAGCTATCTGAATCTGATGATTCAGAAATGTCTAAAAATAATCAGGTAATTTATAACAAAAAAATTCTATAGTTCTAACTGACTGATCTTCATTGTGCGAGAAAATGTCACACCGCACAGCTATTACTTACTGCACTTATCTGTAAAGTCTTCCCCTACTAGGAATTAATGGTGTTCGTCACTGATGGGCGTAGACTCAATGCACATGTGTTTTTTTCACAATGAAAGACAAAGTGATAGGTGTATTATAATAGACACTCCATTGCATCTAAATTATATCATTGAAAGCACCGGAATTTGATATTCTTAACAAATTATGACTCGAATTTCAGAGTTTTGAAGTATTATGCTGTAAAGCTGCGTTCACACTAGTTGCAGAAATTCGCAAATAAATAGAATTTACTGCCCCTATAAACTAATAATAATTATTATTTATATTATTTCTTATATTATTTTTATATAAATAATAATATATTATTATTTATATCGATTCTGAATGCGTTATTGTTGTTGTAGGCTTTTTGTAGCATCAGCAACTTAGACAATATTGCGCTGTATATAATATCCGTAAATTGCGTGTGTTCTGAGGTCGATTTACTGTTTTCTGGATGAAAAATCCGAGTTATTGGGAAGAAAAAAACCATGCTAGCCTCGCCTGAGACCGACTGACTCAGCCAAGTCTGATGGCAGATGGAATATTGCAATACACAATGTCTTTCTTACTCTTTGCATTGTATCTCTCCACATTAATTAAGCAAAAGTCATCAGACTAATCACAGTGGTTTGCAGGTTCCTGCCAAATCATGAGTATTGCAAATGGCATAGCTTTCTTTTTACCATTTTTCCACGATCTCAATGCTTCAACACTGGTTTTGGAAACTTTATGATGTCCCCATTGTTTATCTTGATCACAAGAGTTTCACTCAAAAACAAGCACAATACACAATTTTTACAAATTTTGTAATATCTTGTCTTTGCTTGAGGACTAATAACTTCTACAAATATAACAAAATAACTTCGGATTGTTCGAACATTTGCGTGAAGACCTTTTACTAACTTTTCAGCACAGGTTTAACACGATAACCTCAAAAATAAGCTCAGCTCATATTGATACGAATAACGAATAACATATCTGAAACAAACGTAAAAAAACGGAGTTAAAAACATCTATTAATTTACAAACATCGAAAAACCATGGTGAGTGGTGTCATTTAAAACTTTATCCCAAGTGATGTGACTGGAAAAATTATAATTTTAGAGAGTAGTACATTAAATAACCACTTTTTTGAATAATAATGGCTATTTTATATATAACGCGCAGTGGTTTAAGTAAAGGTTAATGTAAACGAATTATAACTAATAACATAGAAAAAAATATACATAATTAATGAATAAAGGATAATCGTAAACCAATGTACATGTTATCTTATCAAGAAGCCACGAAGCCACAACGTGATCGCGGTTTTATTGAAGCACAAAGTATTACGATTAGCCAGAACAGTTTGGGATAATTCTACAAAAAATTGGTAGCTTTTCCAGTTAAATTGATATACATCTAACCTGAATCGTAGTCACTTCGATACTCTTTAGAATGAAGGAAACTATTATTAAAATAAACAAGATACTTACTTTATCGGCCGTTCCCATGTAGGCCAAAAATGAACCTCAGCGAGCTGTCTTCATTTACTGCGATGAATAATTAGCGCCGCCTGGTTTTTATGCAAGTGTTACTAAAAGCAGTTACCATTTTAAAATTATAAGCGACCCCTGGGTGTTTGGACTTTCAGTCGCTTTGATATATGAAAATAAATGTAGATGTACTAAAAATATTACATACCGTACATTACAAAAATAAAATAACGTAACGTAATGATATAAAATATGAAATTAAAATAAAATAATAAAAAATAAAAGGTAAGAGTATTGCTTTTCGAGGAGAATGTTTTCAATGCACTCTACCGAACACAATAAGGATGGCTTAGTGCCAAGATTGTTATGTATATCCATATCTAAGTGGTGTAAAGGTAAATTCCGATGTGTAATATACAGCTATGTTGCATTCTTTGCACTGTTATTGCAGCTGAAGGAACCACTTATTTTGTAAAGGCTGTTTTTTGTATAGAATATAATTAAATTTGGAGGAATGTTGTTTCTAACCAATTTTTGGTAAGTATTTTTTAAGTGCTTGTATCAATATGACTTGTTTATTACAAACATGTGCATATCTAATAACACTAGCCAACACGTTTTATACCTCCAAGAACTTAAAAGCAATTTTGCTTCATTCTGGCAACGAATTTCCACCAGTTCCTGTGTTTCATTCAGTTGGACTTAAAGGAAAGTCATGAAAGCATGTCTAAGGGTCTACATGCAACAAAATACCAGGATTATGGTTGGAACATATGTAGTGATCTTAAGGTTATTGGTTTGCAGGGGGAGGGGATTCACAAAATATTGTTGTTTTTTGTGTTTGTGGGACAGCAATGCGACAGAAGAACATTATGTTGTGCAACACTGGGACAAGCGGGACGAGTTCATACCAGGACAATGTAATTTAAAATATATTCCTTTAGTGCAATCAAACAAGGTTCTTCTTCCACTCCTGAACATTAGACTTGGATTGATGAAAAATTTCGTGAAGGAACTAGATAGAGAAGGTGACGCATTTGCATACTTGAGAAGTGTGTTTCCTAATTTAATCTATGCCAAACTTAAGGAAGAAATTTTCGTAGGACCCCAAATTAGGACACTCCTGAAAGACGATGTATTTGAAACCAAGTTAAAGGAGGTTGAACTGGCAGCTTGACGATCATTTAAGGCTGTAGTACATGGTATTTTTGGGTGACAGGAAAGAAGAAAACTATGAAAAGTTGGCACCTAATTTTTAAATGAGTTATAGAGAACGTATAATATTTTTTTACAGTTGTATTACAAACTTGAATTATACGTATATATCTCTTTATTTTAAAATTAAACGTTTTTACATCTTTTGTCGTAGACGTGATAGAGACTTTTATGGTGATTTTCGGAATCAGCCCGTTTATTTCCTCCAAATTCACATATTTTCATTGCGGAGGTATGACAAAAAAATATTTTTTTGTTGGCTAGTGTAATATTTTTTATGGATTTTGCGGGAAATATTAGAATCCCAATGACAAAAGTGTGCAATTAAAAATTTCGTTGTATTTCTTTTATCCTTTAGATTTAATGTAACTCTTTCATTTGTGTCTTTTTGAATGATCTCTAAATCTAAGAAGATTAAGATGTTGGTGTTGTCGCTAGTTTTCTTTAGTTGAGTTCTTCAGGGTAGATTTCTTTTTGTCTTTTGTCAAAGTCACAGTTGAAAATGGCAAGGTCGTCGACGAATCGGAACGCGGTTAATTTTATTCCATTTTGTTTTTGGAACTGTGATTCGAAACAGTGTAAAACAGGTTTGCTTTTTAAGAATAGATTTTTAAAAATATTATTAAGGATCGATGCAAACTTTTTGCTTGGATTGTAACAGCCACTATTTTGCTTGGATTGTAACAGACACTATTTTTGTTACTAGTAATAAATCTAAAACCTGTTGGTTGCTTTTGGAACTTTGTGAAATATGTACAGAAATGGAAGTTTGGTTATTTAAATTTTTTGCTTAAGCTTGTTGTGTAGAGCTTATTTAATATACTTTTTGTATCAGTTTAAACCTGGGTGTATGTATCACTGTGACTTATTTCTTCCGTAAGAGTATCAAAATAAAACTTTTTACTGAAAATGGCAAAGTTATTTGCTGCTTTATCAATTTGTAATGATCAAATTAATCTGCAAATCTTTAATTTGGGTTGTTTTCATGCTTTTAATTTGCTTTTGGGGCTAGGTATGTTAATTAATTTAAACACGGCGTTGAACATGATCGTATAATCCACATTTAAAATGCTTCAAATGCAATGTTGTGCTTACATGCTAGTTTGAAGCAAAATAAATTATTTTGTATCGAGAATACAGAATAATTCATTTTTCTGCAAATTTGTTGAATTGACATTTACACCGTAGTTCATGAATATTTTGAGATCTTGACTTTTAGGTTATTAAGGACACCCATTATAATATGTCCTTGGAAAGGATCCAAGAATTTGGCATATTCTGGGATACTACATAGGTAGGAAAGATCTGACTCTCTTAGTTTACCAAAATTTGTTCCTAAGGGTAATAATAATATTCCTAGAGGTGGACAGAGTTTAAATCTTATTTACATTTCTAGTTTAGTGTTTCGGGCAAGAGCTGCTTATGTTGGTTGAAAATATTATTCCCCATTTTATGCTTCGCAGAATTTATGCATGCATAAATTTAATATAGCAGAATTCTGGTGCTTTTTCGTAGTAATTATTTAGTGTTCTGGTTTTGCCAACGTCCCCAATGATATGCAGCAAGGGTTTATTGTTAAACGTGTGCTTGTGGAAAATTTTCATAAGCTCTTTTAGTACGATAATTTTCATCTTGGTCGTGTCGATTACTTAGTTATCCAAATATATTAAGAGTTGTGTTGAGATCGAGTTTTTAGCTGTAGGAATTTTTGTCAAATTTGCTGCCCCGATATTTCTTTTTCTGGTTGAGATTATATGGTTAAAATGAAATAAATTATGTACACTGAGTGGACAGAACTCATGGGATACCTACTTAGTAACGGATAGGCCCACCTTTCACCGGGATAAGGGCAGTCACAAGGCGAGGCACTGAGTTCACTAGTTCACGAAAGCGTTCCACAGGTATTTCCATCCATGCTTGTTACACCACAGTCCATAATTCCGTCACATTCCTGGGTGGAGGATCCAAAACTATAATGGACCTTTCCTCAGCATCTCTGGCTCTCATAACCACAGGGTTCATGTCCGGTGAACGCGGGAGGCCATTCCATGGTGGTAAAATCTGAGGAATGGTCTTCGAACCATGTTCTAGTCACTACGGCTTTGTGGGAAGGCGCATTGTCCTGCTGGAAGAGTCCATTGCCTTGTTGGTGCATGATGACCATGAAGGGATGCAGGATGGTCTGCAAGGATGGTCACATAACCTGGGCCGTTCAGAGATGTGTCTAGCGTACCAGAAGTCCCAACGTGTGCCAACTGAACACGTCCCAGAGCATTACCGACCGTCCACTTTCCTGAACAGTTTCTTGTTGACATGACGAGTGCATAGCTTCGTGGGGTTTCCGCCAGATACGCACCCTCCCGTCCACTCGAAATAACTGGAAACGGGAATCGTCAGACCAGGAGACCCGTCTCCAATCATCCAAGATCCAGTTCCAATGCTCTTTCGCCCAGTTCAGGCGTAGAGTCTTGTGTCGTGGTGTTAACAATGGAAATCTGGTGGGTCGGCGGCTCTCATAACCTATTGTGGTTAATGATCGCCTGATGGTCTTGGTGGGCACGTTTATGGCACCTCCCTCGTTTAAGTGGCGGTGTTTTGCGCCACTGTAGCTCGCCAGTTAGCGGAAACAATGCAAGTCAGACAATCGACGGCCACGTTCATTCAACAACTTTCTCTGCCCACAGTGCTGTTCACGATGAGATGTTATTCCGGAAATGGCGTATTCCCGATACACTCTTGATACTGTCGAACGGGGACAGTGCAATTTCTGTACCACCTCTGCGACAGAATGACCCATATGCGATACAGTGATCCCTAAGGTATGTGTTTACATATTCACATGTATGTTATATATTCGCAGCCCTGGGAGGGAGTACAAGGGAATTAAATTTTATATTTGTGTTATAACAAAGCTTATACATGGTTATACAGTATATTGCGATATTGCAAAGCTACAACAAAGTGGTGCTGTGGGAACTCGTGTTTTGTTTAATTATTTTATGTCTCTTTATAGAACTATATGTTTATTTGCCCCTAGTACTTTGGAACCCAAATTGGTAGTTGTCATAATATTTCAAAAGAAAACAATGGTACATCACTCCTCCAAAGCCCACAACCTAACTGACTACCCTAAAATTTTATTTTTAACCATTTCTTTTATCAGAGGATTCTTAATTATGGAGTTTTCTTTTATTTTCCCCAATCAGGATAATTCTCAATGAATTTTTCTTAGAGCTGTATGAACTTCTCTTGAATAAAGAGACATAGTCATAAACATAACATAAACATAGACATAAACATAACAGAGATTCATTTTCAATATCAAAATTTACACATAAAATTACAACATTCTAAGTGAAATGCAATAATATATTTACCACCTTATTCTCAGCTATATATAATTTGAGGAGCACCTCTGTATATTCCCTTTATATATTCTTTTAGATCTGAACATGCAATCCTTACATACTCTGACGTCTCTCCTCAAACCATGAACAATACACTTGCATAATGTAAGAGTTCATTATATATATATATATACTTACATCAATATTGACCTAGAACATAAATCCTATACTTTAGCTAAGATTTCTTTTAAACAAAGAATTTCAAAACCTTCGTTCTCACAATGCTTTTGAGCCATAGGAAGATAACACATTCTCTCTCATCACTCTTTTCTTCTAATTAACACAGTTTCTCCACTTTATTTTTATGTTTTAGTTAGTTATTTCTACAACGCTACCTTACTCACTGTTATCACTAGATGCAATTAATTCCCTCAGTCCTATTCATACTTTAGTTTCTAACAGTCAATACTAGGGGACTTACTTTCTCTGCCTTTCTCTTTCTTCCTCCTCCAATTGGCGATCCTTCGTTTTTGGTCTTTCCTACGCTTCTACGCGGCTGCCTTCCTTGAACTTGCTTATTCATTCGCTACGTCTACATCTCTGGAGTGACTCTTGGATCCTTTGTTTAGGGAAGTCGGATAAGCTATAATTTGCATTATTTACTGGTTCTCTCAATAAAACAAGGTTCCTACTTCTGGAACATTCATCTGGCTATCCATTTAGACTTTCTTCTCTCCTTTCTGCAACTACTTTTACTCCTCTGCACTTTCACCTCAAACCAAAGGCACTCCTACATAACTTGTTTTAACAAACCTACCCCTTCACCTTTCTCCATCAATTCAACTGACCTGTCCCGTCACTTCTTTTTAACTCTTCTCCAAAACTTTCTTCTCCTCACTCCTTCACATCACTCCCGTCCGCTCTCAATTGCTCCCACTCTTCCTCTTCCTTTTGGTTCTGCCTCTCTCTTCTCCTTTCTTGACCAATCACTTTCATTTTCTCTTTCTGCATCTTTATTCTAATTTGCTCACGTCTTCCTCCTTTGTCCTTAAGTTTGGTCCTAAATCTTACAGCGCTTAGCATAAAAAGAAGAGCCAAATACAAAAATTGCTGCTTTAGCGGTTGTGGTAAAACAGGAATTAGACTTTTAGAATTTAATTAGGATTTTTAGAATTTCTAGAATTATCAGAATTATGTGGGTTCAGGAGGATACAATGCTCAGTACAGGGAGACATCAGTGCACTTACCTCAATGTAAAGAGGGGTGAGGTGGACAAAGGCATACGAGGGCTTTCTACGAATTTTTTTAGGGGGAACAAAGGAGAACAGAGGTATGGCTAACGCATGACATGCTTATGAAAATATGGCGCATACTTAGAACGTATAATTCGAAATTATACGACTCGCATTCCTGCCAGCGATAAGCAGCTATAGTCGAGAAGGGATAGTAATATTAAATAAATTATAATCTTAGAGAATAGTACTTTAAGTAACAAGTTTTTGGATAATAATTGCTCTTTTATCTCTAATGCGCAGTGGATTAAGTAAAGATTAATGGAAATGAATTATAACTAATAACACATCAAAACATATAGTTAATAAATAAAGGATAAACTTAAACTTACATATTATCTTTTCAAGAAGTCACAATATGGTCGTAGTTTATGGAAGTAAAAAGTATTTCGATTAGCCAGACAGTTTTGTGCAAATTCTGCAACGGAAGCAAGACTTTGTTTCCATTCCTTCATCACCGCAGTCGCCAATTCAGCAGTAAATACAGTAGATGCGCTCTGATCGAACTTTCCAGCTTTTCTGAATAGTATCAGGTCAGAGGTATTAGCATTAGCATTATCATTTTACCAGGCTGCAGCAGAAAAATGGGAGATTTAATAACCTTGAAGACGATATCTTCTACGTATCCCTATCTTGGTGAAGACGCCCCATTTTTGTTTATTAAAAAATCAAGAAAGGTGAAAATGAGATCTTCTTTCTCGTCCTGAAGAGTTATGGGTTGGCGAGAAAAATTTGAGCGGTTAACATTATCGCGATTTTTTGAATGGGAATGGGTGCACTCCCTAAATTTTGTACGGGTGTAATTTAAGTCTGAATGTAAAATGCATCATTAGCTCCTGTCTGAAATAGTTAACGAAGCTGAATTGTTCGAGGGCAGTCCAGTCCTGGTAGCGGAAATGTTTTTCTGGCTTACGTACAATTCTTTGTTTATCCAGAATGGGGTTCTCCTTTGGTGTGAAACCAGTTTCCTCAAAGATGTCTTTATGTGTATGAGCAGGAGCGAATGGATCGGGATTATTCCTGATGTTTTAATGGTGGCGAAATAAACGTCATTACAATACACCATAATGACAAATGCACTTGCACTTCGATCCACTGTTTCACGGTTACTAAAGGCTGTGATGCAGAACCGAATTATACCTCTAACTTATAATCGTCCGTTTCGGTGCTGCACCTTGTGTTAGAATGGCTAAATTACAAGAAAGTAAGTTTTTTTGCAATGGTGCAATGGTAATAATCACTATATTTCCATATCGGGTTGAACAGCTCTATGTTCGAATCGAGTCAATGACGGGAGAAATTTTTTTTAAAAATTTCCTAACAATAAATAAAAATTTCCCAATCGTTATACTTTTCCCATCGCCAAAAAGTGACTTTCTAATTCAGATTTTTATTTTACCAATAAAAGACGCCTAAGATTACAACTTAGTGATGGTTTCTCCTCCAGTGGAGTCCCCCATTCTCACGGCTTTTCTCAGTCTCGTGTTGTTTGATATTACAAAAAACGAAATGGGATGATCTGTGAGATCAGCCCATTCCCTCTGCCTGAGATCGACTAACTATAGCCTCGATCGAAGAGGACTTCAGAAATTTCCCAAGTCTTCGACGGGAATCGAACTCAGACCTTCGAAAGTGTGGCAGAAGGCGATGTATTATTCCTACTAAGCTGCCACGGAGGAGAGCACAGAAAAGAAAAACAAATATATCACATTTAGGATTACTAGAGAACACAAACTCATATACACCCATGTATACTATGTCCTCAAACTGCTTCACTCTGTTCTTGGATGAGACGAAGAAAGGAAATCGAAACATTCTTCTGCTTATTGTTGGCGATTTGTCGCCATGGAACAAAAGTAATGGTAAAATTCCTTCTGTCGACTCTGACATCCGAAATTCAGAAAACAGTTCACGGGCAATGCGAACTGTTAAAGTTCACTATTAAGACACAATTCTACATTATTAATCGCAAAAAGCTGTCCTTTAAACCAGATGTTTCATTTAAATGAAACCTAGTTTTTTAGCCAATACCTCTCATGGAATAACTTTCTTTATACAGAGTTAAAATGTCACTTCTTTTTTTGTTTTTTTAACACTCAGTAGTTCCTTATTTCTTGCCATATTTATCACGAAACATAAAAAAAACTTACACCAAATACTCTTTCTGAATGACGGTATTCGATTTTATAAATTGCATCTCTTACTTCTCAATTTATATTATTGCAAAGCATTCTAGAATCATCTACAATCTTCTGTAATATCGCAAAGCATTCTAGAATCATCTACAATCTTCTGTAATATCGCAAAGCATTCTAGAATCATCTACAATCTTCTATAATATCTATACAATACTCCCACTCTCTACAATATTCTAGAATCATCTGCAATCAGAGTATGACGACAGCAGAATGAATCAACGGACTCATCGTGTCAGATGTCAACACTGCAGGCTGGTAGCTGAAGCTGAAGTATGATGATGGTATTATTATTATTATTCAATTTATTGCATATGCTGCACCCCCGAATAGCCTTCAGCTAGGAGGGTGCCTATATATTGTGCATTATAACTTAGACAGAACACATAGAAGTCGTATATAAATTACGCTTACATAAACATATTCTGGTGCAGCATAAGCCTCAGGCTTCCTTGCACATTATGGCTAATAATAATAATTGGTTTATATAATATAATGCAACAAATAACATCTAATGCCAACAAATAAAGCACACACACAAATATACAGTGACACGAGAAAAATATAGAGACATACGAATTCATACGTATCGTAATATGTACAGCTAACACATAATAATAATTTTAAACAAAATTAAATACAAACAAATAATAATTTTAAACAAATTAATTCTTCTCTTTAGAGGAGCAAAGTAGGATTCAACGGAGATTCCATCCTGAAGGAGATAATCAGGAAACGTCTACAGTTGTGTGTGGTGGTACATGTCCTGTATCTTCTGAATTTTGTACACTTTCTCATCACAGAACTTGTGGGATCAATCTTCAGGGTGTTGTACCTTTGGAGGATGTTAGACGGAAAAAATCTTGTGAGCATTGTTAAATTCTGTTATAAGATTCTTAGGGGAATCCACGGGTCATTGCAAAGGCCGCGAGAAAGCCGGGCCTACAACAAGATTGTGGACATTTGGCGTGTCAAGACGATCGGTGAGGAGTTCACAGAGGTTGTGCAGATTTCTTGCAATAAGCAACTGATTCCAAGGGGTGCAACCAGGGTTTGCATACATGACTGATCTCGAGATGGTGAAAGGTAGCCATTAACACGGTTCAACCACCTTAAAATCCAGTACTCGATACCCATGAATTTTTTGATGTTGGTGAGGGAAGCAGAGGACCAGAACGTCGAGGCATACATGGGATAAAAAGTAAATTCATGATTTTATGAACACACACGAAGAATTGAAACAAACTACAACAGGGAGTGTTTAATTTTTTTTTTTTTTTTTTTTGTTTTTTAAATGACAATTCTAGAATGGGCTTTAATCCAATGGTAGTCTGGGGCGCATTTTTTCCCATTTCAACCTCTGGATTTTGTAGATGACTTGAACGTTGGCCAAAGTGCATCAGAGCATCCGTTCATAGTCACATTTTATCCGTCAGATAACGATTACTGCAAAGATAATGAGGCATGAGGGTGATTTTTTGACACTGCATTGGCCTACTCAGTCACTGGATCTCAACTCGTTGATTGTCTGTAGGAGGAGAAGACACAAATTCTTCGCGAGAGGGATTCCAGTCGTACAATTTGAGCTGGCTGAGGGATGTGAACCTGTCTATATGGGCCAACAGTCCTGTAGAATGCTTTTGGCTCCTCGTGAAGATCATACCCTCATGGCTTGCTTTTATGTCGATGAAACTAATAGATCTGCCACTCAGTGTCCATTATCATTTTCTAAATAAAAGTAGGAAACGGGTAGAAATATCCAGTTTCTAATCTAAAACAACAACTGGCATTGTTGTTTTAGATTAATTGCCTATGCAGCTAAGACAGCTGTGGCCAATTTAATCACAATTTACGGTCCGTAAATTTTATACATTCTAAGGTCCATCGGCCTGTTTTATGGAAGAAAATTTGAGTTTCGGGGAGTTAAAACCTACTTAACCCTTATCGAGAATAACTAACTCGACCGCTGTGTAAAAGCTGTAACATAAATTTGAAATTAATTTTAATACAGCCGATTGCACGCTTTTTATCACCGAGCTATCAGCATTCTAATGCTCACTCTTCCTCCGTGTTTAACCGAAACAAAAAAAGAACCTGAAATACTAGGTGGCGCAGTAACAGAGTCGTGTTGGTTGTTATTAATTGTAGTTCATCTCATTAAATAAAACTACGTATAATTCCCAATAACGCAACACATTTATTCGCTAAAATTCTGACAATCAGCCGATGCTACAAATACAAGTTTCTCATGAACAATTATGAGAAAGAGTAAATTCATGATTTTATGAACACACACGAAGAACTGAAACAAACTATAACAGTATTTACTATTTTTTTTGTGTTTTAAATTGCAATTGTAGAATTGGGCTTTTATCCAATGGGATAAAATGACCTTGAAAATAATTACAGTAGGATGAAAGGCAGTTAACGATAATTACTGTATTTTCGCAATACCAAAAAAATTCTTTGCTCTGTACTAAACGTTTAAGGTAGTTTTGGAAGATAAAATGCTAATACAGGTCTGTATTTATAGCATTTTTCACTTTGGCTTTCATCTCCTTTATATAATCGTTTTTTTGGAGGAAAGCCAGGCAGTAGAAATGAGGTAAGCAGAAAATGATGCATATAAGCTAGATAAGTGTTCATTAAGGCTATAAGGCATCAGTACTGTGTATCCCGTAAATTACTCGCATTCTGTGGTAAGCTGGCCTTTTTATTGGAATGACAAAGACTCGGAAATGCTCACTTTGACTTTAAGTTGGCTTGCATTCTTGTAGTTCTGCTTTGGATGAAAGCCAGGCCATAGAGAACATCCTGAGGTAAGTTAAAAATGAATGATGAGCACCAGGATTGTCTATTGTTCTAGATAAATGTACCAAAGTAGCTAAGACTATGTTGTCTATAAATTACTTAGATTTTATGGTCATCTTAGTCCTTCCCGAAATCGAATCATTCTGTCACCGTTTGAAACTCCTTTCAGAATTAAATGTCGTCAACGGAATAATCACTCCCCCATGCTTTCCTCAGAGGGAGGGAAGTGGCATACCCACCATGGCGGGTATGCCATAAATGGCGATAAACACTAGGAAACAATTTTGAAAGAAGTTTGTTCATTCAAAGAATTTTAACTATTGCTTAAATTTAGATCTGATGTTTCTTTAAAACGTGAAGAGTTTAAATTTCGCAATAGAGATAATTTCTGGCAGGTCACGACCATTTACTGGTTAGTCACCGACATATCCACAATTCCACCTCTTCTCATCAACAAATTGTTGACTGTTGTTGTAGGTGCATCAGCAACTTTGGTGTTTATATTATAACCTAATATAAATACAAAATATTCAATGCGTTTGCGCGTTTGCACTGCATATTTGGGTATTTATATTTTATTGGTTGGCATCACTGATTGTTCTAATTAAGCGAATTTGTATTGATAACAAATTTATAAAGATATTATACTAATTGAAAATTTATATTGATAGCTATTCGATATTCTTCTATATTTCTATTATAATAGATAAAAAAGAGCGATACGTAAAAGACTATAAACGTTCTTATTTAAAATATTTGCAGTACCGATAACTAGAGTGCTACAGTACTTAAATGTGATAACTAAAATGTTGTCAATTTGTCATGCAACCCAGAAGGAAATGCTTTTGATGCAATGATGTCAGCAGGTCTAGATCTCATTAGTCAGAGTGTAGATGGCAGTTACACCGCGACAACCATTGAATGCCAATTGCAGCACAGCATATACAGGATGAGGCAGTGAAGCGGGCAATTTTAAAATTTCAGAATATCCGTATATCGTGTATTAAGTGATATTAATGATGAAAGATAACTAGTCTACCGTGTAGGGTTAAGCTTTTTTAAATAATGTCTGATTCATCACAATATGCTATCTTCATATTGTGATGAATCATATTGTGATTCATCACAATATGAAGATAGCAAGTCCCAACGATTGATGCTATGTCCAAAAAAAAACCATAGATGCTTTGTACAACTGCAAAATGCTTTGATGCATCTGGGATGTCATTATCTGCATCATTCACCACTAAGTTGGTGTTATGATCCGCATGATGAATTAAAATGCATTTGATTCCATTTATTTTATGCTGGTTTGTACCCCGGAATAAACCCCCTCATAATGATAGCCCCATCATATCCTTGACCCCGATATTTAGAAAGATCCAAATCATTTGACTGCAGTTGCAACCAGTCGTTGTTATACCTGCAGCAGTCTGATTGGTTAGATGAACGAAGCTAAGAAAACGACTCCTCGACCTTTAATCCTGTAGGTTTATTTCCAGTATCGCTGTTTAAAATTTTGATGTATACAGATAATGAACAGCTGATGTGTTTTTTAAATGTCCCGAGTTGTGTCTAATTTGACAGAAAAGAAAGGTGAGTCTTTTGTTTCCGTTATTCATTGCGTTTTTAAATGCATATTCATTCTATCAACTCATTTTGTGTTTAGGACAGATATTTTGATGTGGCAAACGGCAAATTCAACACTTGTCTCCTAGTATCATCATACTCGGCTAAAGGTTTTACGTCAGATAAAACGTTTCCATGCTATGTGTCTTTCAAACTCTCTCTCGATGACCTCGAAATGCGATTGAATTTTTTGATAATTTTAAAGTTATTTTGATAAACCGCTCCAAAACTTCAACCCAAAAATTACTTTCTTGTCGTAAACTATTTCTACATTTTTATCCAAACATTTGTTTTCCATCCACCAAGAAAGAAACAGTACAGATTCAAGACAAACACAGTCATAAATCTTGTTCAGAGATGCATATTTCCCATTCTGGCTTATGCCTCCGAAATCTGGTCTGGTGCTCCCCAAGTTACCGCCAAGAAATTCCTTGCCCTAGAGTACTGGGTTCTTAGCTGGCTGAATAGTAAACTTAGTTTTCCCCATACATACAATATTCAGGCAACAGCTTTATGAAAACTTAAACACAAATCCTCTGCAACAGATGATCAACGAGTCTGGAATCATGCTTCTTGCAAAGTTAATTACTCTGCAAGCGATTCACCGAACTTAGCCAAAATGTGTCCCAGGATAGAAAGGTATAACAAGCTTGCAAAGTAGCATTAAATAGTCGCTAAACTTTGTTTAGGCGAGAATATTGTTTACAGCAGAAAAGGAGCATCTCGATTATTGCGTTCGATAAACTAATGGCTCACGAGAAATAAAAATATAGAAAGGAAGGAAAGCATAAAGAATATGGAAGGAAACACAAATAGATCGTGCTCGGGCAGATCGCGGTTGCTACTCCTGTTCCTATAGTAGAAACCTCAACGTAGTTCTGTGAACATACCATACTTAAGTGTTTAAGTCAGTTGTGTGATATATAAAATAATAAAAGAAAAAAGTTACAAAATAAATGAATAAAATAAAATAATAATATACTCCTTGGTTAGCCAATCGGTGGCTACAAGTTTTCTACGTTTATAAGACACCAAAGAGGCTAGGAGTATAGACTATACATTATGTATAAACCTAGCAGCTATAGAATATAAGTTAGCCCTGATATTATTAATATCAATGGTGCAGTTAATCAACTTTTTATATTTGATAATAAGGAGTACTTTTTTGATATGGTAAAACAGGTAGGTTGTATTAAATTGGTTACACAGAAGCTTATTGTAGAGATTTCTGATATTTTTATCTATCATTTTTTTGCTATTGTATATAGTGGCTATTCTGATACATTGAGACAGAATGACATTAGAATGTATCTTTTTGGAGATACACTGGTGTGCAAAACTTAAGGACCAACACTATTTCTAAAGGTTACAACGACAAAATCTTTACTTAAGGTACTCTTTACTGATGAGAGTAGATTCAGTCTCAGCAGCGATTATGGACGTCAGCTAATCTGGTGAGAGGTTGGCACATGGCATCACCCCGCAAACATCACTGAAAGGGATCGATATGGCGGTCGAGGTGTTCTCATCTGGGGAGGCGTTATCTTGGATGGACGTACACAACTCCTGTAACCGGTGCACACTACTGTACCGAGGTAATCCTTTCCCATGTGCGTCTGCTTCGAGGTGCCACTGGCCTCGAGTTCGTGTTTATGGATGATAATGCCACACCCCATCTCACTGCAGCTGCTAATATGCTTTTGGAAAGTGAAGACATTGTTCGTATGGATTGGACTTCCCGTTCTGCCGATCTAAATCCAATCGAACACAATATGGGACGCTCTGGGGAGACGCCTAGTGGCACGTTCACACCCACCAGAAAATTTTCACCAGCTGAAGATGGCGCTGACAGAGGAATGGACGATGCTACCGCAAGAACTTATCAACAACATTATTCTAAGTATGGACAGCTGGTGCAAAGCCTGCATCGACATTAGAGGTGGCCACGTCTCCTACTGAGGACCACCTCTTCCCTTTGTTCCATCTTTGGCTGTGATGCATCTGTATCATGGCAGCCAGTGCTATGTTGCCATTTTTGAATAAAGTTCCTCTGTACCGTTTTGTTTCCGTAGTTGTGTCGATGTTGTTGCCTTTATCATTTCTGTACCTCACGAGTTCCTTTGGTATGTTTTCCCATATCCATGCCATTCCTATGAGAAGCTACAGATGAAAACCTGACTGGTCCTTAAATTTTGCCCAGCAGTGTGTTAGAATGCCAATGCGTGAAGTTAAAGACATTGAAGTTGAAAACTTCACATTTATTGTATATGTTGACTGAGGTCTGAAAGTTATTAAGATCTATATCTAAATCAAGGTAGTTAGTTGGCTGCTAGGTTATTATTATTGGTTTTTTTCCAGCGTGAGTTCTTCAGGGTATATATTGGACTGATCTTGTAGGAAGCTAGGGCAAGTTGCTACAAATAAATCGTCTATGTACCTAAACAAACAGATTTCCAGAGGTAGTGAGGTTTCATACCAGTACAGGTATAGATTTGCAACGATGCAACTGGCAGTGCTACATAGAGATACCTATAGTTTGTGGTAAACTGTTTTACCATCAAATTACCATTGTTCTGTTTTAAAATTGAACGGTAAACTGTTTTACCATCAAATTACCATTGTTCTGTTCTACCATTGATGGTAAAACAGTTTACCAACTAACCATAGATTTGTTGGTAAACTGTTACTTGCTAACTTCTGATGTATTATCCTGGCTACCTGGTCGTGGCTACGAGTGTACTCAGTCTGGGTGATCTCCCTGCATCCCGCGTATTTGGATCGTTTCTGAGGCCAGGTGGCATCGTCGACATGTGTCATCGGATATTCGGGCTCCTTGGCGATGTATTTTCTATAGTTTCTGGTGCTGATTACCTGGTCTTGGATGGCGAGCATGAATCCCTCAGTCTCGGGGAAAAGCGTCCCACTCGTGAGGCATTCATGGAAAGCAATTTAATCTATGTGATCTTGATGGAGGTCATTGCAGTGTCTGCAATGACACTGCAATGACCTCCATTGCAGTGTCTGCCATGGAGTGTCTTCTTTGCCCATCTTTCTAGCTTCGTTTGTGCCTTCTGAATGGGAGGGGACGCCTCGCTTAGGTTGCGTGGGGTATATAGCTTATCTATCTTCCTTATGGCCTGGTGAGTGCTGCTGTGTGTTTCTGGAAGTATTCCTTCAGGGTAGCAATCGCTGTTTTCTGTTGCTTGATGAGGTCTATCAGGCCCCTTCCTCCTTTCCGAGCAACTGTCAGTCTCTCCATGGCTGACGTTGGATGGTGTTTGTGGCTCTTGGTCATCATTATCCTTGTCTTTCTCATGATATCTTCCAGCTCGGTGTTAGTCCAAATTATGACCCCGAAGGAGTAGTAGTAGTAGTAGTGGCATGTGATGCAAGAAAGCAAGTGTATGAGCTTATGCAGCATCAGCCAAAAAAAAAAAAAAAAAAATCACACCATTCCCTCCAGATGCCTGTCCAGTTCCTCCTTAAATTTGTTTAACCTGTCAACTTCCACAACGACAGATGGAAGTTTGTTCCAGCAATTAACCACCCGCTGGCTAAAGGCAAATTTCCGCACATCTATTCTACATCTGTCTTTTCTTAATTTGAATTTATGCCCCCTTAGGTTCGTAATCTGAACAAGTGGAAGGATCCCACCAGAATTCAGCGTGCCCAACCCATTCAAGGCCTTATATACCTCAATCAGATCACCGCGCAAGTGCCTAGTCTCCAGCCACTGCAATTTGCAGAACTTAAGCCTCTCTTGGTAAGAGGATCCCTTCATCCCCCTCACCAATCTTGTTGCCCTTCTCTGTACACGCTCAAGAAATCTACATCCTTCCTAAAATGAGGCCTCCAGACCTGTATGCAGTACTCAAGGCGTGGCCTGACCATTGCCTTATACAGAGGAACAATCACCTCCTTCTCCCTGCTAGCAAAATTCCTATATGTCATTGACAAAACCCCATGACCTGCCCTGGCAGCCTGACTGCATTGCTCAGAAAACTTCATATCTGACTGCACAATTACTCACAGGTCTTTTTCATTTTCTACCACCTTAAGTGTAGTACCACACAGTTGGTACGTTTCTCTGGGGTTACTTCTACCCATATGCAGTACTTTGCATTTGTCAAGGTTAAACTTCAGTTGCCACTTCTTAGCCCATCTGCCCAAATTATCTAGATCCTGTTGCAGTAGCACACTGCTATTACTGTCATTAACAACCCTGCCAACCTTTGTATCATCTGCAAACTCTTCGATATTAAGCCTGATATACCTTCATCAATATCATTGATAAATATACAAAACAACAGTGGACCTAACACCGAACCCTGTGGGACTCCACTAATAACATTAGTCCATGAAGAGCAGCACCCATTGATTACCACCCTCTGTCTTCTCCTACTTAACCATCCTTTAATCCATTGTAGCAACTTACCCTTAATACCATTCTGCTCCAATTTGTACAATAGTCTTCCATGCACAACAGTGTCAAAAACATTCCTGAAATCCAAATATATGATATCAAAATTATATTTTGCGTCCAGTTCCTTTGTAACCACATCATAATATCCTATCAAATTTGTCAGACAAGACTTTCCCTTAACAAACCCATGCTGTGTCTGAATTATTGCTGCAGTCTTGTCTAGATGATCCTGCAATGCATCTTTAACCAGCGACTCCATTATTTTACCCGGAACAGAAGTTAAACTAACTGGTCTGTAATTACTGGTGTCACCCTTCGATTCCCCTTTGTGAATTGGGGATACATTTGCACATCTCCAGTCCGTGGGGAGCTCCCCTGAGTCCATGGATTCTCTCATAATCATGGCTAAGAGTTTCTTAGTTGCTTTGCCGCCTCCTTTAAAATAACTGGATAGATCCCATCCACCCCAGGTGCTTTTCTTATGTTTAACTTCAACAATTTCTCCTCCACTTTGCTTTTAGTTATTACAAAATCATTAAGTATCCTGCTACAATTTGATAACCTTCTGCCATTTTCAAACCTTAATAATTCTTCATGTGTGAATGTAGAGGCAAAATACTCTTTCAGTTTGTTTGCTATCTGAGAGGGATCATCAAGAGTATGTTAGCACTGACACTGCATAGGTGTTTATGGCTTTAACTGTGTTCCTTCTGTTCAGCTTTGTTTTCAGCAGGCTTCTGAGTCTGTGATGGTATTTTTCGGTCAGGCAGGCTTTAATTTCTCTGTGCTGTAACTGTTGAGCGTACACCATCCCCAGATATTTGTAGGCGTCTCCTTCTGTCAAGGCTTCGATCTCTTTACCAGTCTGCAGTTGGTAGTTTCGGTTGACTAATAATCCGTGAGTCTTGCATTTATCTAGACCAAATTCCATCCTAATCGGGCGGCCAGTCGCCAGTTTGATAAGAATGTGTTACGTTTAATCAAAGAAAATTGCTCGTTTATTAACGAAATTCGTTAATTGCCTGAGAAATGAATCTATCTTCCAAATTTCACGATACCTTTCAGCTTTTGGCCCAATGCATTGGCATAGTTACCCCACTGTCAACGAGGTGATCTCCGTGTCTGAGCAGACATTCTCCTATTCTTCCACGCATGTTTCCCATGATACGGTATAGCATCTCCAAAGGAATACCGGCAATATCTTCACGTAATCTTCCTTTCTGCCCGTCAGTACAGTGTGGACGATGAGAGTACACCTTTCGTTTTAATTTTTCTTTCCATACAAAAAGTCAAACTCTGACATAAAAAATTGATTCGAGGTTGGCATTCGAGGTGAGCGGACGCGCTTAGACAGGGCTCCTCAGTTAAGTGGTTTACTTTTGGATAGTGCTTTTAAATATTTGATTTATTTAGATATTGTTGGATTATTTTGTTATAGGTTTTCCTGTAACTGTTTGATTTTAATAATATTATAGATATACTTTTTTAAAGTTACTTTCATTGATATTTATTTAATTTTATAATGGTTGTTACGAGATCTGCCTTAAACACGTCACAGGGTATCGTGACTCACACGGAAATAGCAGATGGCGATTTACGGGTGAGTCATGATTTAATCCGTTGTGGAACCTGTGGAATGTTTTCCAAGGTCGACCTGGTGACTAATCCTACCTCACCTGGGGATTCTTTTCTTTGTGATCGATGTAAGGAGTGCACCGATCTTAAATTACAATTTGGTGCACTGAGGGAACAATTTGAGTCCCTGAAAAAACGAGTGCTTGCCCTCGAAAATAAGGCATCTGGGAGCTCGTCAGGGACTCAAAACTCCAGCAATCTACCAAGTGATGCACACCCGATTCGAGCCTCAAAACAGAAAAACCAAGTGCAAACTACTCTGGTTAAAAAGGACATTGTATTATTAGGAGACTCCATTGTCAGGGAAACGGGGAATATTTTTTGTAATAAAGATAGGTGGAGCAGAACCAGGGTATGTCTGCCGGGAGCAACTATTGATGATGTCACCAACAGACTGTCAGATTTTAAAGGGGGTAAAGAAAATATTATTATTCATGTGGGGACAAACGATATTAAACGTACACGATCTGACGATTTGTTGGAAAAATACAGGACCATGCTGAGGAAATGTCGCAAGCTGGGCCATAATGTCTATGTGTCTGCAATTCTGCCCAGACACGATAGGAGGGATTATATGTTAAGAGCCTTGTGGATTAACTCAAGACTTGAAGGAATCTGCAAGGCTTTAGGGGGTAAATTTCTATCAGCATGGCCCACACTTGTAGGTAGAAGGAATTTGTTTTGTAGAGACGGGATACACTTAAACAAAGGTGGTGCAAAAGTTTTTGCCAGTATTATTGAGGATACCTTAAAGGTTCAGGGAAACTGCTAGTTAGGGGGGATGTGGGTAATACTGACACGCGTTTATCTGATAATATTGGTCAAAGTAACTCTTGCACATACCTCAAGAGTTCTTATCTGTTACCCCAACTGGACGTATTACCTAGATGTTCTGGGGGCACAAACGTTTCACGTGGGCGGGTAGCTAATGCCAGGGAAGAGAGCCTAAAAAACTTCAAGGGTTGTGTTAGGGTTGTTAAATATACAAGAACAGTAAATCTTAATTGTTTATACAGTAACGTTAGAAGTGTCGTCAATAAAATGAGCGAATTCGAACTGCTGGTTAAAACAAGTAACGCGGACATAATAGGGCTTACAGAGACGTGGTGCCACCCGGAAACTGGGGATGATGAGTTTCAGTACGGCTTGTATAATGTATTTAGGAAGGATAGGTTAGATAGAAGGGGTGGTGGGGTAATGCTTCTTATCAGAAGCAGCCTGAGTGCGACGATAGCTTTCCCGGATTCAGACGTTTCACATGCTAGTACAGAGTCTGTATGGTGTAAGATAGTTGGAAACAAAGGTATAATGCGAGTAGGAGTAATCTACAGACCAGGTGATTGTGAAGATTATGACAAAAGCCTCTACATGCAAATGGAATGGGCAAGTAAGCGTCAATGCCTTATTATGGGTGATTTCAATTTGCCTCTAATTGATTGGAGCAAATGGGGAGGAAACTCGACATGGGGAACAAAATTTTTAAATCAACTAGATGACTGTTATTTGTATCAACATGTCAGGGAAAGTACTAGAGAAAAGAATATCCTAGACCTCATCATCACACATGAATCAGATGACATAACAGGGCTGACAGTAGAGGAACCAGTAGCAGGAAGTGATCACGGAGTTCTACGGTGGATGATGACAAGAGAGGAAGCAGAAGTAAAAGGCAAAGGAATGGGTTTTAATTTCAGAAAAGGAAATTACGATGCCTTAAGGTACTACATGGCCTCTATTAACTGGGTAGATATCGCGCAGAGAATGAATACAATTGAACTGTGGTACGCTTTTAAAACATTAATCACAGATGCCTTGAATGCGTATATACCATTAAAAAAATACTCCACGAGAAGGGTTCCAAGTTGGATGAATAGTGAAGTTGCCACATTACTTGAGCAGAAAAAGGTGGCGTTGAAAGGTTACAGAGCAATAAAAAGTACTGAAGCCTATAACAGCTACAAGGTGATGTGTAATAGAGCCACAGAAAAGGTTCGACAGGCAAAGGCAGTTTATGAGAAATCACTAGCAAACAGAGCAAAGAGGGAGGATAAAGAATTCTTCACATATATAAATGCCAAGAAGAGCAGGACAAACCAGATCGGACCTTTATGTAAGGGAAAGGGGATAGTAATAAATACACCAGCTGCCGTTGCAGATGAACTCAACAGTTATTTTGCATCGATATTTACAAATGAAAAGCCTTTTGTGGCAAAGGGAAATTGTGGGAGCGAAGTTAAAAAATATGTAATTAATGATATTGAAATTTCGCAAGATTATTTAATGAAAAAACTTTCGAGCCTACAGACCACTAAGGCTCCTGGAGTTGATGGAATATACCCTATAATCTTAAGAGAGGCGGCAAGCGAGTGCATTGAACCATTGAGACTAATTATGCGAGCATCATTAGACTCTGGGGAGATTCCCTTGGATTGGAAAAGTGCAAATGTATCTCCCATACATAAGGGTGGCTCTAAAAGTGAAGTTGGAAATTATCGACCTGTCAGTCTGACTTCAGTAGTAGGGAAAATCATGGAGGCAATGATCAAGGGTGGAATTCAGGATCATTTGGATCGAATTGAAATTCTCAAGGATACTCAGCATGGTTTCGTAAAGGGAAAATCATGTTTAACAAATCTGGTTCGCTATTTCGAAAGGGTCACTCACGAGCTGGATTTAGGGAATAATTTCGACATTGTTTATTTAGATTTCAGCAAAGCTTTTGACTCAGTCCCACATGAGCGGTTGCTTTATAAGCTGGAACAGGTTGGAATCACTGGGAAAATCCTTAGATGGATAGAAGGATGGCTTCAGGGCAGGAGGCAGAGGGTTGTGATAAATGGCTATTCCTCAGATTGGGTTGATGTAAGAAGTGGGGTTCCCCAAGGATCAGTATTAGGGCCACTGTTGTTTTTAATTTTCATAAACGACATTGATGAAGGGATAGAGGGCGTGATGTCTAAATTTGCAGATGATGTTAAAATTGGTAGAGTAGTTAATGATCACTGTCAAGCTGAGCTTCTTCAGAGAGACCTAGATAGACTTCAGGAATGGTCAGAAAAATGGCAGCTGTGCTTTAATCCAACAAAGTGTAAGGTATTACACCTGGGAAACAGTAATCTCAAAATAACTTATTCACTTGGTGGAGTTCAACTAAACCCAGTACTGGAGGAAAGGGACTTGGGTGTTACGATACGGTCAGACATGAAATTCTCTGAGCATTGTAAACAGGTTGCAAGGAAGGCCCATGGTGTCCTATCAATGATCTATCGAACTTTTGCAAGTAGAGATAGGGACGTGATAATCCCATTATATAAGGCTTATGTTAGACCACACTTGGAATACTGTGTTCAAGTATGGAGACCGCACCTGAAGAAAGACATCGAGCTTCTTGAAAGGGTGCAAAGACGGGTAACTCGCCTGGTGAGATCGGCAAAAGGGCGTCCTTATGAAGAAAGACTTCGAATATGTGGGTTGCAGAGTTTGGAAACTAGACACCTTAGGGGAGATTTGATTGAGGTGTTTAAGGCTGTGAGAGGCATCAGTAAAATGAATGAGGACGAAATTTTCAAGATTATAAATGATGCTAGAACTAGAGGACATAAATTCAAGTTACGGGGGGAAATGTTTAGATTGGATTGCAGGAAGTTCTATTTTAGCCAGCGAGTTATAAATTACTGGAATAAGTTGCCTTCATGGGTGGTAGAGGCCGACAGTTTGGGGAAATTCAAAGGTCATCTGGATAGTACTTTCGGGTAAGGGAAGCACATAGGATGATAGGTTTAATTTCCTTTTTATTTATTTTTTATTTTATTAATTATTATTATTTAGTTATTTATTTATTTATTTATTTATTTTTTTGTTTTTATCATTGTTTTGTTCGGATTTATATATTTTTTTATTTTTTATTTTTTTTATTATTTTTTTTTTTTTTGGCTGGTGCAGCATAAGCCATAGGCTTTCTTGCACCATGCGGCCGTTACTAATACTAATACTAATACTAGGTCTGGGGACCTTGATGGCCAAGAAATCATATCATTACTGGAGATGATGTGGTTATGAAAAAGCAGTAGTATGGACTCCATTGGAACCATTGTGGTATGAGATGTCGCGTCATCTTGTTGAAATCAATTGGAGGTTGAAATCAACTGGTTCCTCATTAACTTGAGGAACCTTAGTCGCTAATTCATCAATCTAAAGAGTTGCGTTCATGTTAGCGTAGCGGCTTAATGTCACAAAACCGTTTAGATCAAAATCTGGAAACGTTACCAGTATTGTGTTGATGTATGTTGAATTGGCCAATTTTCTAATTGTAGCGTTTGAATAAATGAATTAATAAAATCTGAACTAGAGGTTCTTTTTTAAGTAGTTTAATCTTCACTGAATATTTTCTTTCATTTTAGTTGAAGGAATCGACGATGCAGTCCGATCAGCCAAGTAAATCCAAGTGGGAATGTTTGAGAATTAACAAGAATTTGATACCTGTGAAGGTGATTTTGTTCTGCTGGTATGCAGGTAATACTGTATTTTTTTCTTATTTTTGTACTTTGAAATTTCATAATAAAACATATTCAGTTTTAACACTTCATTGAAGTGAGAGTTTCGTGGTACTGATACCCCGGTGCCAGTTGTCAGCTGTTCTTTTTAACTAAAGCGAATTTTTAAAATTGTAATACACCAAAACAATTTTAACATTTCAACAGTAAAGAAATATATTATATACTGAACGTATATCTAAATTAAATGGTTTTATTGTTATCGAGAGGCGGGCAGAGTATTTTCTATACAAAGGCACATTCGGTCAACTAAACCAAATTGCAATTGATGCCAACATTTCGGATCATCTCTGGGTTTCCATTCTCAAAACAGCTGATAGAAAAAGGTAAACTAAAAATTGTACTCACAGTGAGTTAGCATTGGTTTTTATAACTTTGAAATTTCCAGCTTTAAAATTTAAACTTTAAAATTAAAGTTTCCATCTGACTACTTTCCAACTTTTGTTTATTTAATGAACTGGTCCTCATGACTCTAATTTACATCATTGACATTAAATCGGCATACGATAGAATATACAGTATCTTCCAGCTCTCTTTACTATTCTGAAGCACTACTTCGCTCTGGCAGATACCTTGCTACAAATCTTGAAGTCCATCCTACTTCCCACACATCTGTCTGTTACCGTCAACAACTTCCAGGAACTTTCGACGTCACAAGAGGCATCCCACAGGGGAGTGTGCTTTCAACTATCGTGTTCGCAGCAGTTTTGGTACCTTTTCTGGCATTTAATAAGGGGTGGTGGGGTAATGCTTCTTATCAGAAGCAGCCTGAGTGCGACGATAGCTTTCCCGGATTCAGACATTTCACATGCTAGTATAGAGTCTGTATGGTGTGAGATAGTTGGAAACAAAGGTATAATGCGAGTAGGAGTAATCTACAGACCAGGTGATTGTGAAGATTATGACAAAAGCCTCTACATGCAAATGGAATGGGCAAGTAAGCGTCAATGCCTTATTATGGGTGATTTCAATCTGCCTCTAATTGATTGGAGTAAATGGGAAGGAAACTCGACATGGGGAACAAAATTTTTAAATCAACTAGATGACTGTTATTTGTATCAACATGTCAGGGAAAGTACTAGAGAAAAGAATATCCTAGACCTCATCATCACACATGAATCAGATGACATAACAGGGCTGACAGTAGAGGAACCAGTAGCAGGAAGTGATCACGGAGTTCTACGGTGGATGATGACAAGAGAGGAAGCAGAAGTAAAAGGCAAAGGAATGGGTTTTAATTTCAGAAAAGGAAATTATGATGCCTTAAGGTACTACATGGCCTCTATTAACTGTGTAGATATCGCGCAGAGAATGAATACAAATGAACTGTGGTACGCTTTTAAAACATTAATCACAGATGCCTTGAATGCGTATATACCATTAAAAAAATACTCCACGAGAAGGGTTCCAAGTTGGATGAATAGTGAAGTTGCCACATTACTTGAGCAGAAAAAGGTGGCATGGATAGGTTACAGAGCAATAAAAAGTACTGAAGCCTATAACAGCTACAAGGTGATGTGTAATAGAGCCACAGAAAAGGTTCGACAGGCAAAGGCAGTTTATGAGAAATCACTAGCAAACAGAGCAAAGAGGGGGGATAAAGAATTCTTCACATATATAAATGCCAAGAAGAGCAGGACAAACCAGATCGGACCTTTATGTAAGGGAAAGGGGATAGTAATAAATACACCAGCTGCCGTTGCAGATGAACTCAACAGTTATTTTGCATCGATATTTGCAAATGAAAAGCCTTTTGTGGCAATGGGAAATTGTAGGAGCGAAGTTAAAAAATATGTAATTAATGATATTGAAATTTCGCAAGATTATTTAATGAAAAAACATTCGAGCCTACAGACCAGTAAAGCTCCTGGAGTTGATGGAATATACCCTGTAATCTTAAGAGAGGCGGCAAGCGAGTGCATTGAACCATTGAGGCTAATTATGCGAGCATCATTAGACTCTGGGGAGATTCCCTTGGATTGGAAAAGTGCAAATGTATCTCCCATACATAAGGGTGGCTCTAAAAGTGAAGTTGGAAATTATCGACCTGTCAGTCTGACTTCAGTAGTAGGGAAAATCATGGAGGCAATGATCAAGGGTGGAATTCAGGATCATTTGGATCGAATTGAAATTCTCAAGGATACTCAGCATGGTTTTGTAAAGGGAAAATCATGATTAACAAATCTCGTTCGCTATTTTTAAAGGGTCACTCACGAGCTGGATTAGGGAATAATTTCGACATTGCTTATTTAGATTTCAGCAAAGCTTTTGACTCAGTCCCACATGAGCGGTTGCTTTATAAGCTGGAACAGGTTGGAATCACTGGGAAAATCCTTAGATGGATAGCAGGATGGCTTCAGGGCAGGAGGCAGAGGGTTGTGATAAATGGCTGTTCCTCCGATTGGGTTGATGTAAGAAGTGGGGTTCCCCAAGGATCAGTATTAGGACCACTGTTGTTTTTAATTTTCATAAACGACATTGATGAATGGATAGAGGGCGTGATGTCTAAATTTGCAGATGATGTTAAAATTGTTAGAGTAGTTAATAATCACTGTCAAGCTGAGCGTCTTCAGAGAGACCTAGATAGACTTCAGGAATGGTCAGAAAAATGGCAGCTATGCTTTAATCCAACAAAGTATAAGGTATTACACCTGGGAAACAGTAATCCCAAAATAACTTATTCACTTGGTGGAGTTCAACTAAACCCAGTACTGGAGGAAAGGGACTTGGGTGTTACGATACGGTCAGACATGAAATTCTCTAAGCATCGTAAACAGGTTGCAAGGAAGGCCCATGGTGTCCTATCGATGATCTATCGAACTTTTGCAAGTAGAGATAGGGACGTGATAATCCCATTATATAAGGCTTATGTTAGACCACACTTGGAATACTGTGTTCAAGTATGGAGACCGCACCTGAAGAAAGACATCGAGCTTCTTGAAAGGGTGCAAAGAAGGGTAACTCGCCTGGTGAGATCGGCAAAAGGGCGTCCTTATGAAGAAAGACTTCGAATATGTGGGTTGCAGAGTTTGGAAACTAGACACCTTAGAGGAGATTTGATTTAGGTGTTTAAGGCTCTGAGAGGCATCAGTAAAATGAATGAGGACAAAATTTTCAAGATTATAAATGATGCTAGAACTAGGGGACATAAATTCAAGTTACGGGGGGAAATGTTTAGATTGGACTGCAGGAAGTTTTATTTTAGCCAGCGAGTTATAAATTACTGGAATAAGTTGCCTTCATGGGTGGTAGAGGCCGACAGTTTGGGGAAATTCAAAGGTCATCTGGATAGTACTTTCGGATAAGGGAAGCGCATAGGATGATAGGTTTAATTTCCTTTTTATTTATTTTTTATTTTATTTTTTTATTTATTAATTATTATTATTTAGTTATTCATTTTATTTATTTTATTATTTTTTTTTGTTCGGATTTTTTTTTTTTTTTTTTTTTTTTTTGGCTGGTGCCGCATAAGCCATAGGCTTTCTTGCACCATACGGCCGTTACTAATACTAATACTAAAATACTAATACTAATTGTAACTTTGTTTCTTATGCCCACAATCTGAAGTTCAACGTGAGTTCAAATCATCCTCATCAGATCTTTGATATTAAATCAACTTAACCCTACACAGATAATGAAACTGGAAAACTTTTTTGGCCATATTGAGGACTTTTGCGTACCAGGGGCTCATATCTGGTGAGTATGGGCTTGGCTCACCAAGGGTCATGAGCTGGATATTATTATTCTTCTCTTTCTTGGTGATTCCCCTCTACGTTTGACGCTCTCTCTCTCTCTCTCTCTCTCTCTCTCTCTCTCTCTCTCTCTCTCTCTCTCTCTCTCTCTCAGGGTAAGTCGGGAATTTTTTTGGTTGGTGCAGCATAAGCCTCAAGCTTCCTTACACCATATAGCTAATAATAATAATAATTATGTAGTTAGTTGGGCGAAGGTTGAATGGGATTTTCATCCAGTAAAACTGGCAAATTCACCAAGAACCTAAATGCAATTTGCACAAACGACATACAACAAAATGCCTGTTGCAAAAAACCCAAGTAGCAGTGGGATTTATTTATTTATTTCAAATGCAGTCAGATCCTTGGATTTGACTCGCTAATAGCACCCGGCCTCGAGACTGACTAACTCAAGATACTGAGGAGGAAGCCACAACTACCGACAGCTGTCTCGAACCCCGCTCACTCCACTCAGTACAGCATTGAGCTCTTGCTAACATGGCTACTGGGGCCCCTAGCAGTGGGACGCAATTATGCAACTCCAAATTAGAAACATCAGTAATTTAACTCTACACAAAGCGTACAGAGAAGTCGGAGATCTATTCCTTATAATTTTGTGGAAACGTGGATCAAAGCTAACTTTGATCCACGTTCCCCCTCCACTTCGTCCTTGCCTCATGGGATCCACTTAAAACCAACAATGACCAAATGACCAGATACGAGTAAAACATTTTAGTTGATTTGATATTATTGATTTTATATTTTGTATACTTACTGTAACCAACTAATGATATAGATTTCTTTTTCATTCCAGCAACCTCTAGCTTCGCACCTTACCTAATTGTGCATCTAAAGAACAAAGGAATAAAAGTTGGCGAAATGTCTACCATATTAACATTCATTCCAGTCCCTACGTTGTTTGGCCCTCCTGTAGCAGGAATTATAGCAGACAAGATTGGAAAATACAAAGTGGTTCTCGTATTTTACATGTTAGCAATCATGGCAATTTCAGTAGGCTTACTGTTCATTCAGTTGCTCCACCTCCCCTTTGCGAACACCCGTCGGTGAACTTTCTCTGCAATCATTCTCAAGCGCCTTACTTGAGGGCAGATAGTGCAGAGTGTCTTACGAATCGAACATTACAACATCGTTAAGGCTATCGGAGTGTGAACTGCAATGTGGTTCTTCAGCACTCAGCCCGGAGATATCTAAAGATGTCTGTTTAGGAAATGATAATCACACCTGGTGTGGCCTTTTCGCACAGTTAAACACTACATCTATATTATGAATGTTTCCGATTTAACATTAGTAGAATATGGACCTCTAGAAGGCAACAACTGCATGTATGTGGTAGGATTAATGTACAAGGACAGTATAACTGTTGGTGACATCAGATGTTGGTTTCCTTCCACTTTACAAGGCAAATGTACCATATCGTGCAGGACTGGATCAACAAATCTTAAGGAAAGTGATATGTCCAAGTTATTTTCCCCCAGGTGTCGATATGTGTGGCAGGAGAGGGCAGCTACTGTTGTACTGTCTTTCATTTTATATCTATCGTACGTTACGTGTGAAATAACATGCAGCAGATTACTCGATGCTTCAATATTGACAATGACCAAGAGGTTCAAAGGGGACTATGGACGGGAAAGGATGTGGGCATCCTTAGCTACTGTGATATCTTCGCCTTTGTCAGGATATTTAACTGATGTTGCCAGCAAAGCCAGTGGTGGCACCAACTATTTTCCAACTTTTGTTTGTTTAATGGACTAGTTCTTGTGACACTAGGCATGGTAATTATCTTGAAACTAGAAATTGTTTCCCCCTCGAAAAAGTTTTCACGCGAAGCTCTGCGTTTATTAAAAAGTCCAGAAGCTATATTTCTTTCAATTGTTCTTCTTGTCTTGGGTGTAGTGCGTGCATTTGTGGGGTCATTTACAGCGTGGTTACTTGTTGAAATTGAATTCTCCTAAGTACATCATTGGTTTGAGGAACACTGTGGCAGGATTACTCGCAATTCCATTATTGCTAGCGTCGAAGTGGTTGATAGGGAAGTTCGGAAGAGCCACTTTTATTTTTTTTGCTTTTTGGATTTTGCGTTCGATGCATTGGATGCTCGTATCTCGTAAACCCAGAATGGATTTTAGCGCTTGAATCTTTGAACCGTTTTGCTTTCATTTGCTCTGGGTTGTAGTGATCACCTACGGTGCTCAACTTTCTCCCAAAGGCATGCTGGCAACTGTTCAAACCATGCTTGGAGCAATTTATCTTGGATTCGGTAAGATTTTTTTAATAAATATTTAACTTAAGTTGATATTTAGATTACAACATATTAGGTAAATTTGCTCCAATTACTGCTAACAAACCTTTGTGACACCCCATAACCCTGCCTTTCAATCACTAACCAATTCACAATATAATTTCCACTAGGACTAAACTTCCGAAGTACCCAAAATCAACAACAGATAGATCAGCACTATTAAAAATTCTCTTCAAGCCACCATTAGAATTTTCTACCAAAATGTTGGAGCCTCCGAAATAAGCCGAGGCTCTCGAAAAACTCCACTTGTCAAAAATATAGATATAAATTGCCTATCAGAAACATGGCTCCAACCTGAACAAGAATTAATAGCATATGCTCCTACTGATGGATGTCCATCGTTGTACACATCGATGCGACATTCCGGAGGAGGCAGAGTTGCCATGTTCGTTAAAGATCCCAACTGAAATTTCTTCACGCTACGTCTAGTAACTCCTTATTCTATGAAGCAGTACTCGTGACAGTGACATTTAATGCTTGCTTAAACGATTTAGCGGCAATTTACATTCCCCACGGTACCATACATTGCTACCGTTAATGATGCTACAGGTCTGGATAACGAGTAAATTACACCATCTCAGCCCTCTCCTACAAGGACTAACCAAACCTCTTCCAATTAAATTTTAGAATAGTCAAATGACGATCCAACAAGAGGCATTAATCGTCTCGACCTGATTCTCTGTTCGGGAGTTTTCAGAGTCAACATTCACCAGAAACCTCCTTCAAATCTGATAACGACCAATTGCATTACTTCTTTCACTGCCCATGCCTAACTTCAATTGCCATAATACTGTGAAGAAGAAGAAGGCCATAATTTCTCCGGCTCTTTTTGATCCAATAAGTGCCTCGAAGCAGCAGGGAGTATTTCATGCACGTTCTTGAACGATGTGACCCAATTCTCGCAGTTGATCTCATCACGAAATGGGATATATTCAATCACCCTCTATGCTGCACCGGCCAAAAAACCGTTCACATTTCTCCGAAGACTAGGGCTTGGGTGTGAACAAAAATTTATCTTACAATTTTGATAATAAGCAATCCCTTCACAGGCAGTGCAAAATCTCTGGTATCACTCAAGACAGAATGCTGTATTCCAGAGCAAGAACTGTTTTCAATCGACACAAGCTTCATTCACAGATGCTATTTTAGACGGGAAAAGGGCCATACGCTCTTTCCCTTCTAGCATTGCCCTTACTCTTTCCTTGCCATACTAGCATGATTAATTCAAATATTGATCCAGATGAACTGAATGGGCCATATTAACAAGTTCAAGCTAATTCACTCCTGCAGCACTGGTCCTCCAACACTGAGTTTTCTCCTACTGATGACCTCTACGTTTCTATCATCAGACGGCAACTTATAAATGGTTACCCACCATGTACGGCAGGCTAGATAAGATACCTCTCCACGTGAGTATTCCCTGCCCAATGGAATGAATACGTTGTGATCTCACCGCCTAAACCAAAGTTCCAACAAGCCCAAAGATTTCAGACCTATTTAAACTTCTTCCACCCTTTTTACACTCGTAGAAAAGACACTCCTTCCAGCATTAAGCCAACAGCTCGTGCCATAGAACCGAAACGACTCCACCTCGCAGTTGCAAACAGATCACTATAACAAACCTCATGGCGACGCAGGCATCCATCCTTCAAGCATTTGCAACTAAATCTTAATTAGCTATTGTGTGCACTTATATTGAAGCTACTTTTTGACAACCTAGACATCACCCGCCCTTCTCAGCCTTCTGCAATCCTTCTATAGGATTAATGGCAGTCTACTAGCTTTCTTCACCGCTTAATTGATGGAACAGAAGTGGCCGCCTGACAATGAGGATGTGTTACTATATTTCGGATGATCACCGCAGGAGTCCCACGAGGTGAGTTCTTCTGACCTCCTATTCTGAGCCATACTTATCATACTCTCTATCTACAGCAGAGTTTGTATATCTAGAAGACTGAAGCAAGATGTAGTTGTATACACTAAAAACAGCAAGCGAAAATTACATTACTATTAGGATCAGTGAGATCGTAGAAAAACGAATTTTAAAGAAAGAAAATTAGAACTTTTAGGTAATTTTTAGAGGCAGGAAAACAATAGAGGCGACAAGAGAATTTTACAGAATGGTGTAAAGATATTTGAGCCAAAGGTGATTGAAAATAGGTGACTACAGATTACAAAGTCCCTGAAGGAATATTCGCCGGACACATGCACAAAATTGAAGAAATCATAAAGCGAATATTTCGAGCAACCGAATTGAGATTCTGTAAGAAAACGTAAGTAGGAATTGTCAGATTGCAGGTGAAAATGGAAATCACAGATTGGAAATGAGGTCATGTTTATTTGCGATATTAATGAGGGAGGTTTATGCCTTTTCGCAGATGAATTTGTTGGTGGCACCTGGGAATATCAGTTCAACTCCATCGCGTTCGCTGCGGTGATAGAGGGACATGCCTGTAGTCAGAAAACAAAAGAAACCATTTGAGGTTACGTGTGGTTGGAAACTGAGCCTGTCGTCCAGTATGATGCCATATGTGGCACAAACTAAACATCTTGGCATCATACTGGACGACAGTCTCAGTTTCCAATCACAAGTGAACAGTTTAGCAAACAAAACAAAGCATTCACCGCAGCCATCATCAGGATCTCCCGTTCGGGACTGTAGATGCATTGGCAAGAACACGCAAAGCTGTGTTATTGCCAATTGCCTCCTATGCTACTGGGTTCTGGTTCCATAGGATCCACTAACAGTAAAATTCGGCCAGACTCATTTCCATGCAAAGAACCATGCTGCTTGCGACACACCGAGTACCAAGAACAACCTCGACTAATGCTCTGCAGGTTTTATCAGGGGCTCTCCCCTTGGACCTATACATAACTTATAGAGGCTGCATCTGCAAACACAAAAAGGCCTACCAACCTCATTTCCTTGGATTGGACTGCAATCCTGCTACAAATATCAAACAGGAAAAAATAAACCTATAGAAGAAACTCCTCTCCCTTTGGCAGGTTAGATGGGATGAAAGTTCCACTGGAGAGATCACCAGACTTTTCATCCCGGATGTCACCATTGCCACGAATACGCCGCATTGTAATTGGTTCTACCCGTCCATGAGCACATCTACATCCTAACAGGACACGGTGCTCTTAAGCGAAACTGTTCTAATTCGGACTGGCGACAAATGCTCATTGTGCCTGTGGGGAAGAGGAATTCTGGAACCACATCCCATTGTCCTTCCTCAACTACGAAGAACAACGGACAACACTTAAAAATAAGGTCCAGAACATCTCAGAGGACAATCTTAAAGCTTTAATTGAAAATGAGACTAACTTTCAAGCCCTTCAAATCTTCACCAACGTCTTCAGCAGAAGAATGTAGATGCGGTCACCACACTAGATAATTCAACAAACCCCCGCTGAGATTTGTTGAATCGTTACTTATTCTCGGTGGGCACCACTACCACCCAGATGGCACCGTTTCAGAGCTTGTCACAATAGTCTTCTCTTTTAGTGAGCGTTACTTATTCGAGGTAGTGCAATACATTGGCAACTCGTTGTGAAGGAGGAGCACAAATATGAGATACTGTACAGATAAAATGATGCCCCTTTTTTCATACTACAAACGTAGTTTTTCGTTTAAGAGTTTTCTAGAATAATTACACTCTTAAACATATGATGCTTTATTGCTATCAATCTTCATTTTGACACAAATAATTATATATAAAAAATGAAATAATTACATATTAAAAAAAAACAGGAATTGACCATTAAAGTTAATAAATCTCCAATCGGTCCAAGACATGAACAGGTGTTCAACACAATATATTTTACAAATAATGACATTGTCTGTGTGAGTTAATGACGTTCACGTTTGATTAGAATAATAAAAAGAGACATTGAGGTGGTAGAGCATACTTTTCCACAAAATCTAAAGGAAACAAAGCTGTTATTTATACAGTATAACAGCTATGATTCATCCTTTTAAAATTTACTTTACTCATTCATTTTACTGAATTCCTTTAAGGTATTGTATACCTCCATCAGGTCTACCCTAATATGTTTATTTGCTAAGCAGTCTGCACCTTCTAAGTCGTCTTTTATACGGACATCCGTTATCACCTCTTATCAATCTCGTTGCCTTTCTCTGAACCCTTTCTAGAAGCTCTACGTGTTTCTTCAGGTGTGGCCTTCAGACCCGAATGCAATATTCTAAATGCAAATAAAAATAAAGTGGAAATAATATTCAGTAAAAGAATAGACTTTTGAAAGAAAAGAATTTTGTAATTTATATTATGGAATGTTTTATACAAAATCATCTGATGCTTTGTATTCTTCTTTTAGGAGGTGGTATAGGAAACCTCATAGGTGGTATTATTATGAATCAGTACGGTTTTCGTATTGCGTTTAGAACTATGGGAACAGTGGCAGGTGTTGGTGGAATTTTATATATTTTGGGATCCAGTTTTATCCCTTCAATTTCGAAGGGAAAAATGATGGAAAAGAAAGAAAAAGAGAACGACAAAGAGAAAAATAATGAAGGTAAGCGTAGTTACTTGTTCTGCTGTTATGAAGTATCCAGTGTGGAGCAGTTGCACAATGTTGCTTAAAGTGTATGACATTCCATCACACGCAATTTTTCATTAGATCCGTTTTGTTCAGATGTCGTAAACTAATAAAAAGTAGAATTAATTTTTCTCTAGGAACATTGTGCTATTAAAATTTAAATGTAAAGTCATTAAAATAAACGACATTGCAAGAAGAATTTTAAATATACTCCTATTTAATTTAAAATAATAATAATTACACTAATTATTATTATTTGGGTACATTTATAGTGCAGATATTCTTATAAGAGTAACCTTATTCTGATGTTTAGAATCAGGATGTTCCCTTGGCATAGAAATATGAAATATAATTCTCTTGGCATAGAAATATGAAATATTTTTGTGCCAAGAGATCATACTGTATATTGAACTATTTCTATGCCAAGTGATCATACTGTATATTGAACTATTTCTATGCCAAGAGATCATACTGTATATTATTCTGAGTTTAGAATCAGGATGTTCCCTTGGCATAGAAATATGAAATATAGTTCTCTTAGCATAGAAATAAGAAATATTTTTGAGCCAAAAAATCATACTGTATAGTGAAATATTTCTATGCCAAGTGATCATACTATATATTGAAATATTTCTGTGCCAAGAGATCATGCTGTATATGGAAATATTTCTATGCCAAGTGTCATAGTGTATATTGAAATATTTCTATGGCAAGAGATCATACTACTGTATATTGAAATATTTCTATGCCAAGAGATCGTACTGTATATTGAACTATTTCTATGCCAAGAGATCATAGTGTATATTGAAATATTTCTATGCCAAGAGATCATACTGTATATTGAAATATTTTTATGCCAAGAGATTATACTGCTGTATATTGAACTATTTCTTTGCCAAGAGATCATACTACTGTATATGGAAATATTTCTATGCCAAGTGATCATAGTGTATATTGAAATATTTCTATGCCAAGAGATCATACTACTGTATATTGAAATATTTCTATGGCAAGAGATCATACTGTATATTGAAATATTTTTATGCCAAGAGATTATACTGCTGTATATTGAACTATTTCTTTGCCAAGAGATCATACTACTGTATATGGAAATATTTCTATGCCAAGTGATCATAGTGTATATTGAAATATTTCTATGCCAAGAGATCATACTACTGTATATTGAAATATTTCTATGCCAAGAGATCATACTGTATATTGAACTATTTCTATGCCAAGAGATTATACTGCTGTATATTGAAATATTTATATGCCAACTGATCATACTGTATACTGAAATATTTATATGCCAACTGATCATACTGTATATTGAACTATTTCTATGCAAAGAGATCATACTGTATATTGAAATATTTCTAAGCCAACTGATCATACTGTATACTGAAATATTTATATGCCAACTGATCATACTGTATACTGAAATATTTCTATTTCAAGAGAACTCCTGTTGTCTTGAAATAGGCAACAGTATGATCGAAATGTATATTTTTAACGTATGATCGAAATGTAGGGTTTATTTTTAATGTATGATCGAAATGTACGGTTTACATCCTGTATGTAGCGTTATGCATAGATGTAGTTCAATATATTAATTTCAAGATGAAAAAATATCGTGACTAAGAATACAATTTTTGAAACAATAAATATTTCTCTTATAGGTAAACCAGAAGAGATCCATTCAAATCCTATATACGTGGTGGAAGCAGGTGATGGGGCAAAAGAAGAAGGAGAATCAAAAGATAAACAAATTAATTCAGAAGAAATTTCAAAAAATAGTTAACCTTCTTAAGATTTCAAAGTGGAATTTCTAGAGAAACAGCGTTTTAATTAACCACCAGAAACTAGCAGTTTTTGTGAGGATTTTAGAACTTGCTTGCTGTCTCATATATTGTACAGGAAAGTTTCTCTGGTTCCTTCAGGACTATGGTATTTATATACTGTATGATAAATTGCTTTTAATTTGTAATTTACACTATACTATCTTGAAAAGCTCTTGAATTATAATGAATTTTTGCGTTGAGCAGATATTAGGCTGCAGTGAATATAGAAATGGCCTTAGTATATATCCCTCGTGGGTAGCACAGTTGGTAGAATCACCATCCTCCCAACACCGGATGGAAAAGACTTGAGTCGAGTCCCATCGATGACGAGAGGAATTTGTCTGAGCCTTTTTCACAATGTGGCTGAGTTAGTTGGTCTGAGGCGCGGTAGCATGGTAGATCTGCACTGGATTCATTCTACACTGTTTGACTTTCTGATAAAAGTAGCTCAGACTCGAAGAGCGTGAAGGTAATAAGTTTTGATATTTTAAAATGACTCACAAATAGAATAATTGAGGACTGTCAATCCTCGTAATCTCCCAGACAAAATTTTGTTTTTCAAAAATCAGAAACCAAAGCGATGTTGATAATCTTTTTTCGATAGTAAGGGGATATTCAAAAGGGATTTATTCCACCGGGTAAGGTGGAATAAATCCCATTGAATAAGAAATTACTGTCTACAAACTTTGGATCATTTGGTTAAAATAATTTGCCAGCTAACGACTCCGTTTCGAAAAAGGGAACTAGTTCCTATTTACAGGGAGAGCAAAAGAAAATCAGGCGGTGCCTGAAAATTCCACCAGAAATTCCATCATTTTATGGAAATCCAATTGATTCAAAAGAATGCCTTCCAAGAATTTTTAGTTTTGATAACATAAAATGGTTTAATGGAGAAAGATCAAGAAATAAGGAATCAATTGGGCATTTTACTCTCCCTCTCCCCACTCCAGCCCCAGTATTGACGTGAACCCTGCAAGGGTCCACGTCAATCTGGTGCATGAAAATTCTCTCTCTGAGACAATTCAGTACGAGACAATTCGGTGCAAGGCATTTCTCTTTATGTGACAATTTGTGGCTGTTACAATTTGGCGAGTACTACGATTCGGTGAATTTAATTCGGTAGTTCGCTATATGACAAAGCAAGGCAGAAAATGAATTGCAAACGTGCTATGCTGTAAATGGTTAATTTAGAGATCACGGTACGGGCTGATTTTTTGACGTTAAAAGTGTTTTTACTGGCATTATTCCAAAAAAATTGTAACGAAAAACCGTCATGCTAAAAGCGTTACGGAAGTGACGTCATCTTCAGCTTCTGCAAGAAGCGAATTATTATAACTTGTATTGTTGCAATCCTACTTGTATTGTAAGATGTAAAATCTTACACATGTTAATATTTTAGAAATGAGTGAGATTTATTTAAAATAAAGCTTAGGAAATAGCAAAATAGGACAGTAAACATTATCAGTCACTAATATTATTCTAGGTCACTCACAAGGAATTAAAAATTAGACAAGGTTGAATTAGAGAAGGGAGCGGTAAGCTATTAGCAATTAGGGATACATTTCAGTTCCCACCATGGCATAGAACAAACAATAACAACGGGAATGGTGGCAGCGACTACTGACGTGCAGGTGCGAATAACTATGGCTCTGAAAGAACAAAGGGCTGTAGACTGAACATTGTCGGACATCCCTTTGTCCGGTGACACCTAGATATCGGTTTGGTGGTATTGGCGTCTGACTGTAGGCGATGGCATGGTTGTTAGATCATGAAAAATAAATCCGCTAAGCTTAACGAGGGGTGGCGAAGGTGACGGCGAACTTCAAAGCAGCGGATTACCTGGGAAAAATTTGGAAATTTATTAAAATGAGCTCTGAATATACAGCTTGAGAAATTTTAAAGGACGAATAGGAAATGATGAAAGTTGACCAAAATGAGAAGATTGGGTAAACTCAGAAAAAAGGCGAGCAGGAATTATAAGGGGCGTTGCTGAATTCAGAGTAACAAAAAGTCAGTGAGCAGGGGGAAACGAAATGAGACCCAGCAGTTGAGCTTTATGTGGGCGGTTATGAAGATGAGTTAGAAACAGTGAGAACCTCGAGTTGAGTATGTGGGGGTGTGTGGAAATGAGTTAGGAAAGACAGAGTTGAGTTTTTGACAATGTTAGTGGGAAAATGAGTAATAAGTTGTGTAGGGTTAGATAAGTCCTGTCCTATCCTGTCAGTCAGCAGGGAAAGATCTGACAAAGTTAAGATGGAGTAGTGAAGGGTTAGATAAGTTTAGTGCAGTCTGTAAGTAAGGAAAAGTTAGTGGAGTTTCATAATAGAAGAGAACAGTCGAGTCAGTCCGTCATCGGAGGAAGGCAAGGGTAGTGGCCTGTATGCAAATAGGTCAGTCCGTCGTCGGAAGGCAAGGGTAGTGGCCCGTATGCAGATGAATGAAGTGTAAGGAGAATAAGCCTGTCCATCGTCTAAAGGCAAGGGTAGTAGCCCGTATGCAAACGACTGAGAAGTGTATGGAGAAATAACCTGTCCGTTATAGGAAGGTAGTGAAAGTGGCCAGCGTGAAAATAAGTAGTGTAAGGAGAAAAATAACCCTAGTCGACCATCTGAAGGCAGTGATAAAGGCAAGGCGCAGATTAGTGAGCTGAGAAGATAAAGTTGAAATTCCTAGTCCGCCAGAATAGCTGAACCGAAGGTTAAGTAGCAGTATCGAAGACGAGCCCATAAATTTCCTAAAAGACACAGTGATGCCCTATTCAGACGTAGACTACAGCCCATGGAGAAACTTGAAGTTCTGAGATGAATGCAGTTGGTAAACGATGATGCCATTCCCAGACAAGGAGCTGAAGGCCCCAAAACGGAGAAATCCGATTCGTAAAATTAAGTAAGTGACTAGTTATATAGTATTCTCCCCCACAAATAAAGGGCTGTTGGAACTCTAATATCAGATTAGTATAATGTTTAGATAGATGTTAAGGGAAGGATGTACAAAGATATAAATATATACATAAATATAGGGATAAGTCAGATGATAGTTTTGGGTTTTGATTAATGTATAATTAGACATATGTAGAAAGGCAAAGGAGAGAAATTTGATATTAGTTATTGTTTAACATATAGATATGATATATTTTGGAAGGGAAGAGTAGAGAATACAGAGAAAGAAATAGCCTTATGAATGTAGCTAACACTTGGGACCAGCATTAGTCCAGAAATTGATGTCAAATGTACTATCTGTCTTGATTAGAGAAAGTTGTGAAATTATATTCCCCAAGACAAGATGGAGTACTAATTAAAACGGAAGTTAAGAGTGAAATTCCTAAATCAATACATAAGGTAAGGATTTGATTTAAATAGGAGAAAGGGTGTACCTAATCCTCTTAAGTAATTATTGTTCATGTGTGAAGAAGAAGCTATAGCAGTTTTTGTAAAAATATTAAGTTTGTGGTGTATAAAGAAATAACCTTTCTAGTGTAAAACCAATGTATTTAATTGCCATATATAACTGATAATACATAGGCAAACTTGAGTAATAATAATATGTGCTTGAAAGTTGAAAATTTTATATTGTGTATATAAGTGTAAATAAAATGTTATGTTGTATATTAATGTGTGTGTTGTTTGTCATTCTTGAACACTCAGCCTGTCCGAAGGGAGTTATAAATAATTAAGAAGTTCCCTTGAATCTGGAATTCTCCTGTGAATCCAAAGTCAGATGTGTAAGTGGGGAAATTAAAATAAGGTGGACAACAACACATAATAGGGAACAAAACAAAATAAATAACAACTCATATAATAATTAAAATAAATATAAAATATACATATTCATTGTTTTCCACCCCCCACAGTATGATGGCAACAATAATTTATCTTCTACTGAACCAAATTTAATAAATTTTGCTCGGAGCTTCATCTTAGCTCTCTACTAGAGGAAAAGCTTTCAAACCTCTGAAAATTACAGTAGTTTTTCCAGGATAGTGTAAAATATGAACATGTGATCAAGGGAATATTAAGGATTAAGGTTTTAAGATGCAAAAGACTTTCGGAAATGCGTTAATTCAAGAACGCATCTGGTTTCAAGTCACCTGGTGTTTTCAGACTGAATGTAATATTTTTTTCTTTAGAATAAAACTCTGAGGCTGGGAAAGAGTTGTGCACATTTATGAAAACATTCTTCAACTTGGACATGTCATCAGATCTTTCGATAAATACAACACTTAATGGAACAACTACAAATGGTGTATTTAGTCGTGAACTAAAATCTCTTCAATGTAAAAATTATATATCCTACTTTAGTCATCGCAGACCAGTAGTTTCAGTAACCCACATGTAATTATTATTAATAAAATAAAAACGTTGTTATATTATTATCCATGAATTTTATTAATATCTGAAAATTAAAACGTTTTTAACGCCTGCCGATGACTCTTAAATTTAAAACACGTTAAATATGCTAGCGGAAAGATACATTACGTACCTGGTACAGAATTATGGGCTTTTTGATAGAGCTCACTAACCACCTCCATTTTTAGGCGAGTTTTCATATATTTGTAAAATCATAAGGTTTTCACCATGTCCGTCCGCATGTAATAAGTGGACTGCTAATGGAAAAATTTTAATAAAAAAAATTATGTTTGGCTAATTTTGGAAAAAATTTTCGAACGATATCAAATTTTATTAAAATTGGAACAATAGAAGTCCGGAAATTATATTTTTGACCATCCTCATTTATTAACTCAACTTCCATCGGATGGATTTTCATATAAATTTTATATTTGGCTCATTTAGAACGATTTTCACACATTAGAACGAACCGAATTGACTCGATCCCAAACTCGCACAAATAATGGATTAAAAAACCTTGACCTGGTATCTCGGACTCGTCCATTTCGAAATTCTGTGGTGCAAAGATGGATTATAGTAGAAACGCGAAACTGGTAACTCCTTCTTCGGCAAAAATCCGACCAACTGACACAGCTCACCAAGTGACAGAAGTACTAAGTAGACCGCGCATGCGCAGTGTGCTTTTCGTTCGGAACAATCGTTTGGATTCATCTTTTTGTTTTGTGTAACGATTTTATCCTTTCCCATCTTTACTCATACGAAGATAAGACACAGATATTATTGGAAAACTAAATTATCTTCCAGGCGTGCTTAATTTTAATTACATGATTTAGTGTGAAACGCTAACGGTAGATGGCAGCACAATTTAAACCAACAAACGAAATTCGTGATTATAATTTGACAGTACTGTACAATAAAAATTAAAGAGGTATATTTGGGACTTTAAACATCGGTCTTTTCCCAATTTTCCTTTACACTAAAGCATTTTACAAAGCACTTAGAATCCAGTACTTCTAGTCAAGAGGACTGGCTACATTTCTTTCCAAAAAAAATTAACAAAAGCATGCTGACCAGAAACTATATCTCGATATTCTTAACACATGTACCATTTAAAGACAATTAATAGAAGCTTATTGATTGCGTCAACCTCCAGTTCCTGTGGGCGCTGCTGGAGTACCACAGATAAGTGGACCGGACCACCCACTCCTCTTCTTTAAAAATATATTAAAAGTAACATTTTCTTGAGATGAAAATGGACTAGAAGAGGTCAAGAGGAAGACCTTGGAAAAGATGGAGAGATCATATTAGAGAAGATGTGGAAGAGAAGATAATTTGAGTGAGAGAGAATGACAGAAGATACGATTTTGGAAATAGAAAAGGATGGAATTCACCTGACCCAACCCTAGGTTGGAACAAGGAGAAAGATTCAGATAACGTTTTCTCCTCTTGGTCCAACATCCTACCTCAGAAGCGTTCATCTACATGTTCGAAACTAGGCCCAAGTCAAAAACTTCCCAATTTCTACCGTCTCAAGAGGGCCCAAATAATTAGGGAAAGCATGTCTGACCCCTTCAATGACGTTGTTTGATTATATTAGTCGTAGCTGCTGTGACATCTGCTTTAAGGGAAAACGGTTTTCCCTTTAATGACTTCTTTAGGTACGGAAAGAAAAACCAGTGGCGCATGGTCAGATGAATAAGGAGAATGTTGCCAGACAGTTACAGTGTTTGGAGAGATATTCTGAAAGCAGGAACATCATCAAGTTGCTCCCAAATCAGGAACCTTCCTTCTTACAGCATCTCTCAAATGCTCAATGATCAAGCACAGTCTTATTAACCGTATGACCTCCCTCCTGGTATAAATTCATGGTGAATTATGCCTTTATAGTCAATAATTAATTCTAGCATAAGATCTTTAGACCTGTCAATCCAATTTTTTTAACTTCCTGGAGAAAAAGGGAAACTTCTATTCAGAGGATTAACGTTTTGTTTGCAAGTCCTAAAGATACACCGCGTGACTAGGTTACTAGGAACCTTTTTTTCCTAGATGTGTAAAAAAGGTATGAAGAATAGGACAAGGACATCGTCAAGACCACTTAACCAAGGAAGGAAGTAACTTTCAAGCTGTCTTGAGTGGAAGATCAATGATCACAAATGTCCTGAATCCTCTTCACTGGGTCCAAAATATTTTAGTAACAAATCACAATTAGTTGTTTTCTCCTTTGATGTGAAGTCGGGTTTCGATTGGATTTCAATCAGTGTTCTGCTCATATTCTGCCATCATCACACCTTCGGTGCAGATCCACAAATAATTTATGCACCGGAATATTTTCAAAGTGTAGTTAAGTTCACCAGAGGTTAACACCACGATAGGCGGTACATCTTCGATACTACTTGTATTCGTCATAGAGCCCTTCTTCTCAGCCCACCACATCTAATCTCCTATTCAGATGACATAAAATTCTTCAATTACTCAAAATAAGTTATGCACCATAATGATCTGGAGATAAAGTGGAACACTAAACGACTTCTTCATCCCACACCTCGAAGACTCGAAGACACAAGAACAACTGATGAATAACCCCTGGCTTCTAGCCGTGAAGGGTATTGTGTACGGCATATGCATTTTGTATACAATAAAGATTTCTTCTTCTTCTTCTTCTTCAAGATACTATATGCCATGTCGTCCATAAAGTAAGAGCTCGCTTGTCGTTGGGATTCCGTACACATTGTCCAATATGCTCAAAGAAGCATGCTTCGTATAATACTCTTTATTTTGTTGGTCCGATTACTTTCCTACCCTTTCTTCTCCATCGTATTTGGAGCTGCACTTTTTTTTTTCAATATTGCGCTGTGAGATGCCGAAACTTGAATGCTTGGACAGTACAACGTGGAAATTGATTATGCTAACCAGCAATATCATAACCAGAAGCCATCTTGTTGCCCGCATACCATATGGACCCGAAAAAGATGACTCAATCACAACTGGGAAGAGGACCGCAGGACACTGCTCTTCCTACTGAATCTATCCTGCATCTGAAGCATACTCCCAGCTAATATAATAGCATATACAACAAATATACAACTAATACACAACAAAGACCGAGAAACTGCTCTCACGGAAACTATTAACCTGGAATGCAAACTAAACGCATGCAGCAGAAACAGAACATCTATGAGACAGAGAATGGAGAGACTTTGTAAGAGATGGTTCGTTAATTGACTTAACTGCCCCATTTTGAATGGAGTCTACAAGCCTGAGAGAGGTTATGGGGGCACTGTCCCAGATGTGGGAACAATATTCCATGGTAGGGTGGATTTGAAAATTAAGTCGATAGCGAAAGAGAACACCAAGTTTTTAGGATGTAGAGGAAGAAATATTTTGTGATGTGCTGATGCCAAGAGAGATTAGAAGTCAGTGTAATTCCTAACAGAGATATGTGATCTTGTCTGGAAATCTGTGTCATTGACAATAAGCAAAAGAGCAGAAGAATCCTTTTTGCGAGATATAAGATAGGAGTGTAGTTGGTGGTAGTAGGGTTTATACGCATCAACAATTTAGGCCGTATTGCGTAGTATATAATGCGTCTGTAAACTGCGTGTGTTCTGCGGTCGATTTGCTGTTTTATTGGATGAAAATCTCCAGTTTCGGGAGAAAAAACCACGCTGTACACGCCTGAGACCGACTAACTCAGCCACATTGTGAAAAAGGCCCATAAAAATTCTTCGCGTCATTGATGGAATTTGAACTCAGGTCTTTTACACCCGGCGGGGAGGACAGTGATCACATCAACTGTGCTAACCACGAGCACAAACAGGACTGAGTTTTAAAAGTAAGAATATTTCACAGGTGTGCATTAAGTTGTTCCGTATATGGTTTCGCATTTTCTTGTGAAACAGTTCGTCGGTGTACCTGCGACGTGCCGTTCTGCGCCTCATAGAACATAGCAGGTGGGGACATCAGTATGAGTCGACATCAGGGGACATATAATAACGGAACAAGTTCAGCCAGCGAGCGCATGTAATTGCGATCCAAAGCGAATTTCCTGAGGTCTACTCCGATCATTAGCAGGGCTTGTATTGTACGAAGTACTTGGCCGGGTAGAAATCCGTCACTGATCTTCAGCCTGTTCCCGCTGTAGCTGAAGAAGACGGGTGGCTCTTAGGGAAGGAAGCGGAACATGCCACTGACATAACTCCCAGAAGTCAGGGGAGTTGATCGTGCCAACCAGCATTTTGATTCTGGTTACAGTTCTCCTCATGCGGATTATTTGAGGCAGCCGAGGGATTTGAAGTTGGTCAACCGTGCTGGTGGTCCTCTGTTGGGGGGGTCGATGTTTGCGGGTTGCCCACTTCAGTATCCAGTATTCGCTGGCGAGGATAGGTTTCGTGAGAGAAAGTACCGCGGAGGCCCATATTTCAGAGGCATAGAGGAAGGTAGGATACACAACGGTTTGCAGATAACTGATTGTAGTTCTTGTGTCTGTGATATGAAGACGATGTTGACGGGAAATCCAGGCAATTTCGCTGACCTTGCGTAGGACACATTCGATGTGACAGTTGAACCTATGGTTTTGGTCGAAGGTTACACAGAGCTCTTTGTGGCTTATGCGCCATTAAATTCCCATAACAACAACAAGATCCTTGTGTTTAGTTACACTTGGAATAATTGCGCCCTCCAGTGAGGGTTGTATGAATGTGGGATACTTCTTCAGAGAAAAAACCATAATAACGGATTTTTGGGGGTTCAGTTTAAGACCGAAATGGTTGAGATACTCAGAGAGAGCTATGATCTTATTACAGATTTCCGATATGATCACTCTTCTGTCGGCTGATGGTGGTATTTCCGATAGGAACTTTATATCGTCGGTGTAGGTAATAACATCATCTCTGTTACACACAAACGGAATAAGGAGGGCGGTAAAAAGTAAACCCGATAAAACGCCACCTTGTGGCACACCAGCATTGATGGATCGGGTATAGGAGAGGTTGCGATGAGTGAGGTACACTGTTCTATTCCACAGGAGGAGTGCAGAAAAGCGAAAACGTCACCTTTTATCAGGAAAAATTGGTTACGAGATTCAGAAGGGCTGCGATGTTGAGGCTATCAAAAGCAGCTTCAATATCGGCATAAACAACCACCATTTCTGATCTGGCTTCAAATGCATTTAGAATTGCCGTTTGAACTGCCAGAAGACTGGAGACAGTTGATCTATTAGGGAGAACATAATGGAGTTGCTTTGATGGTTGTGGAAGAAGATGGCGTGTTGTGTGCGGAAGAAGGGCTTTTCTAGTAGCTTTAGGAGGGTGAATGCAGTGGATATCGGTCTATAGTGCTTCAGCTGGCTTGGTAGTTGAACTTTTGGCAGTGGGGCGAGAGCGTATTTGCTCGAGGATGCAAGAAACGGTCTATGAGAGAGGATGGAGTTGAACAAGTAGAGCAGAGAAACTAGAATATGTGGACTGAGGCACTTTACAATGAAATGCGGGACTTTATCCACGCCAGCAGTGCATGACTGAAGCAGCGAATTGATGGCTTGAAGAAGCTGTTGTCGATCGATTTGAATGGAAAACAGCTCATCATCTGGACCAGAAATGGGGTCTGGTTGGTAATCATACAGTTGTGGGGTGTCATCGCCTTGACCTCATAATATATGAGGTCGAGGCGATAAAGACCTCTAGTTAGGCCTTCATTTATGATCCTGCGGTCACTAGGTGCAATCTTAGCCATAAATGGCCCATTGAGTTAACTTGGCGCCATTGGAAAATTAATTAGAGATCAGCATTTACGGAATCGGTAACCAATATTTGAGAAGTTTAAGTTGTTTGTGCAGGGCAAGGTTTCTCAAACTGGAAAGTACCCTTCCAGTTAAATTATCATTAACCTTATAGTTAAACGATACTTTGTTATGTGTTATGTTCAAGTTACATCACATAATTCACTATTGCGAATGATGTAATGCAAGTTTATATCAGTGAGTGATAACATTGACTTATTTACAGAACACGATGATAGGAAACAGTAGATAATTCTAAAGATAAATTCACTAATAATAATAATAATTACATAATTTGTTATCATAAGTTTTATGCAGAGAAAGGGAACACAGTTTTTTAAAACAAGTGAAGCGTGTATGAATATATATGATTAATTATTTAACATCGAACCAGATATTGATTATGAATGCTTTTTCATGCGCAGATATCGAAATAAACATGTTTGTTTCAAAACTTATACATATGTAGGATAATACGATACCAGGACCATCGCGATAGCGCTGTGGTTATAATCACCATCCTCCCACACCTAGTAGAAAAGGCCTGGGTTCATGATGGAGTGCGCTGCAGTCGCTCATGGGTGTATACACCGAACTGCAAAATGCATTTTGGTCAGTTTCAAGTGAAATGCCACCTGGGGAGGAGCTCAGTGAGTTCGAACGCGGACAAATAGTCGGGTGCCATATTGTAGGACTTGGTGTTCGACGTATTTCGGTTGTTTTGAAGTTCTCACGGACCACTGTATGGGACATCATACAGGAGTGGAAGAGGAAAAGATACGAAAAAGTTAAATCGCGACAACGCATTTTTAATGAGAGAGGTCCCAGAAATGTCAAACGCGTTGACAGACAAAATCGCCACTACAGTTCCAGCAATATCACTCAGGAGGTCCATGAGCGTACAGCAAAGTCTATTGGCAGAAGACTGGATCGGGATGGTTTTCACCGGGGAGTTGCAGTGCACAACGCCGTGGTACCCGAAGGGAACCATCAACGATGGTTACAATGGAGAGATCGTTGTAGAAACTGGACATCGGAAATCCGTTTTCTGGAATATGAGCTGAAGGATAAGTTGAAGATAAAGTGAAGATTTTTCTTCTTCTTTGCATGTGTCAGTAAGTTGTCTTGTTATCAGTAGTGTTCGTTTAAATAAGCTTCTTACTTAGTCCCAATGTATGTGAGAGAGAGACCCTTAATTTTCATTAAATCAATGCAGTGTAAATTTTCAATCAGTCTCACGCGAGAGTTGCATGGAATTTCCAGAAGGAAAGTTGATTCTGAGTTTGAAGTTGGGCAGCAAATAGGCGTTGACTGGATGCTGGCTAATTATGGCTGTTAACGGATGTAGACTAATCATTAAATCTCGAAGCAGGTTCATGTTAAAAGAGATTAATTCTCTTTTCCATATATAAAAGCACTCAGGAGTCGTTGCCCTTCTTTTTCAAAAGAGAAAGAACACTTTAATAGTCAATGACGTATCACAGTGGTGTCACATTGAAATAATTTAGCGGACAAAGTGGGTAGAAATGAATAAATAATATAGAGTGTGTTCCAAATTCCTTGAACGGTTTTTAGAAATAAAAACATCATAAAGAATTTTAAAAAGTTATTATTTCTTTATATTTTTATTATTTATTTTTATTTGTCTCTTTTTCTCGTTATCTTCGTTTCAGTGAGTAGAAATGATGACTTCTCAAGAAAAGATGTATCGTGTGTGCCTTGCGAAGCCAGAGAGACACGCAGGTAAAAAGAAATTTCAGGATGCTCATTGGAGGAAGGAACCGACCATACAATCGCAAAGAGCATAAGACTCTTATCGGACAAAAAGCGACCAAGCATCAGATTCTGAATGTTTCGTCAATGTTTTTTTGGAAAGCCCACGAAAATCAATTGGACCATCAAGTTCTCCTCCAATCTAAGTTTGTCAGTACGTGAATTCCTGAACAGAAATTTTATTTCGATCGAGTGGGGTAGTTCAATTCGACGGTCTCGCTTTCACTAGAAAATTACTTCAGTTCAGATGTTAATCCACTGAATTTAAGCTTTCCTTATTGTCCTGGATTTATTGATAACCATGCACACAGTACAAGTAACATTATTACCATTCCCCTCAATAAATATCGGCGTCTATTTCAAGGACACCTTGTATATTGCAACGGAAGCATTCAGATGTGAACAGAAGCATTAAATATTATAGATACCTGTTTATATTATTAGGAAGACGACAGCAGAGGAAGCGAAATCCAATTCTGCGTGAACCACACTGCACAGTTAAGTGCAACTAACTTGAATAATATCAGGAATACGTACTTCAGAAATACAGCATGCGATTTCGTTGATAGACACTCCGATCAACCGACTTCTGGACATCCTCCACCTTTAATTTATAATTTAGAACACATGATCCTCGCTCATTCGTACTTCCAAAAAAAAATCGACGCTCCACATTCTATGGTGAGGACATGGTGACCCGAACTCACCATGTCCTCACCTCCTCTCCGCCTCACTACTTTTTTTTTTCTCTCTTTCTTCATCATCTCACGTCCACGAATTCAGAACTCTCTCTCCAAGCTGTAACTTCCACCTCTAACAACTGAACTCTCTCTTTTCTTCTTCTTCCTCTGACTCACATCCAAACCCTTTTTCCTCAGCAAGTTGAAATTCCTCTTACAGGACTTTCGACCAATCCTAATACTCTACTAATTTCTCACTCTTTCCTATTTGTTAAAAAAAAAAAAACTTACCACAACTCTCTCCCTTGTGAACAAACCAAATCGTCTCTCTTATAATTTCTTGTTTACTTCGTTTATTTCGCACCCATTAACACTCTTTCATGTCTGCCGATCGACTCCAAAATGCCTGTTTTCGTGTTTACACTTTCCTTGCTAAATGTCGCCAACTTGCCTAAAATCCGGTACCTCTGGCGCGGTTTTAAGACACAAACGCCAGACTGTCCACTCATTTCCTGTTTACTTTCAGGAGCGCAGCTCAGTTCAAACGCGCTTCATAATTACCCAATTTGGCGGACCCATTGTCTTGCTCCTAGCAACCCTTTTCTCGCCTGTTTAAAAATGACCATTCCTTCCCTAGTACGGGCCACTGTTTTGTTCACTCTCAGTTCACCCTCTTTGTATACAGTATTTTTTACTTCTAGTCTTCAGTTAACTGCTATTTTAATTCACACATTTATAACCTCCCTATTTCTAAATGCAGTATTTTCCAAACTTTAACAGATACCATCTTCAAACCTTAATATTTACCATTTTCTCTGCCCTACTTGAATTTATTCATAAATACATATTTTCGTTTAATTTGTAAAAGTGTACTGTTATAGCTCCATCAGTAACAGCGTACTATTGTGTTTCTGGTGTATCGAGATAAGTTCAGCAACCAAATAACATCCTGAAAACGGCAATTCTGCGGCTAGAAACAGCTCATTGATGTGAGGCCAACGGGGACTCGTGTAGAAAGATTACAGTCAGTCAAATAACAACCCAGTACGACATTGGTGATCAGAGAAGTATTTCACGATGCAGGACTCCTTGTCATGGCTGACGACCAAACTGTGTTTCACTCATGTCAGCAAAAATCAAGAAGGTACTTTAACACTGGACAGTGATGGATTAAAAAAAAAAACATTTCCTGGTCTAACGAATCGCGGTTCCTGCTGATCCCAAACTGATGAGCGGATCCAATTATGGCAAAAACAGCGTCAATCAATAGACCCATCCTAAGGTAATGTCAGCAATGTAGGCTGGTGATGGTAGCGATGTAATTTTGTGGGAATTGTTTTTGTTGTGCTCCTTGATACAAGTGGAGCAATATTTGAATTCTACAGATTATTTTGAAATCTTTTCCGACCAGGTACATCCCTTTGTGAATGCGATGTATCCATCTCCGAATAGACCCTTCGAATGCGCCGTATCATTACGTCAGAATTGTACAGGACTGGCTCCAGGAACATGGGAGTGAGTTCAATCTACTGCGGCGGCCTCTTCAGTCACCAAACCTCAATCCAGTTGAGTATCTGTAGGATGGTGGGAACGGGCTATATGAAATAGACACCCGCAAGATGTAAACCACAATGAATTTGGTCATACTTGACAGTTTCCAGTCAAGTGATATGATATTATGATACTTTAAACTAATAAACTGATATTTATTGTAATTTATTCCTAATTGATTTCTTTTTTCAACAGATGACGTTCAAATTCCAATCGAAAATTGTGCAGAAAACGTCCGAGAAAAAAGAAAAGAAACTCCCCGCAGATCTCAGTTCAGAAAAATCTACAAACAGTACAAACTTGTAGAAACTTTATTCTCTGTAATATTTAGAAATCAAAGGTCTGAAACGTAATCAGAATGTAGAAGGTTATTGGAAGTTCGTACAGCATTGATGCCTTTATTGAAGTGTTTCCAAAACAATTATTTTCAAAATTATCAGTACAATTAACATTAATAAAAATAGAATAGGCCACTGTGATATGTATTAAAAAAATAATAATCTGTCTAGACAAGATTCTAATTTAGTTTTCTACAAACCAAACTTCCAATTTTATCCTAATTCGCAAGAACGTAAAGTTAAAGAAAACTCAAAGAAGGAAAAGAAACAATTTGTAATTCCTACAACCAGTTTAAATAATAATATATATTTTATTATTGAAAATGGACGATTGAAATTATTGCTGAATATTATTGAAAATGAATGAAAAATATTCATTTCTTTTCAAACTTTGCGAGTAATATAACAATAAATGATAAATAGTCCATCCGATTTAGAAAAACTGAAAAAAAAAAGGCTTTTAGGATACCAGACAATAGGAAAATTTCTGCCATAGAAAGCGTATATTTACGAAGGTGTACTTTATCTACCAGCAACACCAATGTCCTTCACGGTTCTCTGGTTTCTTTCGTGACAGCGAATTCATCCATTCGTCACCAGGTGCTTGTTGTGGTGGATTCTTTATTGGTCACACGAGTACAACGGGAAAATCGCCAAGCTTGACAAGGAGATAAAGCTGATTGTGGGTTTAGAACTTAGCGTGGCATAAAATCAGGTAGTATTTTGTATAAATCCAAACTGTTTGCGTAAAAACTTGTTAACATTTTTAATCTGTTAAGTGCTTTTCGTTATGTAAGACAGTAATTACTTTACAGATACACTAAAACAATTTCAATGAGCGCAACACTTTATGTTCTTTGGCAGCAGGAGTTTAATCCATTGCATAAGTCGCTCATTCTGAAGGCAGAATGCCATCATGCCTAAATTGCGTGGCGTGGAATGCTTCAGAACGCAGAAAACTGTTGCCCTGCGTTGAACTTGAACAATAAGTATACCTCAGACAGTCTATACGATCTCTCTATACAAAATACACTGAGTTACAATAAACAAAAATGTTAAATTAGTCGATTTGTGATGGGAGCTAATTGGTTGTCGTTCTCAACGAGTAACTTCGGGTTATAACCACTTAAAAGAGACAAATAAGACTTCCTAACAAAATTCACAAATTTAATACACATATAAAGCATATACAATGCCCTACCATTAATATCCGGACACCCCCTCCATGGATGGGGAAACAGGTCTTACGCATGCGACACGTCACAGAACCTGCTATAAATATGCACATGGGCTTCGAACGGACAATTGCAAAAGTGGGTATGCAAGATGTCACGTTCAACAGAATTGCCTCAGCAGTTTAACAGAATTGATCACCTCAACAACTGCTAGACGCTGATTAACATGGTGTAAGAAGCGCGAATCCTGGACTGTAGAGCAATGGAAAACAGTCCTATGGACAGACGATTCGAGGTTCGCGCACTACCAGTCTGATAGCTGTTCCTAGGTATGGCGAATGCCAGAGGAACAGTTCCTTCCTGTGATCCTGCCAACAAATAAGTTTGATGGAGGCAGTGTCATGGTATGGGGGTCCTTTCATGGTTTGGCTTAGGCCCATTAGTCGTTATCGACAAAGCCATGAATTCTGTGCAATACCAGGACAGTGTGGACAATTATGCACTTCCAAAATTATGGCAATACTTCTGGGAAGGTCCATATCTGTATCAGCAAGACAACGCGCCATACCATACTGCTCGTGTCATAACAGAGTGGTTTGAGGCCAGGAAAAGTTGGATTGGCCAGCCCAGAGTGCTGATCTGAACCCTGTCGAGCATCTTTGGGATGTATGGACCGTCCGGCACGTGCACGTCGATATCGCCCAAAGAACAAGGCTGAACCGATGGCTGCGTTAAAGGCCGAGTGGAGGAACATATCACCTGATATTTATAAAAAAAACTGGTTGAGAGTATGCCGCAAAGATTGAAGGTCATCATAAAAGCAAAAGGTTTTAGCACAAAATATTAAATGACACAATAAAAGCTCTTTTTTTGTCTAAAGACAGATGTCCGGATATTAATGGTAGGGCAGTGTACAATGGCAGTGACCCAGTTTTATCTTTCTCCTTCTAAAAGTGCTTTGATCAAGGACCAGAAAAGAAAGACTTTATTGGATCAATGTGATGTATCATGTTATTAAATTAAATTAAAATCTTTATTTTATGGTAAAACATGCTGTACTGTTCATTTCTTTTTTTGCCCATCGTAGCTTAATGGGCCAGGGGTTTTACAGAATATATAGAGAAAATAAAAAAAAAAACACACTGAAAGCCAGAGGACTCACATCTAGAACACTGAAAATCTGCTAAGATTTTTCTAATCATTTATTTAACCATACAGTACAACGCCTTCTAGACTGATGTCCACACTCAAGATAGAAAACATTAATAGTATAAAATTTGTGAACTACTATACATGACCATTATCAGGTGCAGTCTCCAAGTCGAAGGTTCGCAGTCATGATTCGCCACAGCTTTCTCTCTTGGGCAAGTCTTTTTAGTTCATAGTACTGCTTCAAGTTGGAGCACTCTTTTAAGTCATCTAGCCATTTCTTCTTATCTTCCCTTGTCGTTTCTCCTTGAATCCTTCTAATGCTGTAACTAGTCTGGTTCCGGAAGATCCTCTCATAATATGTCCAGCACACATCCACTTCCTTTTCATCGCTTCTTTTTTTCAATAAGTTGTAATCACTTCCCAATCTTCTCTAAACTTCTTCATTCCTCGTCTTATCAGTTCAGGCCGTTGAACACAGCTGGACCAAGGGAGTCAGCAGTGCAGTCAGAGGAGAAAACCGTGCTTTTTCAATTTTTACGAGTGTTCTTCTTATATGAGAAATTTCCCCGCGATTAACTACGTATTTTAGAGGCTGCAAAAATAAACTTTGCGGTTATATTTTGTCCACGTGGATTTGAACTACAGTCAACTCAAACGCGAACACTACTGTACTCCCGATATATTCACACACTCGATAGATGATGATGTAAATAGGATAATTTCTAATTCGCTAAATTACAATTGCGAACTGCCTACCACTCTCATCAAGCCTGAAATGTTGTTTTCATACTCCTGCACGACCATACAGCTCATGCTCGAGTATAAAACTAAGAGTATTGACAAGAATATTATCATTAACTTTATTAGCGGCCTCGTGAATTCGAACCTCGGTCAACTGAAATGCGTGTTCTGCAGCACTTTCAATTTACCACTTGGCTACATTGAAAAACGTGCAACATAAACAATAGTCCTCAACAGGCGTATTCCAGGAGACCTTTGATTTTACATTTGGTAGGCAGTTCGCAGTTGTAATTTAGCGAGTTAGAAATTATCCTAATTAGTTTGGAACTTATCCCTAAGATCATTTATATCTGCCACGTGTTTTATTAAGCAAAATTTTCCCAATACGAAATCCAGATTGTTAAACTGTTGAGTAGGCAGAACTTTGGATTGCAAATGGAAGCTCCATAGAATTATTTCGACCAGTGTCTAGCAGGAAATGTTTTGAAGTGGACTTATCCAGATAACTGGGTATCAGAATGTCCCCTTGACAGAGTTGAATGTTAAAATGTGAGCCTCTTTGTTATTTAACACCCGCGCTAGAAGATCATTTTTGGTAATATACAAAATGTATTTGCGCAATTTATTCGTCTAAGATTGCAGTTACCTTCTCATTATTTTTCAGCTACAATGCTGATCGGTTAACACACTGAGTAGATGCAAGTTGGCAGTACACGCTACTAAATGCTGTCCCACGAACAACCCCATCCCCTTTCCTGTTTTGTGAATGGTCGTATTCCTACACGTACGTTATGACTCCAGCTTACGTTTCTTTTCCAAAGAAACTAGTTTTGCGTGTACGAGGAAATAAGCACAAACTACTAGTTGCATTGCATGTCTTCCTAATAGAATTATCTGCATGAAATAGACAGAGAGAGAGAGAGAGAGAGAGAGAGAGAGAGCTTCTCTTTGGTTGAAAGCTGAAACATCAGAGATACTCTAACGACAGCATCATAGTCTTCACTTTGAAACTCTGTCTATTATTTAGGAACTGAGTATCGGGTCTCTTAACGTTTTACCATTCGCTGAGGTAAGTCTGTATTTCCTCAAATAGATTATATGCGTTGCATAGTTCGAAGTACTGGTGGAACTTCCTGTACTACTCCAATGAACGGGTAGAAGAATTTAATCTCTCACGGATAGCACGGTGATTACGATTAAATTAGTAGGTCCATTTTAGTCTCGGGTTTTTCATCCCAAACTTACCATAGACTAAAAGCAGTTTACAGGTCCGATAAAATGATTTCAAATAGCCTGATTTCCCACAGTGGGTAATCCCTTATCCCTTAATATCCCTCTTGGTTATATGACTTGCAAAGCATTTGATGAATTTTGACAAATTTTCTCCTGAATCCATCCATTCCTTCCGGTGTTGCAATTAACATGTCACACCACATTGGACTAAGACTTCCGGTTTTTTTTTTGGTTTTTTTTTTTTAAAGAACGAAAGAAAGAAGAGAAGAAAGTAAAAGAAAAGAACGAAAAAAGAAAATAAACGGATTTCCATAGAGAGCATGGAGTATATGACATTGCAATTGCAACAAAACGCTTCCAATACTATATTTCCAATGTTGTTTAAACTCTTCATATGCAGTAAATTCTCTTAGTTTTTGTAATAAAAAATATTTGTAATTAACCTTGGCCATAGCTCGCGATCCAGTTTGAGAAACGCGAATTATGTGACTTTGTTTTTGAAAAACTTAAAACCTCTTATCTCAAAAGAATGAGTTGTTATTTATGATTACTTTTTGTATATTATTGAATCACTGCCTAATGAACAGTACATATATTTGAGAGCATTAGATATCAGGCAGTAATTTTATTTGTTTTTAAATCTTCCTTCACTTTTAAATAGTTGTAGAGTAAGTAATGATGCAAATGTTTTATGTTTACTATGTTCTGTTTTTTAACCCACCATTTCTGACAACCGATTGCAGAGTTTGAATTCTCTGTTATGAGTTCACTCACAGAGAAAAGGAATTCATTTTATGCATGCAGTCATTTCGCTGAATGTAAGTTTATGGTGTGAAAGTAAATGATTTAAGAGAACCTTTTAGAGAATATTTAGATGTTACGTATAATCATTAACATTGTCAAACTGTTTATTAAGTAGGTTTACCTTTCCGATGTCCAGCGAGGTAACAGCAGGGGACGGACCAAGAACGTCAAAAACAGAACCGGATGGTGATAAGGTAAGTACTTTATCTTGAGATTTACATTAATTAAGTAGTTTCTCAGCAAGACTATTCCAGAAAAAAAAAGAAAAGAGTAACGCGTTCGTCTCGGGAAAGGTTTAAATCTGAACATTAGATATATTTTAGTCTTATATTTATTATGACTTTTCTCCTTTAAGGGATTTTATCAGCCCCTTAAAGGGATACTGCTACCAAGTTCATGGCGCTCTTGGTTCTGCCCACTTACTACTATTATTATTATTGTTGATCGAGGAACTCTGTTACTGTCCTGGATCGAGTATTCCAGGATCGAGGATGATTATTACTTGTTCCACATGCCACACTTCTTTGGCTACTTGTCTTGTGTACTTCCTGATCGCTTCTTCATAGGTTTTATAGAGACTGCTGGTGTTGGACACCGCTGTGTCAGGTAGGTAGGCAGCCATTTGCCCTCATGAGTAGAAATTTTGTAAAATCTCCGTCCCACACCGGGTGGAAAAGATCTGAATTCGAGTCCGGTGGACGAGAGGTTCGAGTATCTGTTCTCGTTACCTCTGCGCAGTTACGGTACCCCTATCAAAAACATGAAGAGGGGTGCTGCAGTTGATCATTGTCCCTTTCTCTGATGTTGGAGGAATGGCACCGTATTCCTCGTTGTTTCCAGATGAAATATCGTCTAGAATCTGTTTGTAGACTAAAATGAAATTTATCAAAGGACAGAAATGTAGACTATTTGTCAAGGCTGCAAGTTACATGTTCATGGCACTAGTTTCAACGAGCTCTGTGATGGTCTGGAGTTAATTGAATACAAACCACTGGCTTCCTTGTGTGCGAATTAAGCCTTCTTAACGCTGTCCGGTTGGAAATGTTTTCACCTGTGGCTGCAGCAACCTCAAGGTCTCTCTTGAGGTTGCTGCAGCCACAGGAGAGAGTTGATGACGGGACATCGTAGAGTTCCGTCTTGCTGTTAGAGCCAGATTGTGTGGTCTGTTCTGGTTGATGCCACCCTTCCTCGAGCGACCTTGGCCAGCTCTTCTTGTAATGGCTCCCGTGTTCTAAAACTCTTCCATAGTGTCGAGGTGACACTGCGTGACACATTAAGCCAACGTGCCACCCCCACCTGCGACTGTCCTTCAACTTGTCCTACGGCTAGCCTTCTCAAAAAGTCATCTAAACAACGATGACTTGCCATCCTGAGTACTGGAGATGTGGCCATCCCACTGAGCAAGCCAAAAAAACAAAACGGGAATGAAGTGTTGCGGTCGCAACATGTGTTTTTTTTATAGGCATGAATAATTTGCATAATGTGCAGCTCTGTAAGGTGGTAGACCTATTTCTATTGGATACTCGGAATTTGCATGCCAGGATGCAAATTATTAAATATTCGCCATGTCCACACGCCATGTGACAATAAAACATTCATGAAAAACAAATTTGTTCTGTTAATTTTGTCGAGCAGTGTGTTTATTAATACACTGGTTTTATTATCGGTTACGAAATGGCGAGATGCTTAAAAGAAATTACTAAATTTAAACTTTTAAACTTAAATTTAAACTTTAGATTTAAACACTTTCTCTAAAAACAGGCATATTTTTCTTGAAAAGAGTTCACATTAAACAGAATAAATGTTGACGATTTAGCAAGCTTCTGGCACTTAAAAGCCCAGCAGTGGAAACATTCTTCCTCGCAGACAGAGAGTGAAAATCTGAGAATTAGCGAGAGAAGAGAAGCACATCAACAACAACGGTGTACAGAACTGTGCATGAAAGCCTCGTATTCAAAAAGGTGTTAGCCTGTTTGTTTGTTATGCGTTAAGGAATTAGGCAGCTAACACCACGAGGCATCGGTATATTATGTATGTATTTGAACGTATTCTTCGTGAATGTTTGTAGGTATTCTTCCGTATATTTTTCTGGAGGTGAAGATCCAAATTTCCTGGAGGAAAAAAACACGAAACACTCACACAAGAGAGACCAAATTGGCCATGGTATGATACTAAAAAAAAACACAAAAATTCCTATTCTCTCCATAGGATTTGAATCCATGACTTTCCCACACAAATGAAAGAACGCGGATTGTAACCAGTGTCAATGTTAAGCTTCAACAGCAACATATCCTGATTACTCTCATTAATCACCTTGCCATCTTTGTTGCAAGCGTAGTATGCATTTATCAATCACAATAACATTAATAGATATAGTAAACAATAATTGACTGAGCACTGAACCCTGGGAGGTTCGCTGGTAACATTAGTCCAAGAAGAGCAGTGTCCATTGGTAACCACCGTCTGTCTTCGCCCACTCAACTGTCTATCTATATCTTAATGTCACACTGAACTAATTTGTACAGCAATATTTTATCTGCAACAGTATCAAATATCACGAAACAACGTTGCCCATGAAATTCGATGATATGATCTCCAAGTTGAAAGAAATACAATCTATAGCAAGTGTCGAAAATTATGACAACTATTCGGACTGCTGTTCATGTACGCTTGGAAAACTAAGGATGATCACGACATGCATCTGTAGAGGAAACTAATATATGATCCGAACTTTGCTCCTTCGGACTTTCATCTGGTAAGAACTCTCTGAAGTAGAAGAAGAATGGTTGAGGAATGTTTGAAAAAATATCATTCTATGCAGCAAGGGCAGATACACTTATCCCAAGTTGGAACAGCCATTGCAGATCTTTCACTTGAATGGCATTTTAAACTCTTGTCGAAGCATATCACGCTTGCTTGCTTGCTTGTTTAAAAAAGGTAAGTCTAGGTTTAAGATGTCCCTTTTCATTAGATTGATTTAATTTCCCATGAAAGGGGTAATCAGTATAGTTTCCTCGGGGTATTCAGAGGTGGCCCTCGTGGTTATCACATTTAATATAATCACCGTCCTCCCCACACCAGTTGGAAAAGATCCTTGTTCGAATCCCGTCAATGACACGAGGAATTTTTAAGGGCTTATTTTCACGACGTGGCTGAGTCATTCGGCCACAGCGAGGGGAAACATTTTTTTTGTTGTTTTTCCAGAAACTGGAGTTGTTTGTCCAACATACAACAAAGCGCTACATAATACGATATTTATAGATATATCACAAACGGGACAATATGGCTTTTTTCTGTTTCATTTAACAGGTTTTACTTCGCTCTACGACCAATTGATTGTGGCTAAAATATTACTTAGACATGCACTCTAATAAGTTATTCTTGACATAAATCATAACTGTTTTGATGGACACGATAATCACTTGACTTTATGTTTCAAGCAACAGAAGGAATTTGGACAGTCTCCTATCTCTACATCCATACGGTCAAGATGGAAATGGCTGAAACCTAACAAAAACCTCATTCCTGCAAAGATTCTGCTCTTCTGTTGGTTTTCAGGTAATTATGACCCTAATTTATGTTATCTATTCTGGTTGTTTTATTATTATTATGTGCACCCAAAAGCCATTGAAATATTTCATCCAACCATTTACAATATGACATCAGTCCATTTGAAATATGTCATCAGTCCATTTGAAATATGTCATCCACTCTTTTAACGTCTTAAGCCTTCCCAGTCGAGGAGAATCCAACGCGTTAATTGGTGGGTCGGAATATTTCATGGATTTGAGGCCTTTATGAAACTCATCCTAATATATGCATTGCGTGTCGGCAATTTTTTGAAATTAATAATTAATTGGATTGGTAATATCTTCACTGTGTTCCTACAACACTTCTCGTGCAGCGTTTGAGCCCAATGAATTTAATCCATTAAGAAACCTGTTCATTTAAATGCATGGATTAGAAAGCAAGATTAATTTATTTAGTTCTATTTATAGTTATTTATTGATTTAAATTTTATTTATTTTTTGGGATGTATGAAACTTTCTGAAAATTCGATTCGCTTTTGGGCTGTTCTTTTGAATTCTGAAACTAATTTTAGCTATAACAAAACAGGGTGAATGAAACAAACTCCTCCACCTTCATCTTAACTAATGACTGAAATGTTTCTTTTCCTTTTTTTTCAGCTAACGCCTGCCTCAGTCCGTTTCTTATTGTTCATCTGAAGCAGAAAGGACTCACGGTTGCCCAAACTACAATCATAGTTACGTTTCTGCCCATTCCTCAACTACTAGCGCCGCCTTTAGCAGGAGTCATCGCAGACAAGATAGGTCGAATAAAACCTGTGTTATTATTTATTCTTACAGCACTGATAGCATTTTCAATCGCCATTTATTTCATCCCAGACATCCCACCACCCTTCTGCTTAGAAGAAGAACCTGTGATAATGGAATGCTTGCCCTCACAATTGCCTCTAGTGAAGTTCGCGGGAAGCGAATGTAGATCAGACCCGAAAAATACAACAGTTCAACTGTCCCAATGTTCTCTGAAATGTCCAGTTGGGAACCAAGCTGAGAATGCTACTGCGTGTTTTGGAGCTAACAGTGATCATATGTGCTACAATATTTCCTTAGAACTCAATACGACTATTCCTAGTGAAATTGAATTCAGATTGGTGAAATCCCCATCGTCATCGGATTTTTGTGTCTATGGAGTGGAAGCGGTGAAGCTGGAAAACGAGAATAATGCTAAAGTCGAATGCATTTTACCAGATTTCGAAAGTCATAATTGCACACTACAATGTGGTGTATTTTTGCCAAATTCATCTCAGTATGGAATTGAAGAAATGGTCACCAAAAGGAAGAAATGTGAGAATCTCTGGGAAGATAAATTACTTACAGTTGTACTTTCTTTCATATTTTTCCTGTTCTATCAGACGTTTCAGACAACATGCTTCCGTATGGTAGATGTGACCATTTTGATGATGGTGAAAAAACACAACGGGGACTTCGCTCGCGAAAGAATCTGGGCATCTCTGGCCCCTGTTTTAGCATCTCCATTGACTGGCTATCTCGTAGACATTGTCAGCAAGAAGATGGGAGTGACTAATTACTATCCAGCTTTCTGCCTGTTTATTGCATTAACCCTTGTGACTATTGTGATGGTTTCCGTGTTGAATCTGGAGGTGAAAATGCCTTCAAAACAGATGTCCAAAAATGCAGTGACTTTGCTTAAAAACCCGGACCTAGTAATCCTTTTAATAGGTCTCTTCTGCCTTGGAACTGTGAGAGGCTTTGTTGGAACCTTCCTTAACTGGTTCCTCGTGGACTTGAAGAGTCCAAAATACATTCTTGGTCTAAGGAGCACGGTAGGTGGAATTCTGGGCATTCCGTTTCTTCTAGGAGCCAGGTGGCTAATCAAAAAATTTGGAAAGGTGACCTTCATTGTTCTTGGATTCTTTGCATACTTCATACGATGCGTCGCAATGTCATATTTGGTAGATCCTCTGTGGGTACTTGCCATTGAAGTGATAAAACCTCTTTGTTATCATATATTTTGGGTAGCTGTTGTTACGTATGCTGCGAGCCTTTCTCCAGAGGGTCTCTTTGCAACAGTCCAGGGATTTATTGGAGCACTGCATTTTGGAGTAGGTAAGTATTCTGAAGTTTGAATTTGCATAAAGATATAAATATGAGGGAATGTTGGGGAATCAGAAAATACTTACTTTCATATGGTTGTCAGTTTTATTTCTGTTGAAATTTCTTGATTTTCAGAACAACAAACTATAAACATTGTAAACGCGAACACGTAGAGGAAATATGGTGAGTGATGGACATCAGATTTCTAGTAAATTTGTTTTTATTATTTTTGTATTTTTATTGATTAATCAGTTTCATTTATCTGTTCGGCAAGAATAGCCTGTAAGAGTGAAAGAACATAGAATTTACAACATTAGGCCGATTTATTTCCAAAGCTTGGTAAAGCTTATAGAGCAGCAAGAGGAAGTAACAAGAGAGAGTAAAACAAAACTATGAAAAAATCAGTTAGTTTGGTATTATGCAATTACAAACACTTACATGCAATTAAAGACAAATCATTATGGTGCTTCGCTGTGTTCATGGTCTAAATATAAATAATTGCGGTACTGATGTAATCTACTAATCATTCTTCCGTTCTTCCAATCCGCTCCTATCCTTTCCATATAATCAATAATTTAGACCAGTGTACCCGATAAACGCTTTCTCCAAATCTATAAAACTTACAAATACACCTTTTTTTTTTCTCTTTCAGTCAAATTCTCGTCACACCTACTGCATCCCTTGTTACCTCTCCTGAAGTCGAACTGTCCTTCTCCCACACTTTCCTCCATCCTTCCCACCATCCATCTGTTTAATATTCTCAGCATTATCTTTACCACATGCGTCACCAAACTCATATTTCTAAAATCTTTACGTTTCTCGGCATGGAATTCCTCTTCCATTGGTATCATTACTGTAGACATAAAATCTCTGGCAATTTCCTTTTTCTTATTAACCTACGTAATTCTGTTAATTCTCTTAAGCCCCTGTCCCATCATCTCCAGATTATAAAACCCTTGTCCCATCATCTCCAAAGTCCCATTTTCCTTCCATCTTTTCACACAATCCCACATATCTATTTTACTATTTTACTTTGTTCCATTTCCCGTTTTAATTTCTCTAATTGACCCATCCTATTCATTGTCCTAACCATTTTCAGTACCATAAAAATTATGGTACTGAAAATGGTAGTGTTCTATAACTGTGTAAAGTTCTTTACAAACGTTTTATTGAAGAAATTCTAGAAATAGAAGGCAAGTCAAACCGACAATCTCTAATAGGATTATTCAGTTTCTAGATAACCTCGAATCAAGTAATTTTTAACTAATATCTCTAGGATTTTTGTGTTGTGCAAAAAACTTATTCCTAACTGCTGTAAGATGTGATAGATTGATTTTCACGAGCATTGTTTCAATGCCTTACTAACATAAGTTACACTTCCATCAGTTCTTAGTGTCTTGAACCCAAAAGATCGTTCACCACCGATCTATTTTTTTTTTCAAACTTATCAACCAAATTAATAATACAGTTGGAGGAATACCGTTGTCTTTAAATATCTTTCTCAAATTTCCCGTCCTGTATTATCAAAGCCATATTGGTCATTTTAAAAATGAAAAAATCAAATTGCTACTAGTGCACTTATTCGTTTACCAATTTGCAGTTGATACCACCGTAGTCACTTTTCGGGAAGAAAGAAGAATGGATACCATTAACAGCGTCACCAATGAACAGTTCACATTTAGAAATTACCAGTCATAACAAGTCCCTCCATTTCCTTCTTCGTGAAGGAAATGGAGGGACCTCGAATTTGAATCTTTGCCAATCCAGAAGTGCTTATCAGTTACGCCAAACAAACGAATATACAACTTCACAGATTGTCTATTGATGAAAATGGTGCTGGCGGAATTAAGAACTGGACACGTTACGCATTCTAATAATACTATTTAACTTTTCACACATGGATGTTTTCTCATAATTGCAGTGTCTATATTATTCCTCATGAACGAGAGGCTTCATAACATCTTCCCTACCAGTTGCGCAGTGGATAGCCTCTCTAGTCTCTTTCACATTAAGTGAAGAAGTCCGGAAGTCCACTTTCCGTTCAAGGTAAATTTAATGTCTGAAGGGAGCACTGCATGGTTTTTACCATTGGAAAATCGGATTTTCCATCCCTCAAAACAAACAAACCAATAATTTGAATTTCTTTGCCCTTTTTAATTATTATATTTTAAAAAAGGCAAATAACAGTGGCTGCTGCTGCTACTGCCATCTTGCGATGTTCATAATTACTCTTCTTGCTGTAAGGGTCCTGCAGTGTTTGAATCTGATGTATTTTTATTCTGTTAACAGACGAAAATGTCTCAGTGGATTTCTGTGAGATTTCTGTGTGTTGACAAGCGACCATGCTCCAAATTCTAGGGGCCCCAGAAATGCTATTTCGAAATAATCATAGTTTTGTGGAGGGATAGAATTCTGTCTAACGTCCAAGATTCTCCAGATGCCTCCCAAATTCGTTAAGGATTTGGTTCCCCAAATTCATTGCTGCCCGAAAAGAAAGCGATTTGAAAATAGTACCTTCTCTTTGGAAATGGATGCTGGTATTTGAGGCAGGAAAACAATTACTCTGTCAGAAATTATCAGTAGACTACGTCTACTGATAATTTCTAACGATCTGTACGATCTGATAACTTCTAAGTTACATGATTTAATCGAGTGGTCAAATGAGAGCAGAGAAGTGCACGCGGTTAAGTTCACATTGATTTAAGCCCAACCAACTGCTAAAATGGTGGTATTCTTGCATTCTGCATCCTGTGAACTCCACTAGCCTTATATATCTGCTCCAGAGTATAAACAGAATATTTATTTATGATTTATATTGATCTAAGAGGGAAGAAAACAAATGAGATCGAACTTCATGCGATGACTTGTAAAATGAGAAAAATCGCTCTCTTAAAACGATCATTAATTTTGACTTAAGATTTTATCAAGCTTTTATCACGAATATTTTCACTGTATTTTCAGGTCGTGGCTCTGGAAGTTTAATCGGAGGTAGTGTGATGAGTCAATATGGTCCACGTGTTGCCTTCAGGTATCTGGGTGTAGCATCGGGAATATGCGGATTTCTGTATGCAGCAGGATACTATTTGATTATCCCTTGTTTTCATAAAAGGGATAACAAAAGTGGTAAGCAATGATCCAACCTTCTCTTTACAGAAAATTATTTGCTTTAAGACAAAAAATTCAATTGCAGATAATTAGAAGTTTATTAGATCCCATAATCAAAGTACTAGTTTATTTCATTGTTTTATTTTATCTTTTTTCCCCAACAGACGATATTTACATTGGACTGAAAAACCATGCAACACAGGCTACCCAGAAAAATGGACCACTCCCTTCAATTGCTAATTCAGATGAAGCTATGGCGCAAAAAATCGGAGGAAAATTCCCTACAGTTCCTAATTCAGATGAAACATTGATAACCAAAACCTCATGAAGAACATTATTTTTTGTACAATTCCTTGTAAATATCTGATAATATAAGATTAAATTGTAACACAATGAGTATTAGAAGTTCGTATACGTCTGTATGTCTTTTTGAAGTCTCTCAAACAAACACTTTCCAAATAATCATTAGATTTCTCAGTACAGATCTTCAGCCTTGTATACTCATAACATTCTATATTATTCGTTTTCGCTTTGTTCAGATGAAACTATCGTAACCAACTAGTTGGCCTATTGAAAGATAAAGAGAAATGCTGCGTGCCATCATCTCTGGTGCTTTCGATACTAGGACCACTCTTGTTTTTGATTTTCTTAAGTGGGATCAATGAAGGAACAGAGGGCGTGATGTCAAAATTTGGAGATGATGTGAAGATCGGTGGAACAGTCATCGACGCCAAGCACAGTTTCTTCGGAACAACTTATGTAGAATTCAAAGATGGTCAGAAAAGTGGCAGGTCAGTTTTAATGAAGCAAATTGTAAAATCTTGGGGAAGAGCAACTCCAAAATAACTTACACACTTGGTGGATTGAACTACAAGCAATAAAGGAAGAAAGGGATTTGGGAGTTACAATACTGCTGGATGTGAAGTTCTCTGAGAAGTGTAGGTCAAGGAAGTCCCATGGTGTCTTGGCGATAATGTATTTTCTTGTGGATTTAGAGAGATCACTGTATAAGACAATTGAGAGTCCACACTTGGAATATTGTCCAAGTTTGGAGATGGGACCTGAAAAAAGACATCGAGCTTCTTAAAAGGTCCAAAGACGGGCGCGCCTGGTGAGTTCAGCAAAAGGGACGTCCATATGAGGAATGATTTAGATTATGTGGGTTGTAGAGATTGGAAACAAAAGAGCTTAGAGGGGATTTGACTGAGGTATATAAGTCTCAGAGATGTGAAAATAAGTCGAGGATGAAATTCTCACTGTTATAAATGATTTCAGCACTAGGGGGGGGGCATAAATTTAATTAGTTTATTTATTTATTAATAAATTAATTTAATTAATTTAATAAAAATTAATCTAATAAATTAATTTTTTATTAGTTTTTCGTTGAGACTGACTGCCTCAGCAGTCACGAAGCAGTCTTCTTGAACAAATATTTCCAGAAGATTCACTGCTTCTCGTGCAAAGTCCCCTGTTTCTTATAACGAACAGGGATATATGGAATTCTTTTTGAGTTGTTCTCATTTCAAACATCACTGTTATCTCTATATTGTTTTAAGATGTAAATTTTGCTTCTGCACTTCTCTACTATGAGCCTCAGTAGATGGGAGCAGCAGCCACAACGTATATATATATTGATCTCTGATTCAAGCTGTAATAAATGAAACTATCCAATTTTGTAATTTATTTATAACACGATGTGTACCAAACTGGTGAACAATATCCACCAAATCTACTAATTTTTCTTTTTTCTATAAGTTCTGGAAACATTTTCCCTGAGGAACATGTTTCCAGCCAATTCTCTTCGGATCTTCAATAAATTTAGGATACACCCTGATGGCTTCTGTGAAATCAAGCTCTACAGGAAGAAAATCCTTAAGAACTGCTACCAGATAATGAAACTATGATTTTCATTGATTAAAATTAAAATCTTACAGAAATGAAGTATGCCACCAAAAAGTGAAGGCCCATGACCTTTATGGTGTACATGCAATCAAGGCATATCTCTTGCTTTCTGTTACCATAATCTTATTGGCGTAACCTTTCAAATTACGATTTGGCAGTCTAAAGCTGTGTCCACCTCGTCTTATGGTTTTCTTTCCATCATCCTTCTGGTAGACATTTACCGCCACGAATCTTCCTAACGTCTACGTTTTATTCTGCAGAAAGTGAAAATGTGATATATCAGGTTCCTGAATTAACATTAAACACTGACAGTTGAACATTAAACATTAATTTAACCTGAACGAGTTTCCGTAGTTTGAAGCTTTCATTCCTAAACTTTTATTGAGTTTTAAACTATTGTATACCATTTGGCATCTCTCATATTGTGGAGTTATTTTCACAGATGGATTATCAGTCGTTATACCACCGAGTACCCACCTACCCGCCCACTGATGAAGGGCCAAATAGTCCTGCAACCGCCGTCTGGGTGGTGGTGGTAACCACTGAGAATAAGTAATAATAGTCTTTTCTATTGGGGAAGCGTTACTTATTCAAAGAATAACGAACAGGCAACCCGTTGTGAATGCATACACAATATGGGATATATGAAAAGAATGGTGCCGTGTAATCAACTTTGGTTGAATTACTACGTACAGATTTGATGCATTGCACTAACTCGTATGTTTAGAAAGCAAAATATTCAACTATTATTAGCTTAACATAGGCCTGTATAATTTTCTAAATAATAGCATTTATAGATGTAATAGAAGAATGCGTTCTACTGCATCTATGAATTGTTGAATTCATAGATAGTCTAAACTTGGGAAAAACACAAGTCCAAAATAACGGATACACCTGGAGGGTTGAATTAAAAACAGTAGAGGAAAAAACAGACCTTGGGGTTACGTACACCGGATGCATTGAAGGCTCATGTCAGATAATACATGTTTCTCATATGTTTTATAAATACAGAACGTGGCTATGAACAGATAATCGAAGAGTATATTTTCTGTACAAATATACACATTCCTTAAACATACATATAACAGTTATTTACAACATTAAAAAATTCTACTTCTGTCAAAGAATTAAGCACCTTGTCCAAACCACATGAATATGAAACAATACTGTTTCATAATCATGTGGTTAGCTGTACACTTGAGTTGCAACGTATTGGGCGTTCAATTTAGTTTATCTATCAAGAAGCACTCGTGGGTAGCATAGTTGGTAGGATCGCCGTCCTCCCCACACCGGGTGGAAAAGACCTGAGTTCGAGATCCGTCGATAATGTGATGAATTTTTATGGACCCTTTTCACAACGTGGCCTAGTTAGTAGGTCTCAGGCGAGGTTAGAATGGATTTTTCTCCCGGAAACTTGGGTTTTTCGGTAGCAAACAGAAAATCTACCTCAGAACACACGCAATTTACAGGCAGTATACACGGAGCTACTAAAACCTTATTACAACAACAACCAAGACTAGCGAATTTTATTCTTATTTAAATTTTAAACATTTCAGTTAAATTTTACAACCAGAATTATCACAAAGTAAAGGCATCTGCGACATTTGTATTCAATATTTAGTGTTTCCTCACACAGGGTGAACACTTTGCACATCTACAGCAAAAAGTACCCCTTAATATATTAATATATTACTCAAAGGTCAAAATAAATATAGTATGTTAAAAATATTTATTTTTTTCATCCTGAAAAAAACTAGTATCAGTACTACGTATAAATTTCAATTCTTAACCAATAAAGCCGACACGTATACAAAAGAACTAAAGGGATTGAAGGATAGCTTTGACTATATAAAACTTTCAATGTTATTAGCTCTGCAAAAAAGGTACACATTCTCATTCATTCTTCTTCTTCTGGCGTTATAACCCAGGGTGAGTCTTAGCCTTCTCAACGATGTTCCACCAGTAAGCCCTCCCAGAATCAAACTCCTCCAACTTCTTGTTCTCATGAGCTTTAAGCCCTCTTCATCCATCCATATTTTCCGCGGTCTTCCTGCCAAGTTCATGGTTCATTCTTATCCTCCAGGATCCATCAATGTCCTGTATGGGCCCAAAGACGTTTTGCAAAATTCTACGCTCGAACACTCCCAACAACTGCTCATCTTTACTCGTCAATATCCAAGCTTCACAAATGTATGTTACGAATGGTCTAATCACATTAATATTTAGACCGCACATTTAATGTTTTGACTAATGACAACGCATTTCCTTACACATTCTCATCATTAACGTGTATTTAATGAAATTCCAATACTTAGGTATGTTTAAGTCGTTTTATGGGATCATAACAACAATTATTTCGATATTTTTTAAAAGTTTATTGATTCAATAATTGAATACTACACATCAGAGGCTAAAACTGGTTACAAAATAACTATCTGGCATATCATATATTAAATGATTAAAGCATGTTGTTGTTAAACTGCTGCAACGAAAGAATTTAATACCTGTTTATCTTTCTTAGATAACTTAGGTGTTCTTTTTTTATCTTGTTTATATAGAATTATCAGAATATAATATTATTAGAACTGTATAATACCTACGACACATTAATGAGGTTTTTAACTGTATTGAAACTATTATATTGCTCTTTTTTAATTATATACATTCTTCTGCTATGACAACGCTTAATTTCTCGAAAGGTGTTGCGCAATTAGTGTGGTTAAGTCATAAATAAAGACACTGAAATAGGAAAAAATTAAAACAGCGTATTTAAAATTATCTCCTAGAAAAAGAGTCCAATTTTTATCTTGGAGTATCATAATAAAAAGAGAAGAAACAGAAGTTCTAACTGGGACTTTTCTTACACATCGTCAATCCGTTCAATATGTTGAGGAAGACGTCGTTTTTTAAAAGGTGAACTCTAGCTCTCATGTTGCCTTTTTGATGGGCGCTTTAGGAATTTCAATCGTTTCGGATGCCATATGGAACGTGATCATTTATAACTGGAATTCAATTTCATTAAGGTTCTAACAGAAGCAGTTGGAGATTATATTAATAAGAGTGTGAATGTTGTGTACTTCAGTGGCTGAGAGATTCATACGAAATCTGGATTGGTAATATGTTCCAGTATTTGCCGTTGTTGTAGATCCAAATTTAATAGCGAAGCTTCCAGTGTAGCACGCGATGACGCTGTTTTATTTCAATTCCGTGGTATGTTTTAATCTTGGATGTACAGAATTACAATTGTGGAGTAAGTTATCGTTTATAGATCCGTCAGCGACTAGCAAGACAGAGACATCATCTACTATAGCGAATAGTTTGATATTTGAGGGGGGGGGGATTAATGCGATCTTTCATGGCATTTAAATATATCTGCTATTGGGGGAAAAACACCCCAATCCCATGGGGAACCCATACTGTGTATGTTCTCTCCAAATATAAAATATCATCTTAATGAAAAACAAAGTTAGTTTAAGAATATTACAAAGCTGAGAGACATGCATGCTTTAAAGAGACGTTCGCTTAAGAGTACTTTACGTAATTTTACGTGGTGTAAGGGGGGATGGGCAATATGGAAACACCCTTCTTTTGCTTTTAAAACAGATTGTATCTACGTGGAATAGAAAATAAAACTTGAACTATTTTAAGGGGAATATTGGAACATTCTTCTAGTAGGAAAGTTCCATGCTCCTTGAGTAATGAAGGCGGAGGAACTCTGTTTATCACTCTCCTCTCCAAATATACCTGCAGCTCAATAACTTTCAAATCTGGTGATTGCGCAAGCCATTGAAGATGCTTAGCCTCAGTTTCATGCTCTTCAAACCAAGATTGGATAAAATCTGACTGTGTGCGTATTGCAGTATTATCATTTTGAAACATATCATCGTTTGTGGTAAACAATGTTTGCGCTAGGGGATGACCAGGTCACTCAAAACATTAAGGTAATCATTGACCAGTTCATTGTGATGACAGTACCTAAAGAATACCAAGATATTGCTACCGAATCCACTGTTGATCCTCCTCCATGTTTGATGGTTGGCACACGACAGTCAGAATCATACACTTCCTTTGGCATTTGCCAAACCTAAACTTTCCCTGATATTGAAAAAGTGTGAATGAACTCGTATGAAAATATGGCAGATTTCCAATAATCATTTACATAGTTTTTGTGTTCCTTACACCATTACATCATCTTTCTAGAATTACCATAAATAACGCGTGGAGTGGCGTGGCGTGGCAATAGCAGCTCTGCCATAAATTTCAGTTTTATGAAGTTCTCCCCAAACTGTTTCGCTAGAAACTGGATTGCTAAGACTCAAATTAAGTTCTGTAGTTATTTTTGAGGTGTATTTTTATATTTTCGAGATCGAATCCTTCTCAGTGTCTGGCGGTCTCTTTCAGTCTGCTTGGATTTTTCTGCCACATTTCATCCTATAAAATTTCGTTTCTCCAATCGCCAAATCAACAGTTTTGGCGATTTTAGTGTTTCACCGATGCCCCTGCTAAATGTACAACAATAATTTGACCTCTTTGGAATTCAGGAGGGTGGTCAAATAAGCATCCGCTTTTATCATCTTTCCTTCACAGTACTACTGCAAAAAAATATCACTGCATAATGATAAATACGCCATCTAGGCACTGAGGATTAGGGGCAACGTATTATTATCTGGGAAACAATTATATAAGCTCTGAAGTCTCAAGAATTTTTAGATGGTAGGCTGTCGATGGACGTTGCTGTTGAGGTCTTGAAGAGAGTAAAGTTTTAAGTGAAAATGATGCTTTTGCACTAACCTATGTGTTAGTCATTCTATCTCGTAGCATGAGGCCTTTGCCCTTAAACAATTTATAGTTTTAAGTGATTAATGAGTTGTAGTGCCGAGTTCGGAACAGCCTGTCCATCTGGTGGCTCCACACCGGAAAATGCCAGGATTCGATTCCTTCAATGAAATGAGAAATTTTTATGGTCTTTACTCAATGGCTGAATTAGTTGGGCTAAGGTTTCATGGTTTTCTTTCTCAGTTTTTCATCAAGAAAATTGGCAACTCGACACGCAATTTACAGACAACATATTGACGCCTCATAGTCTTAGTTGCTTTGGCACTTAAACTTCATTTACTCATTGGCATTCGCATTTTGTTCATAAAAGTAGGTGACTACGTAATTAAGTTTGTCATGAAGCGTTTAGATTTTTCTCCATCGAAGTGAACCCTAATTACTTTACCCGATAAAATAAAACATTCTTTAATGTTCGCATTACATTATTAAATAGAAAAATTAATCAATGACACATTAATTTAGATATGTAAGAGAATTAAAAATAGTTCGCAGTACAGTATTTTGTTCTGCGATAACATTTTTAATTCAGTACAGAACGCCAAAAACTTCATTTGTGACAAATTCAAAGTAAATATTCTGCCCTGTTTCTTGCGATATTTTTAAAGCGGGTATTTATTATCTTACCCGCTAATTTTAAAGCGGGTAAGATAACGAATAAATCCCCGAAATTTATTTCGGGTATTTATTCGTTATCTTCCAAATAACATCGAAATATTTAAAATGGAAATATTTGAAGCAGGAAATGATTATTATTCTCCCTCTACTCAATCTGTACCTCACGCACAGATACAACTTTTCCTTCTATTCGCTTTTCTGTTGAATTTCACCAATACTCTTTCTAAATGTGTCCATTCGTGCAAATAACTAAATGTACTCAGGAAGGATTCAGCTTGTTGCGATCATCCATTTCAACATCTCGGGAACAGTTTAGATTATAATCCTACATCATAGTTGAGTGGTTTTGGCTATTTCTCACGCATGGGAGCCCTCGGTTAGCATAGTGACTAAGGTTGCTGTTTTATCACGCCAGGTAGAAAAGGTCTCATTTGAAATCCTGTATTGAAAGAAAATTTTATTATTTTTATTTCTCCTAGGAGATACTCGGTTACAGCCACTGGCCAGGGGGTGATGATAGATATTCAATCACTGTAATTGCGGGTCCAAATCTGCAACTCGTTTTTGTTTCTTTCCAGGTGTTTTTATCCAGTATTGGGCTTTCGGTGAATCCAGCCGAGCAAATGTCATTGTGTTCATTGTGGCGATCATTTGACTCCAGTGGGTGACCTCCAGATTGGAGTATAATATAGCTGTTGAGATGGTAAAAGGCTCAGCTGAAATTCTGTTTAGCTACCTCAAGAGCCAGTATTTAAACCCAAGGAAAGTCTTGACACTGCTTTCAGGAGCTGAAGACTAGATTTGCGAGGCATATAGGGGAATTGGAGTAACACATCTGTTACTCCAATTGGCTTCATCAAACTGGGGTCTCTGGGGCCTTCATCAAACTGGGGTCTCTAATGTCAATGAGTTCCCTCCTGGTTCTCCAGAGCCCTGCATACGCTTTCTTACGAATATATGCGAAGTGCGGAAGGAAGGTTAGCCCTTCGTCCCATTTGAGTCCGAGGTCAGCATGTGACTGAAACTTTTGGACAAGGATGTCGTTCACATATATTTCTATTTTGTTTCGATTTATTTCTGTGCAGTCTTGTTTTCATTTAAGTGTAGCCCGATACCATTTAGATACTCTTGAAGTTCTTTGATTTTAGTATTAGCCATTTGGTTTTCTGATCTTCTGAGGCAATAAAAAAGTTTATATTGTCTGCGTATGTGATGAAGTGCTTCTTGTTTTGGGCTAAGAAGGCTACTGCATATGTGTGAAGCTGATGCTATCAGCCGCAGCACAGTTCGTCATTGGGCCAAACAATTAACATTTCGAAACGATGGACACCGATTTGTGCAGCTTTCCTTTTAACTATATTAGGCCGTGATATAATTAAAATGTTTATGTTATCGGATCCGCTTACTGTTATTATTTAATATTTTATATTATGGCTATATTGATCTCTGTTTCTTTGCACGAGGTTATAAAGATATCTTTCGTCTCTTTAAAATTTCTTCTAGCATTCTGGCATTTTGTTTCTTTTTATTCTAATTAATATTAATTAGAATACATACATATTTATTATTATTTCAATTCATATTCCTTAAGCTTTCAGTTCTTTAATTTCTGCTTATCGTTTTCTCAGTTTCTTTCTTTGCTTGTATGTATAATTTCAATTCCGTTTTCATTAATTAAGTCAAACAGTCGGTTTCTCTCTTATACCAAACTTGGCTGCTGTTTCATGTACACGTTTGGAAACCACTGTACAATGCGCCATCAATATCAGTGTAAATGTTTCTCTTTCTCTCATTCGATTCTTTTTAGTACACGCAGTTCAGAACTATTCGAATAGTTTTGCTCTGCCCGGCAAAACTATTTGAAATTGCATATCGGCGTGTCCTGATAATAAATGAATTAATTAAAGTTGTAAGTGAAAGTAAACAGGATACAGAAACATGGCAATAATTGCTGTGGCATACGTGTTTGTTTATTATTATCAGTTTCAAAACAAGATAACTGCACACTCATAAGTCAGTTTATTATAAAGGCTTTTACGTATACACTGCTGTTGTACAATACCTAGCTTATCTTGCTGCGTATTGTACTTAAGCTACAAACAGAAAACGTAAATTCGACGTAAAATCGAAAGGTTCAACCACGTCTTAAACTGGTAGCAGAAAGATGATGTTAAAGTTCAGCGTGTTCAGATGACCAGACGATTTATTCTGACATCCTGACCTTAATTAATTAACTGTAGGTCATTTAAGGGCCTCCTTTTGTTCCAGAGCGGAAATGGCAAAAGCGATTAAGCGAATATGGGGACATTTGAACAAATTATATGATACAACGTATTTTATTGCAGAATAAAACCACAATAGCCCGATATTATCAGCAGGTGGCGCTACAAATAAACGTATTCACCCATGCCTAGCATCCTTTTTCCCTCTACTTTCATTACAGTTGTACTAACTAATGTAGTTCTTCGAATAAACTGCTCTCACCAACGCAGCGTACAGCCTTGGCACACCAATCTGAACCATCCGGTTGTTCAACTGTCCATCTGTCCATTCCAGGTAGGTTTTGTAAGAACAGATTTATCATCCATTAAAACTATATCTTATTCTTGCTTTAGCAGCGCAGAAATACAGCGCTGTACCTTAGATTTCAGAACTACAACTGTGTGGTGTATTTAGTACAAAGTTCTGATTCGGTTGACCATCGTCATGAATGTCCTGATTCAGTATTTGTCAAATTATATTTTACACGAGTCACCGTCATAATAAGCATTTCTTATTACTTTTAAACTTGCCATAATATGGGTGTTTTCCACACAGTCCTCTCCTCCTTCTTACAGAGGAGCTTGTAGGCAACAAAATGACTAGAAACACCTGTGGAAAAAAAGACCCGAGTTCGAATCCCATCACTGACCCGTCTCAGGTGAGGACTGCGTGTTTTTTTTTTTCCTGTAGAGAGTTCAGGTTTTTCGTGCACCAACCTGAGAACACGCGCAATTACAGACAATATACCGACGCCTCACAGCCTTAGTTGCTTTGGAGCTTAATGTCTAGTTTCTCTTTTCGAATTTGTTTTTGTTTTTTTTTATTTCTGAGAAAAGATCTGAATGACATATTTGTGCCAAGGTTAAAATAAGCTGTTTTCACTTTAAAATTATTATTTGCTTAAGCTCTTTATGGTGTTCTGTTTCCACCTGTCAAGACTTTTGAACTAAAGTATGTTTAGATTTAACTCGAGTAAATTATTGCGATTTAGTAACACCACAAACTGTATATGAACTTTTGCCAACTGTTTTGTTTGTTTTTTTCTAGTTTTACTCGGGTTAACTATTACTTTTTTTTTTATTTAAATAACCTTCAGGAGAAGGATTAAGAGTAGATAATTTAATATAGATTACTGGACGATTTTCAACACTTTTACAATAGTATAATAAGAATGTCATGTAAGATAGCTGTCAGCATCTTTATCACAAACCAGCACTTAAAATACGCACACACACACACGCACATAAAAATTCTACGATAACCAAGTAAAGTGTTTATTGAAACTTCCCTAAGAAATCTGCTAGCAAACGATTGCTGTACATATCGATATTTATATGACTAAACAGTTTAAAATTGTACAGGATTTTTTCTAGGTTTTCTACACACGAAAATTGTTTGCTTGTATTTATTGATTTGAAAACATGTAATCGATATTTAATTTCCATTCTACTGTTACAATGTTGTAAAACTAATAACAATTATTTCTTGTTAATAACAGCTGCTATTGGGAACCGGGCTTGATGTACCTACAATGTTTTAGAAAACTGGCTGCCACGAACAGCATCCTTCATCGTTGGAAACAACCAAACGTCACTAGATGGAAGATCAGGTGAATATGGTGGATGTGGAATAATCTCAATTTTGTTTTCTTTAAAAAAATTGCACCTTAGCAGCCCGATGGGGCAGGGCATTGATGGAACGGTCCTGATGGAACCGTGTGGACATTCCTTTTGAAACGGTGAGAGAAACTTTTCTGGAGAACACCTACAGTGGGATGAAACTTCATACGAGTATTCTCCCACTGTAGTGCCCTTGAGCAGACGATGTGTAAGGATTATTCCATCAATGTCCCAGAAAAAAACAACCGTCATTTTCTCTCAACTTTCAGAAACACGAAATGTTTTGGGTGGTGGCGACCCAGGGTGCTTCCGTTGGATGGAATGACGCTTGGATTCAAGATCGAACAGTGGAATCCATGTATCATCCATTTTTACAATCGTGGAGAAGAAACAACCATTCATTGAAGCATCTGGAGTGAACATTACTTCACACGGAAAGTCCACCTGACTGATACCTTGCTCGCTCTGAGATCTTCATGAAGAATGGCATACTCGAAGCCGAGAGAAATGTATATAGCTACTGCAGTCATCCAGTGTCGATCTCCTGTCGCCAAAAACAATTTACTCCAATTTGTAGATAAGGGTCTAAAGATTCAATGTCTTCGTCTACGAGCTTCGTTCTCCTAAGATTTCAATCCCTTACAAAACTTTCACACCTGCACATTTTCACAGTCATAACACATCAGAACAAACTTCCAACATTTCCCCAAGAATTTCAATAAGAGTTTTCCCGTTTCATGCAAATACCAGATAATTACGTGCTATTCTTCATAACTGAAGACAGCAATTTCAAATATTACAAACACACTACTCTATTCAGCGCATTGCAATCGATATGGCATGATGTATCTTGCTATCATCTCTTGGGTGTAAAAGTTTTGTGAGGGAGGGAAATTTTAGGAGAACGAAGCTCATCGACGAAGACCTCGAATCGTTCAATTTACAATGCTCCAAATTGAAGTTTTGGCCACCCGAAAACTAATTCACATGCCTAGTGTAATTGTTCATACATTACGTGTTCTTTGGTCGATTTACCTGTTTTGCTGGACAAAACATTCACATTTCCGGGAGAAAACCCTTACCGTCCAAGACCGACTAATTGAGCCATAGAGTGAAAAAAGCTCATAAAACTTCCTCGTGTCATTGACGGGATACCAACTGGGTCTTTTCTACTTGGTGTGGAATTCCACCAGTTTGCTAATTCATCCATTTTAGTAATCCCTCTTATAAACCTAAATCAGATAACCTCTGAGGTGCCTAGTTGCCAGCAGGGGACATGTGGTCTTACAGTTGCCTTATACAGTGGGATTATGATCTCTTTATCTTCTTTCTATCTTCCTTTTTTTCCCTAAAACATTATACATACCGTAATGGAACTTGTCATCATCAGTTTCCGGGTGGCATCACGTTTCTGTCAGCCCTAATTATATCAGCATTAGTTGTCCTAACCAGAAGTTCGAATTCAGCCATTTTATTGACAATACCCCTAACATTACTGTAGACATAGTTGAGACTAAGTAATCGTGTATAGTTTACCTACTGACACACCCCTTTAAGTTATTTAGGTTTGTATTCGCAGCTTTATCTTCCCCCTCATTTGAAAACATTGCTACCCCTCAGAACATCGATATAAGTAACGGTGATTTCCGAACCGTGCTCATATGCCTCGAGGATCTTGGTAGTGGAGCTGACTAGATTTGTAGCAGTGGATCTTGACCGGGTGGCATAGTGGATCTGCGGTGGCTGATGTGGCATTATTTGGGTGGTTAACGTTTCAGAAGAGATTTCTCAAATAGCTTTAATAGGCTTGATGCAGAAGAAATAGGATGGAAGTGACTGGGCTGAGAAGCAAAGCGTATTTTTGGCAGTGGTCTTACTAGATAGACATGCCACGTAGGAGGGAAGAATTTTTGATGAAGGATTTTGTTGAATAACGACAGAATTGGATCAACAATAAATGTACTCAGGCATTTCAGCATAAACTGAGGAATCCCGTCTGCGGCCGTAGGTGCTAAACTATTTATTGCATCAATCAGTTGATATTTGGTGAGTTGAACTGAATTTAAGAGGTCGGTTGAAATCGGATTGATTGGTAATTTCATTGGTGTAATGGATTCTGGCTGAGCCGCAAACCTAGTTAAGTGGTCGAGCCAACTGCTCAGATTGAGTGAGTGGATGGTGTCCTCTGATTTGCTTCTATGGAAGGGCTTCCCTTTATTTATGGTAGCCTCTAGGTGAAGTTTTATTGCCTCCCTCTTGTTCCTAATAAAAAGAGCCCTAGCTCGGGAGAATGCAGTTCTGTCAGAGGGTGAGCCGGAGTTTTTCCACCGCTGGTGCATGTTCTGTTTGACGTGGAAGCTTTCAGAGACTTTTGGACTCCACCAGGCCCTTGAATGCTCTGTAATGGTTAGCTTCTTTGCTGCAGCATAGAGAGAGACAGTGGCTATCCATCTTGTCATTAGATCAATTCCGAGTTCAGGGCCGCATTCCTCAAGCATTATGCAGCCCAGGCAATCCCCATGGAATTGCCTGGGCTGCATAAACACACCTTTCAGGATTGAGGTATTTGGGCGCTGTAATTATTTTGGCTGTGACTTTCCTCCTGACAGAAGTGATGAGCATTTCTGTTTGCACAGAGAGAATGATGGGGTTATGATCAGACTGTATGTTGTTTGTCGGGTTTTGATTAGCTACACAATTTGCTGACGCGAACGCGAGGTCCAATATGCTTTCGCCCCTCGTGGGTGGTGTGCTCACCAGTTTAAGACCTAATATGTCTAGATACTGACTCAGTCTTCTCTTGAGGCTCCCCAGGGTATTTGGGAGATTGAAATCCCCACACACGATATGCTTCAGTGATGAATGGAGATGGTTAATCAGCCAATTGAGGAGTTCATCAACTACTTGTGCGTCTGGAACTGGTGGGATATACACTGCGACAATGTTGAGAGAAACGTTCTGGCTGTTGTTGTTTTTAGGTTTTAGTGTGACTAGAACTGCCTCGAAAGAATCGGACTGGCTCGATACTGAGTGGAGGATAGAAAATACCTGCTCATTGAACAAAATTGCTACTCCTCCTCCTCCTCCTCCTCCTCCTCCCCTGCGGTTTTCTCTAGACGTACACACCATCTGATATCTTGCAGGCCAAGTAGAAGAAAGTGTTTCTTCACTGGGATCAAGCCATGTTTCTGCGAAGCAAACCACGTCCATTGAACTAGACAGCAGGAACTCCTCAACTTCATTCAATTTGTTCCTCATGGATCGCACATTTTGAAATAGGGTTGGAATGAAGCTGGTCTCCTGATCTTGACGAGGGATGTACACTGTCTGGTCCGTCTGTGATGCGTTGCTGGTTTTCGATATGTTGAAACCATGACAGAGATCGTAAAATTCGGAGATAGAGATGACGGAGATTTTGAGTAGTTCAATCACCGTTGAGAGTCCCTTTTCCGTAGGTATGTTAAGGGCGAAATATGGAATTACCTTTTTGCTATGGCCAATCCCATGTAGAGCAGTTCGGTTGTTAGTGGGGAATAGAAATACATCGTCTAGTCAGAGTCTGGACTGTTGTGGACACCTCTCAGGGGTATTTGAGGGTATCGCTTCTTTTCTGCTTCGTGTTTCATAAGATGGCCTGATGATGGTGCCATTTGGTACACGTTCCAATCCTTTCCAACTGGCTTCTGTCACAATAGATGCAAAAAGAAGCATAAGATGTAGCTACGAGTGTTCAGTTTCTGAATCTTTAAATCCAACTGGAGTTCCTCAAACAGTACTGATGTACTATTTGAGGAACTCGCTCATATTCCAAATGAAGTCTAACTTCCTGATCCAATTTACTTTCTTTATTCTCCAAGTCATTGTTTTGCATGTTAGTGAAACGGTGAGGGGTTACGGAATTGCTGTCGTCCAAAGTATTAAATATTTCTACAGGTGCGTTATCTTCTCTTTGAGGAAGGGGGTATCATCCTTCCTATTGGCCGTTGCTGTGGTTCCTATTTGTTTTCCCTTTACACAACATTTTCCCAGAAATCCTTTCCTTTTGCCCAGTGACAAGCGAGAGAGGCTTGAATACCCCGTGCATAACAGGCATATTCTGTGCTTTGATTTGCTGCAGATTAAGGTTTCGTCTGCAGAAGTATGACAGAGGTCACATGTGCCAGCAGTTACTGCGAGTGTTGTGTTCTTAGTCATCATTGCCGTTAGCAAGCAGCTTCCTGTTATTGCTGAATTAAAAGATTAAAAGAATTAGAGTCCCTGAGGAAGAGTAGCGGCCGTTTTCAACTCCTCAATCAACTCCGCATATTATTCATAAAACGATGGTGCTGATATAAGAGAAACAGGACGATATAAGAGAAACAGGAATGAGTGGAGTACTGTTGTCATCTCTCTGCTGAGAGTATTCTTGTTTTGTTTTGTTTGTGATTTACATACATAATTACTTAATATATGCTCTAAACACTTTATTCTTGCTGGATCAGCCACACCCAATGTTGGGTTTACTGTTTAGGTCAGCTAAATTTAATGTCAGAATTTCGTATCTGAAACACAGCAGTCTTGAATGAATAAATATCCAGAAACAATTCAGGATGTTGTGAAAGAACACTTATGCAGTCGATAGATTTCATTCGCAGGTTGAATAATGAAATTACAAAATACGATTTTGTTACGATTATATTAACATATAGCATGTTATAATGAGTATTTTTTCAGTCTGTTTGCAGGACGAAAACTCGAAATTTCGCAAGCGAATTTGCATATAAAGGAACCACTAGGTGGTAGTGATCACAGTATACTGATGTGAGATTTCCTTAAAGGGCGTAACTACGATCAAGGGTAAAGGGAAGGGTTCTGTTTTCGTAAAGGTGACTATAGAGGTCTCAGACAGTTTTTAAATTCTGTACAGTGGGATCAACTGATGATGTTAACAACGGTGAATTCTATATGGGAAGCCTTCAGGGACTTAATCTTGGAGGCTACTAGCCTTTTCATTCCAACTAAGAAATAGTGTTCAAGGTTTAGGCCTAAATGGATATCGGATGAATTAATGAGGCTCGTGGCAGAGAAGAAAAAATGTATGGGATGGATAAAAATTATCAGGTGACACAGAAGTTAAGGCAGAAATAAGCTAGTCTGTAATCAAATCACAAAGGAGGTTAGGCAGGCAAAGGCAGTTTACGTTAAATCTTTGGCAAAGGACGCAAAGAAAAACAGCAAAGAGTTCTTTACTTATGTAAACTCTAGAAGGAAGGGGATGAATCACATTGGACCACTTAACATAGATCAGTTGACTATTGATGATCATGCTCATGTAGCTGATAAACTGAATGAGTATTTTGCATCTACATTCACACATGAGGAGTTATTCAATGAGGGGAGTGCCACAAGGTTATCAAACTCTAACAGGGAGCTAAGTGATTTTGTAATAACTGAGAGCAATGTGGAGGAGAAATTGTTGAAGTTAAACATAAAAAAGGCACCTGGGGCAGATGGAATCTATCCAGTTATAATGAATGAGGCAGCAAGGGAAGTAAGCAAACCCCTTAGCCATAATTATGAGAGTTTAGATTAAGGGGAAGGTCCTCCATGGACTGGAGATGTGCAAATGTATCCCCAATTCACAAAGGGCGTTCAAAAGGTGACAACCAACTACAGACCTGTTAGTTTAACTTCTGTTCCGGGAAAAATAATGGAGTCACTGGTTAAAGAGATGATACAGGATCACCTAGACAAGACAGCAGCAATAGTTCAGACACAGCATGGGTTTGTTAAGGGGAAGTCTTGTGTGACCAATTTGATTGGATACTACGATGTGGTTACAAAGGAACTGGATGCTAAAAATAATTTTGATATCATCTATTTGGATTGCAGGAAAGCTTTTGACACTGTTGCGCATGGAAGACTGCTGTACAAATTGGAGCGGTATGGCATTAAGAGCAAGTTACTGCAATGGATAAAGGGACTGTTGAGTGGGAGATGGCAGAGAGGGGTAATAAATAGACACTGTTCGAAATGGACTAATGTTATTAGCGGAGACCCCAGGGTTCGGTGCTGGGCCCATTGTTGTTTTGTGTATTTATCAATGACATCGATGAAGGTATATTAGGATTAATGTCCAAGTTTGCAGATGATACAAAGGTTGGCAGGGTTGTTAATGACAGCAATGGCAGTGTGCTACTGCAACAGTATCTCGAAAAGTTAGGCAGATGGGCTGAGAAGTGGCAACTGAAGTTTAACATTGACAAATGCAAAGTACTGCATATGGGTAGAAGTAACCCCAGAGAAACGTACCAACTGTGTGGTACTACACTTAAGGTGGTAGTAAATGAAAAAGACCTGGGGGTAATTGTGCAGTCAGATATGAAGTTCTCTGAGCAGTGCAGACGGGCTGCCAGAGCAGGTCATGGAGTTTTGTTAATGATATATAGGAATTTTGCTAGCAGGGACATGTAGGTGATTATTATTCCGTTGTATAAAGCAATGGTCAGGCCTAGAGTACTGTATACAGGTCTGCAGGCCTCATTTTAGGAAAGATATAGAGTTACGAGAACGGGTACAGAGAAGGGCAACAAGATTGGTGAGAGGAACAAAGGGGTGTGCTTATGAAGAAAGTCTTCAGTTCTGCAAGTTGCAGCATCTCGAGACTATGCACCTGCGAGGTGATCTGATTGAGGTGTATAAGACCTTGAATGGTTTGAGCACGCTGAATTCTGACGGGATACTTCCGCTTGTTCCGATTAAGAACCTGAGGGGGCATATAACCCAGCCACAAAGTGAAAAAAGCCCATTAAAGTTCTCGCGTCATCGACGGGATTCGAACCCGGGCCTTTTCCACCCGGTGTGGGAAGGACGGTGACGATGCCAGTGTGCTACACGCGCAGACAGATTGCTATACTAAAATAAAAAAAATACTCAAAATTATTTCAAAAACTAACCTGTAATAAAGAGCTTCAGAAATACGCAGCAACTCACACTGCGTATCGCCTCGATCCCCTATTGCACATTTAATGGGGGGGTCTACACAGATATACGGTTTGCATTTAATCCAAGTAAATAATTAATTTTTCTCATTTATTGAACACTTTCTTATTCATAAAACGATGGTGCTGGTATAAGAGAAACAGGACATGACGCTGGTTGATTCATGATTTAGAAGCAAACAGCAGAGTGCAGTACTGATGTCATCTCTCTGCTGAGAGTATTCTTGTTTTGTTTTGTTTGTGATTTACCTACATAATTAAGTTATATGCTCTAGACACATTTTTCCTGCTGCATCAACCACACCCAATGTTGGTAGTCTTGGATGAATGAATATCCAGAAATAATTCAGGATGTTATGATGGAACGCTTATGCAGTCGATATATTTCATTCGCAGGTTGAATAATAAAATTACAAAATACGACTATATTAACATATAGTGTGTGTTAAAGTAATTAAGCCTATGAGGCGTCTGTATTATGTGTACGTTTTTCAGTCTGTTTGCAGAACGAAAACTCGATATTTCAGAAGCGAAGCACACATCCCCGCTTGAGTCTAACTAACTCAGCTACATTTTGAAAAAACAACAGTTTTTAAAATACCCGTTACGTTTTGTGGTGACGTCATCAATAACGTGACTCTCCTTTCCCAGGCTCCTCCCCGTGACTCTTTTCGCGATCTTCGACTTCCCTCTCCCAATACCTTTCCTTTGCATGCACCAAACTTCGTTATTTATTTTTTTTATTTTAAATTTTGCTCCTGGATGGCAGCACACGTATATTTTAATATAAGTATTTTAGTAGGGTTTAAACCCAGCATTAATAAACTCAGAGGCAAGTGCTTTAACCATTGAGCTATTTAGACATTTACATATAACGTTGCAAACCTATTATTAGAATGCAACCTGAACTGATTTTTTTTTACTAAATTTGAAGTATTATTTAAACTTTTAATTAATGTGTTATTTTGAATTCAATGTGCGGTTTTGATTTTAATTCTTTTTTTTTTTTTGTTTATTTTTAAAGTATTCACGAACAAAGCAATATAAGAAACAAATTAAATAATCAATGGTATTATTTGAACATAACTATTCTTAAAGTGTTCATGAGCAATATTTTTAATCAATTAATCAATGGTATTTTGTCAACTGAAAGTAATTTTAAATTTATTTTTAATGAATCGAAGAGACACAGATTTATAATGAAACTCTTTTATTGAATACTGTTTACAAAATTATTTACAAAAAAATCATTATCCTAAAAAATAGATCAGTATTAAATAGCAGCCTAATGGATAACAGAAATATCAAGAATAATAACAAAAGAATTGTAAAAACTCAACTGGTCCAGAAATAAAGAAAGATCAATGTATTATTTAATGGTTTTATTTTTAAATTATTCATGGGACATAATCATCATTAATGAGCACGTAATTCCAATCAACAAGTGTATTTTTCTTTTCATGTTTTTATTGAGTGTTATTAACATTATGTGAAATTATAAATTTCACATAATATTAATAACACTTTTTTATTTTTTCTGCGTTTTTTATTCTGCTTACAATATCAACGTGCACATATCTTTACTAATAATTAAAATGTTTAATGTTATTTGAACATAATTATTTTTATTGCGCTTAATCAGAAAGTTAATTATTTTTAATTAATGACGCTTAAAAGATTAACCAATATTTCCCTGAAAATATAACATATATTTTTCACTTCTAAACTAAATAACTGAACCATAGATTTTACCTATGAAAATCTTTTATTGAGGTGTATCGTCCTTCCTGTATTCAAGCATAGAATTTCGACTTTCCAGGAGAAACACATACAGAATAATTTCGAACTTATCCTGTGTGTTTTATGGTATTAATGCTGTAATATAACTTCACCTACCAATGCGATGTCACAACCTGGAAAAGGATGCCACATGCCATTATTTTCCAAAAAAATATTAGCTCTGACTTTAATGTGTAATGTATGTGTATACAAACAATTTGACGCAGATAGCAAGTACATAAAGATGATTTCCTTCTCAAATGTCCATTTTCGCTAGTGACTCATGGCATTTTAGCGTTTCATTTTACAGCAGACTCTCGATTTACCGGGATCGGATTAACCGGGACACTTCAATACTCTAAATTAAACAAAAACTTGAAATTGTTCAAAAGTTTGAAAACGGTGCATCCGTTAAATCTCTAAAGAACCATTATAACGTTGGTGACCAAACCATACGCGACATTGTAAAAAATAAAGGGAAGCTATTCGATTTAAAATCGACATCGTAAGAAATAAATGCAATTGGAACAACCTCTACTCCAAACCTGTAGACGAAGCAATAAATGCTCTTTCTAATGAATTGAAACACATAGCTCTCATTGGTGCGTTGAAGGCATCTAAAATCTCCTCAAAAACCAAGCGGTGGTTCTGCCCTGAGCCAAAGCATGTTTTTAATGTAAAACAAAAAGCCTACTGAGATTATAATTGTTTTCGCCTTAACCCAGTGAAGTTCTTTTCAGAATATTTAATTTTGACCGTTATGATGGTGCTGACTAAGAGAATAAGTGACAGTGGTACTAGTAAATCTATTAAGAAAAGGAAAGGGATCGAGTGGGATCAGAAAATTAAAATAATAAGGATGTATGAAAATGGCCAAACATCAACAAGTATCGCACGGAATTCAGATTTGTCAGTGGCAACAGTGACACAATAAAGAAGAAAGACAGAATACGAGAACCGTTAAAGGATCGGCACCAATGAAGTCAACTATAATAACCAGGGCTACGAAATACAAATCAGTTTTTACAGTACAATAACATGCGTTTTTTCTTCCTTTCATGTTTTCTTTTCTTATGTGTCATCCCGGCTGCTTCACCGCTGTCCCCAGAATTCACCATAGTCAACCAATCAATTGGCGAACCCCGTTATTATGCAATGTACTGCACATGGGTAGCAGTAACCCCAGAGTAACTTATCAACTGTGTGGAACTACACTCAGACTAGTGGAGAATTACAATTACAAAGAGCTGGAAAAAGAATTGTGCAATCAGACATGAATTCTCTGAGAGTGCAGACATGCTGCCAGGACAGCTCATAGGGTTTTGTCAGTGATATACAGAAACTTTGCTAACAGGGATAAGGTGATTGTCTCTTTGTGTAAGGCCTTGGGTTAGGCTGCATCTTGAGTACTGTATACAGGTCTGGAAGCCTCACTTCAGGAAGGATGTAGAACTGCTGAAATTTTATGCATGTGTGCAGAGAATGGCAACCAGATTGATGAAGGGAACAAAAGGGTGCTCTTACCTAGAAAGGCTTCAGTTCTGCAAATTTTAGCGTCTCGAGACCAGGTACCTGCAGGGAGATCTGACTGAGGTGTTTAAATCGTTGAATGGATTGAGTAAGCTGAATGTTAATGGTATTCTTTCACTTGCTGAGACTACACGGATGAGGGGGGGTCACAAATTCAAGTTGAGGAAGGATGGTTGCAGGATAGATGGGAGGAGGTTTGCCTTCAGCCAGCGGGTTGCTGATTGTTGGGACAGGCTTCCATCTATTGTTGTGGAGATGTATGGGTTGTATAAATTCAAGGGAGAACTAGACAAATTCTTGGAAGACGGATGAGTGAGCGGTGCTTGTTTTTTTTTCGCTGGTGCTACGTAAACTTGCTTTCTTGCATCATTTGCCATTACTACTACTACTACTACTGATACTGCTATTATGGTAAAAATAGATGATGAAGCGTCGGCAGGAAGTAAGTGAACGTATAATATGGCTGTGACGTATCGAACTAAAAAGCTTTTGTTGACGCTCACATCTACAGATCACGAATTGTATCCAGCGCCATTTTACTCCCATGTAACTCCAGTTGAGGAAGAAGATTCATCGCAACAGTAAGTACTGACTAAATCATATTGTATCATAGTTTTTGCGCTATAGATATCGTTGTTATTATTATTATTATTATTCCGCCGCAATAGACCGCAGAAAATGGCTGCTGATTTAGTGCTTGATCAACCAAGAATATTGAAAACTGTTTGTTTTAAGTAAGTCGAAGAGTTTTCTTTTCTGTTCTTTTTCAGTTAATTATTGTTACAGTTTTGTGAAATTCTCAAACTTATCCTTTTGGCAAACATCAATCGGAGTACTCTGAAAAAAATGTTAACTTGCTACTATATTATGGATGGTAAAGAGAAAGTATCATTATGGGTGCTCTTTAAAAGAAGCAACTTTTAAAGGAATAACTAAATTTAGCAAATAGCAATGGAGATATGCTTTATATATGAAAGAACCGAAAGAATGTAAAGAAGCTAAATCCTATTTAACAGAAGAATCTCACTATCTTGTAATGCGATTTTAGCATTAAATGATACCGATAACTTCACAAAAGATGCCCAATTGCGTTTAGATCAACTAAATGTGGAGGATGCATTATTGACGTTAATGAGTAAAACTCACTTGTTGAATATTTCTGCGGTATATACAAAATTATAATTGCTCCACGTTGTTTTATTGGCCTTTTTCACAACATGGCTGAGTTAATCGGTCTCCTGCGAGTGTATCATGGTTTTCCCCACCTGAAACTCGGGTTTTTCATCCAGAAATCAGCAAATCGACTGCAGAACATATGGAATTTACAGACATTATACATATATACGACTCAATACATCAATACATTATCGATTAATTTGGCTAAATTAACAGAATTCATTCTGTCAATCACATTCACGTTTTTTGACTGAGCAAATCTTGAGTTTAAAGAATGCGCTTAAAAATAGATGATATTTTAGTACATTTTGGAAGCAAAATTAATTAATAGTAAAAGAAGATTCTGATTTTACTTCAACCTCTTCCTGGTGGAAAAAAATAGGTAACTAAAAATCAAATTAAAAGACAAATATGTATCTAATAAACTATAAAATTTGAATAGACAACAAGAGCATTGTATTATAAGAACTACTTTATGTTTCACTTATTCTTTGCTTTTGCTCGAATATTTGGTAATTTTGATGATATTATCGATTCAAAATTATTGATGTTTTTCTCTTTGGGAGTGGAAGATTCCTATCTCAAAAATCTTGGTTAACATCGAAGGTATTTTCCTCCAACTGGGCAGTGGCCCTTATACTTGCTATGTTATGCTTGTCTACCTTCCACCACCTGTTCTCAAATTCCATCGTAAGAGAGTTCTCTTACGATGGAATTTGAGAACAATATCGACCAAATTCTTGATCAACATCTGAGAATAGACATTTAATTGTTTTAGGGGACTTTAATATGCTACATGCCTACAATGGATGTAAGTCCAATCCAACTAATGTTTGGACATTTAAAGGTAGATTTCAAAAAATTTTAATCTCTTTAAATCTGAATCAGATCTGTGAATTTTCAACTAGAAATGAAAACTACTTGGATTTAGTCTTCAACTTTCCTTTGGTAGTCTTTAAGCCAACTAATCTTTTCAAATCAGATCACATTCCCGTGGCTTTTTCCTTCTAGAAGAGATCAGTTAAAGATACCGATTTAGAACGAAAACAGAAGCTCAATTTCAATAAAGTGAAATGGCCTGATATGAATTATGCATTTAAAAACTGTAATTGGGAATTACTATTAAAAATCAATGATCCTGAAGAAGCACTGGACTGCTTTTACTAAATCATTAACAAAGTTATAAAAACCTTGTTCCATGCTATAGTGCTCCTGATCCAAACTACCCATACTGGTTCTCTAAGGAACTAAAATGCCTACTGGCAAAAAAACGAAAAATGCATAGTAGGTTTAAGATAAATAAGGAAATATGTTTTTATAATAAATATTCTTACTTAAGAAGACAGGTTAAGATGACATTAAAACAGGACCACAACAAATACTTGGGCTTCGTCGAAAGAAGAGTCTTTGAGGCAAAAGATATGAAGCCTATATTCAGCTAGTTCAAAGAAAAAAAATCAAAATTCGGCTGTAAACACGCTAGATATTCCCAATGATTTGTCATCTTTGTCTGAGGAAGACTACCTTGCTAGCAGCTTTGAAGAAATTTACAAAACAGATACAGCAGATGACGGGATGGAAGGTAACAAAAATTTTCCTCTCAACTACATTGATATACTAACAGTATTTGAAATCAACCAAGCAGAATTGTGGAGCACAATCCACAGTATGAAAAAGAACCTCACACGAGGCCCGGACGGTATCCCTACTGTTTTATGAAAAACAATGCTGAACCACACTTGTAAAGCCATTACTTCACTTAATAAAATTGTTCTTTGAGAGTGGATTCTATCCAGCTGAACTGAAAAAGACCTTTGTTACCCCTCTTTACAAAAAAGGAGATCCATCCTCACTCAACAACTAAAGACCAGTTTGTCAATTAAATACACTCTCAAAGATAATTGAATCCATTGTAATGAAGCAGCTATTTAAATTTATGAAACTTAATTTGTCAGATTACTCTCACGGATTTATCAAGGGTCGTTCCACCTGCACAGATATGATTTCGTTTGTCTCGAATATATTACCTACCTCGAATATATTACCTCGAATAGTACCTTCTTAGGGAACCTCAACAACGGTCATAAACCTTATATGTACCACAAATTATCAGTACCAGGCTCACTCAGACCAGTTAACCCTGTCAGTGCCTGGGCCTAGGGCACATCTGGTAGGTATAGGTAGCAGTGAATAATTGTCCTAGATCATGGTAGTAGTGAATAAGTGTCCTAGATCACAGTATGAACCACAAACTATTAGTGCCAAGCTCACTAAGACCAGTTAACCCTGCCAGTGCCTGGGCCCAAGGCTTAACTGGTAGGTATAGGAAGTAGTGAATATTTGTCCCAGATCACAGTAGCACTGCAAGAACAAGAAGGAATGATTGAGGCATAGAAGACAACAAGAAGGGAGGAAAGGGAAGGAAAGAGAGTAAAAGGAAAAGGGGAAGAAGAGAGACAGAATAAAATCAAGGGGCAGGTCACTGAATCACATTCCCAGTGCCCATGCCTCAGACATCTCACCCTGCAAGCAGTTAAGTGCCAATGAGAACAAAGCAGGTTGACTGCAACACTGACATCACAAATTACACCAAGGGCCAAAAACTTTGTACCTCACATCAACAGTACCAGGCACAATAAGGCCAGTTAACCCTAACATTGCCAAAGCCAAAGGCACATCAAGTGAGCAGAGGTAATGGGGTGAAATTCCCAGGTCACAATAGTATGACATGGACAACAAGCAAAGATTGAGACATGAACAACAACAAAGAAGAAGGGAAGGGGAAGAGAAGGAGAAAAGAGGAAGAAGGGAAGAGAAGGAAGAAGGGGAAAGGAGGGAAAGGGAAAGAAGAAGAACAAGAGGAAAAGGGAAAGAAAAGACTAATACCAAGGGGCATAACACTGAACAACATACCCAGTGCCCATGCTTAAGACTGCATAGGAAAAGGTACACACAAGGACATATCCAGGAGGAAAGAAAAGAGAGGGATGAAGGAGGGAAGAAGGGAAGAAAGAAGAAGAAGGAAAATGGAAGAGAGGGGAAAAAGAAAGACAAGAAGAAATGGACACTACCATGCCAGATTGCGTACCAATATGAACTGATCACATCATTCCCACTCTTGGTCAGGATTGAGCCCTGCAAGAGATGGAATAGTACATCCCTCCCACTCTTGGCCAGGACTGAGCCCTGTGAGAGATGGGGTATAGGGATATCGAAAAGTAAATGATAGTCCTTATATTATTATAGTTTAATTTATTTTATTTTATTTATTTTATTTTAATATATTTTACTTTATTTTATTTATTTTAATTATCTTATTTTATTTTACTTTACTTTATTGTAATTGTTTTATTTATTTTATTTTACTTTACTTTATTTTAATTGTTTTATTTATTTTATTTTATTTTATTTTATTTCATATCTAAGGGGAAATAAAACCAAAAAAGTGTGCCCTGGTAATTCTGAGGGGACCTTCCCTGATGCATTACCCGGCCACACAGGATTAACTTGATGGGACATCAGACATCCAAAAACTTAACCACAGGACCGGATCAGTCCGTGTCCTCTTAAGATACAGTAGATCCTGGCTGCCTCCATGTGGCTAGGGATGGGAGTGAGGGGCTGTGACACAAACCTGCCACAGCCCCCTACTGCTAAATGCCAGGTGCCGGCTAACACACAACGCAAACACAACACTAATGCACACCTAATTACATATTTCATCTATCAGATGCATTTTTTTTTTTTTTTTTTTTCTTCTCAAAATTCAAAAACTTAAAAAATTTAAAGAAAATTTTTTTTTTTTTTTTTGTGTTAAATATATACGTGAAATTTTGATGCTCTTTTAAGTTCTTTTCTAAGCCGGCAACTTGGCAAAAAGCCTAACAAACGGCGGATATAGGGGGAACCCTGGAAGCCGCTAATAACTTACAAATACACTTTCTGTCTCGAATATATCCCAGGCGCTTGACGAAGGTAAACAAGCCGACTCCATCTTCCTTGATTTAAGCAAAGCCTTCGACAAGGTAGTCCATCAGAGACTAATCAATAAACTGCATCGCTATGGTCTCAAAGGACAGGCACTAAACTGGATTGCATACTACTTTCAAGTTAGAGAAATGTGAGTGACATTTAAAGGTAAAATCTCATATCCTTTCAAGTCTGAAATTGGTGTCCCACAGGGGTCATCATTAGGCCCGCTATTATTTCTTATCTACATCATCGACCTGCCAAGTACCCTTGGAGACTACCAAATCAAAATCCTACCAAGAGTGGTGGTGTGTATTCTTTGGACTTGAAACGCTGGATAAAAGAAGAGATAAAGCCGACTTGCTCCTTTTTAACCAGCTGTTAAATGGTACCCTGAATTGCCCTCATCTCGTCTCGCAAATAAATTTCAACGCACCGACAAGAGCTTTAAGAAACCACCCACTGCTAAAACCATCCCATGTGAGAACAAATTATGGATATTACAATTACTATAACAGGACTGCAAGATCAATCAACAAAGCAAATGTGGAGATATTCGACATCCCTGGACACTTCAAGAGGCAACTGAAATTGCTAACCTCATCACCTGAGCCTTAAAATTCTTGCAAGTTCTAAGACTGATTGTGTAATGTGTGTGAAGAAATACCGGTGCTCTACCTTACTCCTACCTGTTCACGGATCAGTCCTGTTTTTATTTATTCAGTTTTATTTTTATCTGTAGATTTAAATTTACTGGTTTGTCTTCTCTTTATGTACATTTACTTTTCGCTTTACTTTGGCAATTTATACTCCAAACTTCTGCTTTGAAGCTGTGTAGTAATGCTTTGCAAATGCACCTTCAGGCACGTTTGATTGCTGTTTTGTAGCTGTTAACAATAATAATAATTCTGGCACAAAGATTACGTGGTTTATCCCTGGTCATGCGTGATGTAGGAGTAACATATTGCGTGTAACTTCCTTTCGGCAAGTGTTCAAGGTTGCCGCTCCGTGTCCCTGATTGGTATGTCCCTGAATTTGAAAATATAGAAGCCTATTTAACTAGAAAGTTAACAAATGAGAAGAATATGGAAATATGTAGAAGAGAATAAAGCATTCCACTGTCTTTATTTTTATTTTAGCTGGCTAGCACTTAAAATGGAAAATTTCCGGAACAAAGCCAAACACATGAACAAACGGAATGAACAAAACATTGATCTGACGATATGAACGCAATTGCTCAATTTTTAACCAGAGATCAATGGATTAAAGATAAACGAATACGCTGTGTTATAAAAATATCATTACGTACTTCGATAATCACAGGAGACCGGAGTGATAAGATTTATCTGATGACCTAGAGCTTTTGCAGCCAACTTCCACTTATTCAAAATTGCATCAGATGACATTTCAAATCGAATTTAATTAAAATTCCCGGCATTGTGGAATAGTACACTGCTCGAAAAAATTAACAGAACACGTAGAAAGCGTTGTGTGACGCTTGCAGCTTGTGGTGAAGCGGGACAAAATTTATTATGGTGATGTACCATAGAATAACGATGAAGTGAGAAGACAGCGACATATAGCCACATGATATCAGCACGCTATGCGATTCCTTCCAACAGCTAAACAGGAATGACAGTTGGGTAAGGTCAATTAATGAGGTTAATCTTTGTCTAGCATGCATGTGTCCTTTGAGTGAGGCTCTGCAGGTTGGCGTCTAGTGGATCCTATCAGTGAATAGGCGTGAGGACTTACCCTACAGTCCAACAATAATCAACCTATCAGGGTAGAACTGTAAGAGGTATGGAGGAATAATTCCATAGGAAGGAGTCAGCAAGTCGTGGTAGGCCATTAGAGGGATTAGTTGTCCTGATTGTCATCTGTCTGTTATGGGTTTGTTTGACGGCTGGCTCGTCTAATTTCAAAGATTGATTTCGCAAACTCATTGAAGGCAAGATAGCAACATTCATCCTACAGTAAGAGGTGCTCATTATTCTGCAGGATTTCTTTTATTTTGGTAACTAACCTGAGTCGGGGATATTCGTACTCAGGACAAGTGCACATAATGTGGTCCCAACTTTCTTCGTCTCCACAGTATATAAAGGGTCATTTTCAATCCCCAGCTTTGTCAGTTGGAGCTTTAAAGGCCCATTTCCCGTAAGGAGGAAGGTAACTTGTAGGTCTGGTGAATACCAGGGAGGAGGTTTCCTACTAGTGAATGAATTTATAGGATGAATTTCCTGGAAATTATTCTCTTTCCAGAGTTTTCCCAACTCTCTTGTCAGATTATTGTAAGTTTTCCCTGATTTTCTTCTTCTTTTCATGCCTGGGATCATTTGTGAGGTCAAGGGTAATATCAGCTATTGTCGTGGGATGCTTCTCTTCAAGCGTTGCAAGAGACCTCTGAGGATGACCTCCAAGTGGAGGAGCAGACAGCCTGAAAGGACCAGGATTGCAAGAATGCTAACTGTGTGGCACGCCTTGTAACTGTAAGTAGCACTGTTCTCTGGATGGAGTTTAGTTTGCTGCGATTTCGTGACAGTGTATTCCTGATACACCAGACAACTGTACCATAGCAGACGATGAGGACGAAAATAGATTTGTAAATTAACATCGAGGTCTGACGCTTGAGGTCCCAGTCCACTCGACTAATCTGGGTAACCATGGCAGAGTACTTCTTAATCTTGTCAGCCAGGTACTTTAGATGAAGGTGAAAGGTGAACTTTATCAATAAGTATTTCCAAATACTTGACTTCCAGTGGAGTCTTACGGAAATATTGTCTATTTTAATGACTGGTGGTCTAATTAGTTGCAGTGTTCCTTAAAGCAATATTGATTAGTCTTCTCGCTGGAGATCACCAGCCGATGAGTAGCCACCTACATCTGTAGCTTTGAAAGGGCTCTGTTAGCATGAGCTTCCAGGCCAGCTCTTGTGTGGAGCATTCACTACTAAGACTAGGTCATCAGCGAAAGCGAGAGACACAACATGCTCGAGGCCCGTCACAAGAAGGTCGTCCAGGACAATGGACCAAAAAAGGTCCAAGGACCGGACCCTGCGGCAAACTCGAGCAACCTCGAATGGTGTTCTAGTGGCTAACTGGCACTTGGCAAGTGACAATAACCAGATGGTGACTTACATACGATTTAATATAATTATACAAATTAAATAGAATTTTAGCATTCTGCAGCCTGCTTAGTAAGCTGGACCACCACCATAGTCGGTTAAAGGCCCAGTAAAATCAATTATGATGGCAAGCGAATACCTGTAATCAGTGGCGGTTGACTTCGATATTAAGTTCCGTATGGCATCCTCTGTGCTGAGACCTACGTATCAGAGAGGCTAAATTTTCATCTGCATAGTACTTGAAGAGCTAGTAGAGGATGAGTCTTTCCAACAATCTAAATAACATAGGAAGTAGGGCTATGGGCCTATACGACCTCGATTCTTCAGGTTCCTTGTCAGAATTTTTTAGAATCATTTTGAGAATAAATTCTTTCCAGATGATTGGAAAGGTGCCGTCTGTGAGACACTTCTTGTAAGTAGAAAGCAGGAATTTTGGATAATGGCCAGCAAATTTCTTCACAGCATCCACCTCGGAGGAGGTCTTTATCAGGCGTCTTATTTTCTTGGATGAGTTCAATTTCTGCGAATGGCTGCTCCACACTCTCAGAGGTGTAAATATCATTGTCAGGAAAATTGATTGCTGTTCCTCAGTTATTTTGTCATTGAGGAAAAGGGTGTCCAGCTTATTAGTAACAGAATCCTGCCAGGTGTAAGTAAAGATTCCATCAGGTCTGGAGGTTGAGGAGAGGACTTCACCCCTAGGCCGTTTATTTGTCACTATACGAAAAACTACACCCAATAGGTCATTATTTCCGGATGTAGAAACCAAATTCTGCCATGAAGCCTTTTTATAACGTCCGATAGAGGTGGTGTAGTTGTTTATGAGTATCCAGTATCTTTCCCTGGCCGCCTCTCCTCGAGCAACGGGAGTGAGCGCGAGCTCTCTGAAAATCTTTCCTTGTTCAGCGAATTATTCTCCTTGGTGCCTCAAGGTCCGCATTTCACCACGAGACGGCCTTCTGAAAGTGTTTACTTTTTGGGATTGCCACTTTATAGGCAACTCTTATGGTGTTAGTGAGATTATTATTATTATTATTACAGCCATATAGTGCAAGGAAACCTGAGGCTTATGCTGCACCAGCTAAAATAAATTTCGGAGTTACCCTGAGAGAGAGAGAGAGAGAGAGAGAGAGAGAGAGAGAGAGAAGTAGAAGGAAATCGCCAAGAAAGAGAAGAATGATGATATCCAGCTCAGGACCCTGGGTGTGTCAAGCCCATACTCACCAGATGTGAGCCCCTGAGGATATAGTGTGCACAATCATCAGATGAGACGCCAGTCAGACGAGAGGAGCCTTCATGTAATGTAGCCTTCTTGACAGTAAAAGTTGAAGATGTCCCCAATCCGCTTTCTTAGTATACAGAAGCACGATGTCATTGAGAATGGATGGGGACAACATGATCCACAGAGCGACCAAGGGAGAAGGTGATAGCCCTGTAATCAGGGGTGGTTCAAGCATCACAGACCGTCCATTTGCTCAGTTTACGGGAAATTGTCGGTGTGGCCAGGGTAATATCCTGGTATTCTTCCAGTGGGTACTACTGGGCGTGGGAGGTTCTCTGGCTAATTCACTACTTGCAGGTTGAAAGCTGTTATGAAATTTTCTAACTCTTCACCAAAATATCATGAGTTTGGCTATGCCACAGTGGAGAGCGGCAATTAGCATCAATTGAAATGATCAACTTCCCCCATGGGAGGAAATCAAGAGCTCCTTGAATAATTCTAATAGCTATTGCTGTATCTTCACCTGGCCGAATAAATAAGGAGAGTATATGTAGAGAGCCCAGGGCAGAGGTAACCTGAGCAGATGCACTTATCGTGTACAGAGTTGAGTTATTTTCATTGTGATATCAGTGTTCTTGACCACAATAGCAGCCCATGGTGTATCTGCAATGCATTGAACTATCCTGTAAGAATTCAAGTATCCAATAACCTTACTCTTTCGTGCACATGGTTCTTGTAACAGTATTATGTCAATATTTTCCTCTTGTGATTTAAGCCTAATATGATCAACCACCATCCTGCATTGCGCATTTATTTGAAGGAATCTAAGCTCTTGTGTGCTAGCCAAAGTTTGGTTTCTATGCATAGTTAGTGCAGGATTGGTAAGTGCTCTTGCTCCACTGTAAATGGTACAATTTGTATCTCTGATCGAATGCTGGTGGGTTAAATTATTATTATTATATTAGGGTTACCTGTAATTGATTACATAAACTCGCATTTATATCTGTAAATTGCTGTATTCTCTGGTCGATTTGGCTGTTTTGCTAGAAGAAAAAAAAATCCCAGTTTCTGGGGGAAAACCTTCCTATTTACGCCTGAGACCGACTAACTCAGCTATGGAGTGAAAAAAGCACACGAAAGTCCTCGCCGGAATTCGAACCAGGGACTTTTCCACCCGGTGTGGGAAGGACGGTGATGATACCACTGTGCTACGCGCACAGACTGCTGGTAGGTTAGTTTGGCGATCTTACAATTTGCCTATACAAGTGGCTAATCCTTTTTGGGACATTCTTTGTATTTGTGGGCAGAGGTTGCCTCTCGCTGGACAGGTGTGCGAGGTGGGTCCAAATCGCAAACATCTGTAACATTTAGGCACCGGGACATGTTCCCTAAATCGATGGCTTCCCCAGCCGATGAAAACCCCTTTCTTGTTGGCTGATAACTCAATTACCTAGTTAACTGCTGTTCCCGAATTGCTCTTAGTGCTGTACTGAGGAATGAGCTAAGTATCAATATCTTCCTTTGCCATTTGTGATTCAAGGTTTTTAAAGTATAGCTGCTGGTTAAGTTCAGTACTTTTATCCAAGTCGAAGACAACTACGGTAGGGTCTCTACGTTTGGGCGTCTCGACTATTAATCCTATTGCGGGGATGTCAGGGTTGCTCAGAATTGTGAGAGCCTCCTCCTTCTTGTATTTGTTTCAATTATGCCAACAAAATATTCCCCAACAAAACATTTCCCATACCATGATATCACCTCCTGATGCTTGAGTCGTCTTAACAAGTCAAACAGGGTTCATAGCTTCATGAGGTTCTTCCACACTCTTTGTCTGCCATCAGTGCAAAACAAAGTGTATTGTGACCACACGATTTTCTTCCGTTGTTCCACTGTTTAATCACAACTTTCTCGGCTCCACTGTAAGCTGATTTTTCTGTTTTTCTCAGCAACAAGTGGCTTCAGAATAGACAGGCGGTTGGCAATACTCAATTTCTTTAATTTCCTGAGTTGATACGGGTTGAAATAGGGCAGTTCTGGGATTAGTCGAATTCAGACGTTGTTGCTGCACACTGCATGTCCTATTTTATCGTACAATCCTCCTTAGAGAACGAAGGCCTCGCTCGTGAAGCATTCTCGCTCACGATAAGATCTTTTTCAAAGTCTGATGGATCACGCGTTTTCTCCATTCTGGATTCAGATTACTGTAGTCGAACAGCACGTGCAGTCTTTATATTCAACGATGCAATTCAACGCACACACCGCAGTTTTCTTTGTATCTATTTTGCATTTATTCGCTTTTATTTCCATTTCTTTCTCGTATTTTTTTGGCCAGTGTGTGTATTTAATGCATATTAATGCACATATGGTATAAGATAAGAGGCCTTAATCGGATCAGTGTCTTTAAACTGAAGTACAGCGTACGGAAATGAAATTATTCTTGTATGGATGTACCTGGATGTGCCATATGAGGAAAGACCATTTCCCAGCTGCTATTACAACAACGATGAAGTTCGACGGTAGTAATGTGATTTTATTGGTGTTTTTTCATTCTTTTTGTAACATTCTGAACGATTCTTCCTCATCTGCATTATGGCAATTCTTTGGAGAGGGACTGTATTTTTATCAGCGGACAATGCTCCTTGTCACAAAGAACAGTCAGTACAATAGCGAGAGTAAAGTGTTAAACTTGCCATTTCCAGCCCAGAGCCCAGAAGAAGACGTTCTAGTTCAAGCGGTTGGCTTGTCACAGCCTTATGGGAGTTGTGAGCATGATTCCACTCTTCTCATACCTCTAAAAACTTATCAATTTGTAGAATGAATCCCCCAGAGGATTAACGATGACATGATTGCCCACGAGGATCGTACATGATATAAAATCCCTTTTTTGGAACCAAATGCTTATTTTTTATTTCATGTCCCAGTATCTGGAGGATAATAGCACCACTTTCAGCTGACCATCTCTATGAAGAATGCAATGGATGATGCAGCACCTCCCAGCTGGCTGTTTTGGAAAAACAGCGCTGGGAGGTGCTGCAAGTTGTTCAAATTTATAGAAGTTTCTCGCAATTGGCGCTTAACCTCTGATGGACTGTTGTCTTTCTGCAACCCAAATCTGCATAACAGCCCGATGGTTTTTGGAATCTGATATTCCTTTCATATTAGCATATTCTGCTTTTATTGTGGCAATACTTAAAATTTACGCAGATACAATTCATTGGAGTAATTTAGAGACCAAAATACTGCTGACACATCCTCTAAAGCCCCAGAAGAACGATAAGATCCTTCACTCGGTCGTACCAGACATGAAATTGTATGTCATGTCACGTCTCAAACGGTAACGTAGAGGAAATAAGAATCTATTTTACAATTAAAAATACTCGGTTGTTGAGTAAGTTTGTCCACCAAGTTGCTATCCACTTTTGCATTTAAAGCGATATATCCTGTATCATTCAAAAGTTTTAGAAGAAGAGTATAGTTAATGATATTAATCAGGATTAAGTGTATTAATTTTTTAATCGCAACATTATGTAATTAAATAATTTTTGTCTCCAGTTGCCCAAAGAGGATTATTTAAATATTCGATCGCTTATTATTATGTCCCGATAGAAGATCTCATTGAGAGCATTATAAAAAGTTTAGACAGTATGCTAATATTTCATGTTTAAGTCAATTAAATGGGATGCTGTTTTTTATTATTGGCGATCAAGTCCTACAGTGGATTCTTCTCCCTATTTGATTCTTTTAAACAATATTTCGAAGTTATTTTTCACTGGAATAGAGAATGAAAGTTAAAATGTAACTTTTTTCGATTTAATAAACAAATTAGGTAAAGAAGCGTGCAAAAGTGCTGAGTAATAGTCTTGTTGTTTGCATCCTAACGAAAAACTTCGCAGGCACGTGTCTTATGTATGAGAAAGTCGAATACAGAACACGACGTACTTTCAGGTAAGAGTAAAATTACTGCGCGTGTATTGTACAAGGTTTTGCTAATTAAGTTTTAGGACTGAGTCAATTTAAAGAAAACCGGATGGCATAATGAAAAGAGTTTTTAATATTTTTCGAAGTAATCGCCTTGAGCAAATTCACGCTTGTGAGATCAATTACATGGCTATCGGGAATGGTTTTAGATCCGTTTGAACTGACTGCCACCAATTCCTGTCTCATATTTCTTTTAATGTCCTCTACCGTTAAATCGACCTTTCAATGGGGATTTGAGGTCGGGAATAAGAAGACCCAGGGGAAGTGTAAATGAGAGTGTCTCAGAATAAAGATGACAGAGACAGAGAGAGGGGGTTAAGCTGCACATTCTCACAGATTGCCAAACCTTGATAATCAGAATAAAATGCATTGTCATATAACAGCAAACAAGTCCTTTATCTAAAAACTGAGATCTTTGCAAATTCTTTAACAAAACGATCCAAAAATTCGGGGATAATATTCTTTATTCACATTGTCTGTCTTTATCTTCTTTTTCCCCAAAATCAAATTCATGCTGAAAGGATAAGATTTGACGGCTTAGAGGTCATTAAAAGAAATTGAAAAAGGAATTGGTAGTGATCACTGCAAATGCGTTTAAATTGGTTTACAACAGTTTGTTGTTATTTTTGTTGTTATAGAATTTTACACGCATCAGCAACTTTGGCCATACGCAAAATCCGAGTTTCCCCCAGAAAAAAACTATGCTACCCTCGCCTGAGACAGAGTAACTCAGAAACTTTGTGAAAAAGACCCAGAAACCCAGATCCAGAAAAATTTGGGTAAAATGAACCTTACATGGTTCATATTACCCAAATTCCAGGAGGATTGGCATAAAACGAATCATAAATATCTCGGAACTTGCAACCCGTTAAGTTTTTCACCTATGACCCTGTATTGGGTGTATCAACAGTGGTTCAATAACCAAGTAAAATCCAGCCAATGACTATCCCGTGATCGGAAACAGCTCGTTGGTGCCAGAAGTCACTCGACGCTCTGGAAAGACATGAGTATTAAGAGAAAGACTATAGTCAGTCAAATAATAACCCAGTACAACGGTGGTAACCAAGGAGGCATTTCAGAAGGCACAACTCGTCGTAATTTGTCAAGAATGGGGTATCGGAGCCGACGACCAAATAGGGTTCAATTCCTGTCACCAAAAAACAAAAACGTATGGTTACAGTGGACTCAGGAAGAGCAGAAAAGTGAATTATGGATTTGTGTTGCCTGGTCTGACGAATCTCGGTTCTTGCTCTTTCATGCTGATGCACCAGAATATGGCAGAACTGCATGTGTCCAAGAACCCCCTCCTGTCAGTTGTCAACAATGCAAGCTCATAGAGGTGGTGTAATGGCATGAGTAGAGTTTTCACGGAGCACTTATCAATGGATCAACATTTGGATGCCATATGGATATCTGTAAATTATTATTTTTGGTCGGAAACAATTTCAGAAAATCCACATTGATTATTGGAAACTGTTTCCGACCAGGCTTCAAGTATACAATTTCCATGAAAGAAATTATTTCCTACGTGGCTATAACGTATCCATTTCCAAATGGATTCTTCTGTCAAGATAGACCCTCGTGAGTAGCATAGTTGGTAGAATCGTCGTCCTCCTCACACCAGATGGAAACGACCCCGGTTCGAATCCTGTCAATGATGCGAGGAACTTTTATGTTCTTTTTCACTCGGTGGCTGAGTGAGGCGGTTTTTTTGAAAATATACACACTTTTTCTAAGGAGGAGTTCTTCTTTCGTTGAGCATTCAAACCAATTGAGTGGATTCAATTGTTGTATACATCCTGTTGTTTACTAAGACCCTGGTTTCCGCTTTGTCAGCGATTTTTCTAGTGGGCAGGGATAACCTCGGCTTTGGCCGTCATGCTGTTCGAGAAGCCTATACAACCTCGTGAATTATTTGAAGTTTTCCAAATTGCATTAAACTATTTATTCGAAAAGTTGGTGATTCTAAAGTGCATTTGTTCAACTTGAGATTGCGACAGTTTTAGAAATAGAAGCTTTTCAGTAAAGTCTAGCTAACAATAAAGGAAGTGAATTGCTATGCTCAAATTATAGGAATTAAGGAATCCCAAGACAGTGAGGATACTCCATAGCAGTAGTTTGATTACAGAACAATACAATAGTTCTGGGTTGACTATGGTGCTGTTAGCTAATTTGTCGTTTTTGATTGGCTTTGGAATGCAGCTGGTCAAAAGACAAAGGGCTTGGTCAGTTCCAGGTTAGATATTATTTTTATTGTGGTATAGAGTATATTTAATTGATTGAGGCCTCTTGTCAAAAAACTGACGAGCAATTTATTGCATATTTATGTTAAAATGTCCACAAGTAAGGACAGTAAAATTAGGCAGGCAATGATTGACAACCTAATCTTACTTAATCTAGTAATGGATGATACAGATGTTGAGAAGCAAGGAAACTCAAAACATTTCAAAGCGATTCAGTTTTTGAGTGATTAGCATTAGCCACTGAACCACCTTGGGCCAAATTCGCAATCAACCGTTCAGCCGGCGAAGGGAATTGACTCCAAGGTCCTTTCCTCTCCTCACAACAGCGTGACAACACATTGTCATTGATATTCACTTCATGAAGGAAAGTTTATATTTCATTGAATAGAAATGCCGATTCCTTTCGAAGAAGTACGAGGGTAGCTATCAAGATCTTCTGAGTATTTGAAGGTTGGACTGGGTGGTGTGGGGGCTGAAATTAAAGACCAGAAACTCGTTATTTTGTATTTTGTCTTCAGTTGATCTGTTTGTTGCAGATGTGGTTGGGAAAATGCAAAGTTTATCGTCCTCTAAATGTGAGGTTTTGAACCTCGTTACATATAAGGTATTCGGGTCATTAGGAGTGACGAAAGAAAGAGAAAGTTTATGATGAAATCAGATATGGAAGAAAACGATGTAGTTCAAACAGGAGGCTAGAAAGGCAGACGGTGTAATGTCTGTGTTTAATTCAAGGACCGTTCAAGTAGGGAGAAGTACGTATGTCATCGTCCCTCTGTATAAAACAATGATGCGACTACATTTGGAATACTGTATGTTTGGAGGGAGCACCTAAAAGAAAAGGAGCTTCTCAGAAGGAATGGAATCTTGAATGGTGACCAGATTAATGGGGGGGGGAGGGTTGTTTTTAAAAATGCTGCAAAGTTGGCAGAACGTTAGGTGTGTGTGGGAATACCCACAAAAACTAAGGTTATGAGGCGTCACTATATTGTGTTTAATTGTGTGTGTTCTTCTGTGGGTTTTCTGCAGGAAAAATTCGAGTTTCCAGGAGAAAGAAACTACGCAACACGCGCCAGAGAAGACCGACTAATCCAACCAAGGTGTAAAAATTCCTTGCGTTATTGACGGGATTCGAACTCAGGGCTTTGCAATCCGGTGTGGGAAGACGTCGATTACGACTACTACGCTATCCGCGAAAGCTCGTTTTAAGGTAAGATTTTATTAAGATTTTATAATGGCCTAAAAATAAGTAAAATGAATGAGGAGGGTGAAATATTTTCTCACTAGTAAGGGCACAAATGTAAAATCTTAGGCAGTAATCAAATACGGAGTCCCTTGAAGTTTACCTCTGGGTATCACGTTAAAAGATCGATTATCCGGCATACATGGGGAGGGTAGACCTTTCCAAGTATCTAGATTTTCCCTTTATCCGAACATTCCATCGACAGTAAACCCAATGGATAACAGGCGTAAAATTACAATTTGGGATATGTCCCAACGTTAATCATATTGTACACAACAAAAAGTATGTATAAGACAATCGAAACAAGTAAGATTTCACCTTATTTTATTTAAAAAGCTTGTAATTATCTCTAATACTCTAATATCAATTCAAGCCAAACGTTTAGCTAATGTTGATGTTGTTTTTGATACTATTTTTCTTCAGGAGATAAAAATGCAAATGACCACAGTATCTAATTCTCTCAAAGCCTTTAGGAACTATTAAATCGCAATGGTGAATTTATTTGCGTTTCGCATTTTAGTAAGTTCCCACAGTTTGACGTTTGAAAGTTAAAAAGCGATCATACGTTTTATTGAATACCATTGAATAGCATTCTTCGCGTTCTGTAATACTAAGCGTTTTGTAATGAAAGGAAATAAAAATGTTATCACATTTTTTGAGGTTATGGAACCGTGAAGAGAACTGTTGTAACTGGTATCAGCGGTTCAAAGAGTAATGATTGTTATCAAGCGAGTAGACGCCTTTATCCTTTTTAGAAATCGCCATTTAGTGGGCTATCCCACAAATTTTTGTGTGAAAGCAAACATGGACCAGGTAACTGAGAGAAAAAGAAATAAAATATATACATTCTTGGTGCAAATTTGTTGCAATTTCTGAACTTTATTACTGCTCGCTCTCTCTCTGTCTCATACTTGGAACCGGCATCCCATTACTTTTCGAATCCATCTACAAAATCGAAAGTGGAAACAATCGGAAAAGTGCTTTTTCTTCCTCTGTAATAATCACCAACTTGTAATGTTTCACTTCCCCCATTTTAAAGGAAATGACAAATTAATGATTTTTGTAAGATTAGTAACCAAGAGAAATTTCTGAAACAAGTCGATAAGTTGCTGATAGACAGTTTATCGTCCAGTAAGGCTAGAAAATCACAGGTTACCGGGAAGGTACAGAAGGACGTGTGATGTTATCTCTAGAGCAATGTCCTCATATGTTGCTGTTATCGCGATCCCTGGAACATGTTTAATTAGTAATATGCCTCGGTAATATTGCTTTAGTGATCGGTAAGGAAGAAAAATTACTGCCTTGACCTCAATGCCGTAATGAAAAACAAGATACAGTTATACATTTAAAACAAGATAAAGTTATTATCAGCATTTCAGAAATCAAAGGTTTGTGTCGAAAGATCTAATCTAATATTAAAATATCGCAAGACGTAATGTAATTTGAGAATTTGGTGAACTTTCCTTCCACCCACCACAAAAATGACGCAAAGAAGGAAATTCTCTGTTTAACAGAGCATTGGGTCAAAATAGAAAACATTTCCCTACTTTTGTGCTTCTCAGACTAAGATTTGAAATATTAATAACAGCTGGTAATACCTTTAGCAATACAGTATTGATATTACGAAATCTCTCATACCACTAAACAAAAAACGATGGCCAAACTTTTTAGCAATGACTCTCTGAAAAAGATGTCTCCAAAAGTATAGTACATTATTCTACATCCTGTTCAGCCTGTAAAACAACCTTTTTGAACGACATTCTTCTATAAAATCTTTGTCCAAGACACCCAGACTCCGTTGTAAGGATCTTTGGCCCAGATGTAGAAGCGAAGACAAGTTACAAGTATAACTTGTAACTCGTCTTCGGTTACAAGTCTTATCTACAGTTACAAGTGTTCGACCCGAACCTAAAACAGCTCTTCATCCAAAGTGAAATTCAGGCTATAGATGCCATCAAGAAAATATTAACAAATCATCCAAAACAATGGATAGATGACCATGATAAATCAACACTTATGAAAATTCCCCATCACACCATCCTGGGTATTTTCTACTAAAAAGGTTAGAACCTCCGAAATAAACTTGAAACCCTTGATCAACACCTCAAGTCTAAAAGGGTCGATATAATTTGCGTCTATCTGATGACACTTCAAGTAGGAGTAAACTTCACACTAGGATATCAAGGTGTCATTTCAGAAGCAGCGGAGCAATCATTTTCATAAATAGATACCAGACTCTGAATATAAAGAGGAAAAGGAAATTTTAAAATCTAAACGACCTATCCAGGAAGCTATTTAAATCATTGCGAACAAAAGGGAGACATCATGCAGCAAGAAATGTTTGTGATTCTTTGTTGAGTCGAAGATCTAAAACTTGTAAAAATTCAAAAGATCTGTTTATCCTGTTCTCAAGACGATTCAGCTAATCGGAACCATCTTGAATTTGGTGGGTCCTTTATCATTATGGATTTTGTTTTCCACTTCATAAATGTATGCGGTGCATGTTAAGATTACACCAATGCTTTGACCATACCTTTCTTCATGAGATTGTGTTATTTGGTTACTCGTTTTGATGTAAATAACCCAAATTTTTTTATAACTGTCTTCATATCTTCCTATTTTGTGCCACTTGGGGCAGCAAAGTCAGTTTATTCTATGTGCCCTTGCTCTTGTAGGAGCAAAGGGCTACAGTCTCAAAATAAATCTCATATTGCCTCTAATAAATGATGGATGACAGAAGTTTGACTCTTCGCTAGAGGGGGATACTACGGTATAATGTTGACAAAAGCTCTTTTGGACATGACGGATGTAATGCCATCCCGTACATCAATCATCCGGAGAACCAACGACAAGAAGTAAACCGATACAATCCAATTAAGACTACCCGGTTTCCTTTTCGTGTGAAACTTAGAAAAGCAGATTGCATTTACAGTGTCAAATTTTGTGCTTTTCTAAGTAGGATGTAATTCCAGTTACCGCGTGATTCAATATGACCCAAATACCTGCCAATCCTGAAATTTGAGGCTTTCAAAAACCTTAAGATAATCGACTGTTGTGAAGTTTACCACTATTCAGATTAGCACTATCAGCGTGAAAACTTGCCATATATAAATAAGGAATTAATTATTTACTAAAACCCATTTGTATCTCTTAAACTACTTTTAATATCTAACAGTTAAATATTGTATGTAATGTGTTATACATATGTATATCACGTTACATACAATGTTTAAATGTTAGATAGCGTGGTAGTAGCGTACAGTGTATTGGAAGGAAGAGGACTTTGTGTATTGTGGCTACAGCAGCCAACGTGTCATTATCTACACTTACACACACACCCTCCCTCTCTCTACGTTTATCACTTGTTAGCATTCAAAGTACGAAGTCCTGTCATCATTTTTTGATTAATGCATTTCCCATATCTACAACAGAAATTCTACAGCGCGATCCTTTTTTTGTCCTTTATTGACTCGGTCTAGTGAATTCGTACATTTTAGGTACATTATTCGTACCTATTGTTCTTAAAATATACCTATTGTATATCAGGTATATATAGAATACCTATAGTATATTATTAAAATCTGATACATTATTCTATTGTATCAGATTTAATCGAATTACTCTAAAAGTTCTTCACTTAGGTTTTACTTTAATGTATTTTGAAGTTTTTCTTTAAATATTTCGGCTTGGCTGTCCTTCCTATGAAAATGAGACGAAAAGGTGAGCAATTCCTTTTATTTTTATTCTGTTTAATGATGTAATTCCTACAGAACACCTGTCCTCTGGATATCCAAAATCGCAAAAGAAGTGATCGAAATAAGTAAAGTGATTATGGTCCAGGGCCCAAAACTAAACGCACAGAACCACATAATCTTAAAACCTCCTTCCGAAACTTTAGATACCTTGATGATCACGCCAGTGCCAAGTTACTGATCTCACTAAAAACTAAACCAAAGAGCAAAGTTTAATTGATCAAAAGCAAATTTTATGTATACAAAATGTGCACTGTGAATGAATCCAATTGTTGGCCATTAAAAGAGTACACTGTTTCAATGTAGACTGTACCTCAGTATTATCTATGGAAGAACTTCCTAAAACAGAGACTTTTTAGGATGTCCTCCACAGCTCTGATGAAAACAATAATCAAACTCAGCTTTGATCTACCTCGGCTTCGGCAAATACGAGATGGCCAACTACTCGTCAACAAAACAGCATTTACATTAGAAAACTTCCGTCCAATAGTGGAATCACGAGTCAGCTTTATCCTCGAGGCTGCTCTCTAACACGTGACTTTCGCTCTCACGTCTTTCTTCCGTCAAGCAGAACCCACCAGTCACTGGTCTCTCTGCGTCCTTACTATTGCACTTTGCTCTTGTTTAGTGGTGTTCGTCCTTCCCTTTGTCGCTCTTCATCGGCCTCTGATGGAACAGCTTGTCAGAAACGCATGCCGAAAGCTTAATTTAAATTTCAAGCAATTTCAGGTGAATTTTATCAACTTCTTATTTTAATTTTAACTTTAGTAACATTAATTCGGATAAAATTTTCTCAATTAGTTTGTAAGTTTAAACCGACTGTGCCCTGAGCTTGTATGGATTCGAATCCCTCAATGATGCCCAGAATTTTTATTAACTTTTTCTACAACTTGGTTGAGTTGTCCAATCTCAGGAGGAGTTGCATGTTTTTTCTCCCAGAAACTCAGGATTTATCTCCATCAAACAGAAAACTAACCGAAGAATAGACGCAATTAACAGACACCTAACCTAACCATGCGTATAGATTAATAATCCCAGTTCTCAAAGTTTGTTTTCACACTACATCCTGAAGTTCCAATATCTCATTAGAAAACATTTTAAAGCGGCAGTAAGATTAATCTTTAATGTGGAACTTGTCAGAAGACAGGGACTCATGAAATGTATGTTGATGTACACTTAACTTTTGACAGGCTAAAAGTAAATCGATATACAGTTATTGATATAATAATTAGGAAATCGGTGGGTCATGATAACAATTATGATAAATAAAAATGGCGAAAGATTAAATGATAGATAAAGTACAAATTGTTAGATACGTACATTGAATTATATATAATTGCAAACATAGCAGAGGTTCCATGAATGTGTTATACCATGAATATAATTAGTATAAGATAAAGAGGTAATTGGAATCAAAAAGACTTCCTGATTAAAAATTATTTTCCTTCTGGTATCCAGAAAGTCTGATATTTCAAGAAAAATATCCAGGCTGTTAAAAGACAGAATTATTATCAGATTATGACGATATTCGCCATTTCTCAGATGGTCATTTCAAAAGATCACTGGAGCCTCATCAGTGGAAAGTGAAATATTTGTATATGAATCTTCTTTTCGAGCGTTACTCTTATGGGACGTGCAAATGGCGAGGGGGGCATTGTATGAGCCGCACCAGGGCCCCCGATCTATGGGGACCCCAATCGAGGGAGTCATCAAAATCTCACCATAAATAAACGAGGGACCTTAACCTCCTTTTGCATCCGTGCCCCCAAGTACTTTTGCGTTTGTTCGAGAATTTCACTCGTTATCCTTCGGAACATTATGACATTGAGTTTCTGAGGCGTGTCGCTAGGAAGATTCATATCGTAATGCATGGCTTCGCACTGATGGCTAAATGGCGAAAATTATCATAATCTGATATTTTCATCTGTCATATAATCATAGTCCTCCGCACACCGTGTGCAAAAGACGTGACTTTGAATTTCGTCAATGACGCGAGCTTTTATGGATCTTTTTTCAAAATCCGGCTGAGTTAGTCGGTCTCAGGCGAGGGCAGCGTGGTTTTTCGTCCAGCAAACATCAAATCGATCAGAGAACACGCACGCACGCACGCAATATGGCCCAAGTTTCTGATGCGCATAAAACTCTGCAATAACATCGTATATTAGCATTTCGATAACGCGGCTGCAGTCTAAAGTTCGCTGATGGAAATCAGTAAACTTTAGAGTAATAAAGAAGTTTATTGAAAAAAACTTGGGAAACTTTAGTGTTGCAAATTAGTGTATTGAAAAGTATAGATTGTATCCAAAACATTTTTGTCGTTGTAATCAGTATATGTGGGATTTTTTTTAAACAATAAAAAAATTACGTCTAAATTTGACCATCAGGGAGCCGCACAAGGTGATTATTTTAGAAGAACAACACAGGGTTACATTTTCACCAATCTTTATTGACCATCATATCTCCACATGAATCTCCATGTGGAGATTTGATGGTCTATTTCAAGCAATCGATAAAAGGCATTGTGTTCTCTACAGCTGCCTTCAAAATTTCCTATGAAACGTACACTACCTCTTGAGAGACGGCGTCCTTCAAATCTAAAAAAGAGATTTCCATTCTAAAGAGTAAAAGGGAAATCCCTGTAAGTACGGTGCTTCAGATATCCCCACAACCAAAAGTCTGCTGAGTTACGGAGTTAGTTTGGGCGATCTCGTAGAACAAGGATAAGGAAAATGGCGACTGATAATTCAGTCTTTCGTAAAGGTTTCTCGTAAGAGCCGTTTGACAATACAGTATTTTCAATCTGAAAGCTAGCAAAATTCTGCATAAAAGTGATGCTTCCATGTAAATCAAGTTATTTAATCTCTGGGACAATTTTGGTCTTCAGTAAGCTAAGGTATCGTGTGCCGGTAATTTTGCATATTTCAAAATTTTCTTGATTGCTAATAGTTTAAAAGAAAAAGGGACCAATAATGGCATGTGCCGTTTATCCACACCACGTTGTAATCGGTGAAGCGAATCCTCAACGTGCACATAAGAGTTTCTCCATCCCAAAAATTCGACAGTTTGTGCTTGTCACAGATCCACCAAGATCAAAGTGCACTCCACCCATCCAAAGGATGTTAAATAGCCATGTTGGATCTAGCGCAACCTTGTCAATCATCTACTGGCCGAAATCGCGATGATTTCGAGAGTCTTGTGGATCCAATCGATGCAGATGTCTGATTTTTATAGGAAAACGGATGTTTATATCTTTAGGCAACGTTCTAAAGCGAACTTCACTGCACCTAAAGATAAGAAACTTCAAGCTGTAGAGCTTAAGTTTCTTATCTTTACTACGAATAATAAGGACACTGCCAACAAAGAATGGAATTCTCCAATCCCAGAGTATTCCGTATTTTATAAAGAACTTAAAAGCTAATTTGTTTATTGGAGTGAATAAATCGCCAGCCCCTTGTGGTCAAATTTCCGAATAAATTTTTTATTGTTTCAATATCTTCTACATATGATGATCACAATGCAAGAAATCTTTTTTCGATGCTATCTATAGTTTTTGATTATTAAATATAGGAATTCACTCGAACAGACCCCCTGTTGGCCACGATGCGAAAAAGTCTATAAAGATTCCCTCCCGTCTTGACGGGATTCAGCTCGGTTTGAATCCGACAAGAATCCTATCATTTTCCATACGGTAAAGAAGTTTAGCAATCATAATTAAATGTGCTATCCTCATAGATCAACGTTCATACATATGAATTCAGAGGCTATGGTGCATCTGAAAGGTCTTATATAGTTTACAAGGACCTCGTTCCTGTACTTCAGAGCACTCAACTTGCGTACTTTGAAGATGTGAAGATAAGTGCAGCAGCCAATCATTATTTCCCATTCCCCAGACTACTAGGAAGAAAAAAAAACAATGCTACCATCGCCGGAGACCAACTAACTGAGTTATTCGGTCACGTCATTGACGGGAATCGAATTCGGGTCTTTCCCACCCGGTGTGGGGAGGACTGTAATTATACCAACTGTGCTACCCACCAGAGCACTCGTGGATAGCACAGTTGGTAGCACAATCACCGTCCTCCTAGGCATTGACTCCACTACCTGGCTGAAGACGTCGGTAGGGATCTGCAGCCATGCTGCCTGTAAGATGATGGTTGCATGTCCTTACGCGTCACTTCCCGCTCTAAAACATTCTTTGTGTTCCTCGAACCACCCGTGCACAGTGAGGACCGAATGACAAGGCCCATTATCGTCTTGGAAGATCCCGTTTCTGTCCGGGAAAAAAATGCATCACAGGGTGCATATGGTCTCCTAAGAGCGGCCGGTAAATCTCAGTAGTGAGACGCGCGTCCATACTCAACAGGACTCCTAATCCTTGGCAGTAAAATGTGCTCCATATTAAGCAACCATCACCACCTGCCTGGACAGTAGGCACCACCAAAAAGCTTGTTGCACCAGGTATTTGGACTCATCCGACGAGCCCTCGTTTCCAGCCCTCCAGCGTCCAACTATCGTTGTTGACACCACAGCATTCGCCGTCGACGATGATCAGCGGTGAGGAGAAGGTGTCTCTTGGGTAGTCTGCTGTATGATCCCATACGTCTGGGTGTGCGGATCATCGTCATCTGGTATATTCTTGCATCCCCATGTTGAAATACTCTCCCGAGACGGACTAGACCACGGTGTGGAATCAAATTACAAATAAATGCTGACGGAGCACATTTGAATGAAAATCTGAAGGTAACTTTGAAGAAATACGTGCCTTCAAACAAACAGGGGCTGTTAAAATTCAAAGTCAGATTTCACATTAGAATTTTAAAAGAAATGAAAAATGAATTCTGTAAGAATATCTTTATTCCCAGATACACTTCATTTTTGCTAATATTAATTCTGCCTATATATGGATACGTAAAACCCACGTTGTCCCCTGATTGCAGGGTCGGGCAGACCTGATCTAGAAACTCTTGTCAGTGCTGCCATCTCTTTTCATATGTAGACACTGTACACTTGAAGTGTCATCTTTTTCTTAGGCACACACTTTTACTAAGTGCTTGATTCGTCGAAATAACAACAGCCCGAAATGTGATACATTTAAATTATGTAAATGAATAATTTCTTATTATATTCTCAGCCATAATTATGAATCGATTAATTCAAGTACTCATCCAAAACTTTTTCTTATAGTACTTCGATTTCCTTATTTACAATCTGAGAAACCCAAGCGTTACTGGCTGAGTATGATCAGATTCAAAGTTCTTTGAAGAATAAGATCTTCGCAGACTCTTTTTAAAATAAAAGTTAGGCTCTGTTTTTTTCTCTTCCAAAGCGCAGTGCACAGTGGGCCTGCTTGGAGCTCGCTACTTTTTGTCACTGTTTTGAAAGACTTGCCAATAGCTATGTATTGAAGAGGGAGTCGGATGTTTTTATGCTTTCACATACTCAAGCTGTTGAAATCTTCAAGCCAACTCAATTTTTCTCTCATTGCAATGAACTGGAACTTGTTCATTGCAATGAAGAACCAGCATCAAAATAAAATATCTGAATATAATGCACATACAACTTAATTAGAATTTAACGACACCAATATACAACAGTGAAAAGTTTTAATTTTAAAGCTTTAAAGACCTCGATCAAGTCATCCTTAGATTCACAGTTCTGATATCATGTGGATTCAACAAGGGCAATGGCTCACGGACAAGAGGAATTTGTGATTAGAGTACACAAATGGACGAAACTATGGATCATTTTATTATCGCTTTAAGATCGTCCCTCTCTGCTCCAGACCACAACAACTCCTTGGGTCGCTTTTTGTTTACAATATCAAGACCTCTATTACTAATTATCCATAATTTCTTGAACAAATACTTTTCATAAGATTCCGCTTAAATTCTAACCATCAAATATTTCTCCTGCCTGCCTGTTTCCATTTACGTGCTCAACCTCTATTCCATTTCCTTCAGCTAAAAGATAAATACCACGCTGATTATACTCTTATATGTATAAGAAATTAATCTTCACTCTGTCTCATTAAACCTAATATCGTATAAATTTTAATGTCTTATACTCTTTAGTTCTCAACTTTATCACCATATGGTCTCGCACCCTGTTGGTGAGAAATATTTAAATTAATAAATAAAGAATTTAAGTCTCTTTTAAAAAACTATTGCCATAAAATTCTACGATGTGCAGCACCTTTGACCGTGGGCTGATAACGTATGTGACCATCCTAATCATTAAAAATGAATTTCTTGTTCCTTGTTACAGATTCCAACAGTTCTCGTCAACTACTTTTATCAGATGTAGCGAAACCAAGTTACACAGAGTCAGTGTGTAATTTGTTGTCTGCGGAAATCATGATTAAGGAAGATTGTGAAAATCAGAACGGGGAACCAGTTCAACAAAATAAAATCAAGGGAAAAAATGAAGCGGTAAGACATATTTGTTTTATGTTTTTTCTTTTCTATTTCTTTATTTCGTATTATCGGTATGCAAAAAGTGAATCACTGGCCTGCTCCACGTGCCAGAGATGGCAACCAACTAGTGGCAGTATATGTTTGATATCTAACATAGAGATCGTATGGGTTGCCAAAAAAAGCTGGCTGGGACCGCCTAGTTTAATAAATAAAAACAAAATTAGCCCAAAATAGTAATTACCATTGTAACTGAGCTCAAGCACCATGAGACAACCCTCGACTCGAAGTAACCGTTCCTCCGACACCTTAATTACCTTCCGACATAGGTCAGAAATTATACTGCACTGGTTGCACTAGTTAGCAGGAACGACAGGGGAGGCTTAACAAGCGATCTCTCAATCTCCTTTACAAAGCAGTCTTCACTCCAGTGGTAACGTATGCAGTCGGAATTTGGTTCCCCTGCGTAGTCATTAAATCTAATCAGAAAAAGTTGGACACCATACAAAGATGTATCCTGTTAACTTTTACAAATACCTGTTGTACTGTGAGTACTCTGTCCCTTCAGGTATTTGCAGACGTCCTTCCCCTGAACCTGGAGATCTCTCGCCAGGGACTTCTTTACTGTCTAGCTCCATCACAGTTCTAGCCAATGGCATCGAAGAAGAGATAAAATGGCTGGCGACATTTCTTCAATAAACCTGGAGAAACAGGTGGTCAGATCCACCCTAACGCTTTTTCACTAAACTTTTTAATTTATTTATAATATAAACCAAGTCTTCCTGAAAAGTCCAGTCTGGATTTCTCCTGGACTTCAAACTACTTATCTCATCACAAGACACGGCTTGATCAATCACAAGCTTGCATCTGTGGGCATTGTTCAAGATCCACACCTGCTGCTGCTGCTGCTGCGGGCAACGATTGAGACCACATAGTCTATGACTGCCCTAGTTATGAGGATCTCTGTGACCACCCCTCTTAACCATAACCCAGGATGTCCCAAGAGGATGGGAATACTGTTTTATCAATAACAAAGCTTTCTCAAGCTCGTTCAGGACCTCTTTGTGAGGAGGAGAACCTTGATCGCCCACCCACCAAATGGAAATAGCACTGACGCCTAAAAAAAGATACAACTACCACCTCCAACTTCCTCTTGGAGCCTACATACTGACAACATTACTAACGGATCTCAATCTACTGGACTGACACTACTGTTGGATTTGACCAGACCCAACTCACATGGACTATCCCTGAATTTGACTCACCCTGAAATTGACATCAACAAGCCTGCTCGTCGATTATGCTTATGCTAATCCAACCTTATGGTTGGGCAGAATTTCTTGGTTGTAAGACCTGATAACCCTGGTCTTGACACCAATCAGAGTGAGGTAGGGTGATAAAACGCAAACCCAACTTCCTGGTTGGGAAGGATCTGCTGACTCTTTCTCCGGACAGAGTGGATAAAATGGGGTCAACCACCGATTCTTGACATGATTAGTAATGGCAATAAATAATGTTTAGTTGTGCAATGATACATCATTATTAATGTGAATTGTACCTGTTTTGAACTTCGTAAATTTGTCCACTTTTATCCCTGAACTGCCGAAGCAAAAATTTCTATTTAAATTATACACTACCCCTTTGTTACCTGTAGGAAGTACCGAAGTTGATTTCTAGTCAAGGTTTATAACCCTCGCAAAGAAAACTTCCTCTTAATTCTTTGCTTTATTTTCATTTCATTTCCAGAACACGAAGAAGGAAACACCTAAAACTAACATTGAAAAACTCCGGAAATTCATGAAGATAAATAAACAGTTAATTCCTTTAAAAGTGGTGTTGTTCTGTTGGTTTGCAGGCAAGTATTCATTTATTTTTATTTTAAAGCTAGCATATATTTAGTGAAAATCCTGTAGATAATTATTTCTATAAAACAATTTCTAAAAAAATTATTTCTAGGAAATTCTGTAAATTATTCTGATTTTGGTGTTAATCCTTTAACTCTTTTTCAGCTCATCTCACCCTCGTGCCATTTGCCGTTGTTCATCTGAAGCAGAAAGGACTGAGTGTCTCCCAGACCTCCATCATATTAACATTTTTACCCATTCCTCAGATACTCGCTCCTCCCTTGTTTGGGATGATTGCCGATAAACTTGGACGATACAAACTAGTGTTGGTCTTCATCCTGAGTATGTGCCTGTTTTCATCATTAGGATTGCTTTTTATTCCATCCATATCACCTCCTGATTGCGAACAAGTGCCAATCAATATTTCGTGCAGCGGCCCGAAAAACACACAACTAAAAGAACAGAACTGCGTTAAGCAACCACCTGATGACAATATTACCCTTTTCCTTGATCAGTGCCAGGTGTCGTGTTCTGGTGACCACTCCAACTTCACTTGTCTCCAAAGTGAGGATCATGAGTGTGAAGAAATACATTCAGGCAACAACACTGATATTCAGAAGAACTTCACTTTCAATGTAGTCTATGGTAATACTTCTAATGGTGTTTGCACGTACACTGTCTTTCCGCTTTCTTGGAATAATATCAGTCTACTTAAAGACAGCTGCTTGTTTTTCGATCCAACCTGCACATTGAATTGCTTGGTTCCACTCGAAAACAGTCCAAGCGGAAAAATCTCAGAAGTACTGGAAGTTCGATGTATTTCCAACCGGATGAAAAATATTACAACCATAATAATGGCCTGCGCATTTTTTCTGATTTATATGACCTTTTCTCAAGTGTGCTTTCGCTTTACGGACTTCACGACATTGGTGATGTGCGAAAAGTATCATGGGGACTTTGGTCGTGAAAGGATATGGGCATCATTGGCTCCCGCAGTTTGGCCTCCTCTAGCAGGGTATTTAATCGATATTGCCAGCGAAAACAGCGGAGAAAGGGAATATTTCCCTGCGTTCTACATGTATTTTGGACTGGTGGCATTCACAGGCCTAATAGCCGTAATCCTAAAATTGGAGGTGTCCACCCCATCTACTCACATGTCAAGGAAAGCATTTCAACTTGCTAAGAATCCTGAAGTGATCCTTCTTTTTATAGGTTTGTTTTACTTGGGAGCAATCCGAGGATATACTGAAACATTTCTCAACTGGTTTCTTGTAGATCTGAATAGCCCCAGCTACATTCTTGGACTAAGGAATACAGTGTCTGGACTTTTTGGAGTTCCTTTTCTACTAGTTTTTAAATGGCTGAGGAAAACAATTGGCTCAGTCAACCTGATTATCATCGGTTTCTTTGGCTACAGCATTCGATGCATAGGCTATTCGTATATGTATAATCCCGTATGGGCCTTAGTGTATGAATTGTTGGATCCCATTTGCTACAACACCTATTGGTCAGCTGTTGTTCTTTACACTGCAAGCCTTGCTCCTGAAGGAATCCAAGCCACGATACAAACCGTTGTTGGAGCGCTTTATTTCGGCGTTGGTAAGTGTTTTGTTTTTATTAATAACCACTGTTTTCTACTTAACTTTCAATTATTTAAATATACAGAGAGTAACTTGCAGATTCTTGTGAGAATCTGCAAGTCTGTTAGAAAGTTTTCTACAGTCGGAGTCATATAGATATTTTTTAAATAATTTATTCACTAGTTTTAAGAGCCACATGTGGAAAAGGGATAGAGCGATCCAATGGGGTTGTCTATTAAAGGCTGAAGTTGAAAAAACACAAAAGAAAATCTTCGACATGTGATAAATAAGGGACTGGCTTCCCATAATCTCATCTTTTTTTCGTTAACTCCAGAAGCATACGCAGATTTAGGCTTTAAAAATGAGGAAATCATCCCAGATCCTTCGGGGACTAATGATCTCTTCGTCAACTAAAAATTTAAATACGAGCGGATCAGGTTAAGCCCGAACTCATATTCGTCACGGAGAATGAGCAGATAGATACCAAAAGACCCATGGAAAACATTTTTCCTCTCTCCCCCCTTTATTTAGCTTTGAACATGTCAATTTGATCCGAGGCACTATTCATACGATAACTGACCCCAGTGGAGGTAGATCTTTCTGCACCGAACTTCTTCCTCAATGGGATGTATGTGTGCCTTGGTTCTGATTCCTGTTATTAGATACAGTCAACAGGTGAAAAGCCTTCAGCAATTCTCTGTGATGCGGAATAAGTGAGGAGGAGTCAATGACCTCGCTATCATTACAGTTAATTTGGTGCCGCTGCAAGGCTGAAGTTTGTTAGTGCGACTAGTAATTTGCATCGCTCCAATGTGTAATTTGGAGTTGCAAAATCAGATATTTGAGTAGTATTTCTTAAAGGACAACTAATTACGTGCTCTCTTTTCTTTTAACCGTATATTTTTAAGTTCAAGTAATATTGTACCTTCGAATAAAATGTTCTTCGTTCAGGGCTGTTCCATATTTCCAGCCAATAGGAAAATTGAGCTTGCTAGTTTGATGGTAATAAGCCCTTGCGAGAAGAACAGTGGATGACAGCTCTCTTTAGTGGATTCCAAAGTAAAAATTTTGTTTTAATGTAAAATTTTTGGGCAAACAGCCGAATGATACTGGAATAAACAAAATCGATATTCTAGACTGACAAATTAGTATTCTAACTTCATGCTTTTTCCCCACGGTTAAATCAACCAGGCAGTTTCTCAAACTAGTTTTTGTATCGAGTTCTAAAAAGAATTCAAAAAACGCCGATGCTCTCTCATTTCAATTTCTCAACTCTCGATTTTTATTCTGGTTGGTTTCAGAATTTATGGATTATCTGATTGATAAAAAATACTCTTTTAAATTTTTTAAAGATTTTGAAAGGGATTTTTTAATAATCATAATCATAAACCATGTGTCATATCTCTGTTTCATATGTGACGCTGCTAATTTGTTATTTTTTCCCTTTTGTGAGATAAGATATAAGATAGTGTATTTCTTTCATAAATTGTGTATCATCAATGAAAAAAAATTAATAAGAAAGTTTCTCTGTATACTAAATATTTTAATCTGGCTCCATAAAGTTGAAGTAAACTTCACAAAAGAGCTAACTAAATAATCACAGAGATTAACTGCTCTTTAATGCGGGAACAATCACTCCTGAAACAAACTATCATAATGGTCTGATCTTCTAAACAAATAACCGATTTAACTTTTTGGAGGCCATCTCTTTGAAAGTAGTGCAATACCTGGGCATGGTTCTAAATATAAGTCTCTTCTACAATGAGAATGAAAGCCATTGCATTATCGTTGGTCGCAAAAACAGGACAATCCTGCAAGAATCTTATAAAGATTGGAATGCCACTTTTTTTGCACGGATTCTTCTTCTTCTTAAAGAAGAATTATTATTGATAGTAATGGTGGAAAATGACGCAAGGAAGCAAGCTTATACAGCATTAGCCAAAAGAAAACACTGCGCACCTCAACTATCCAACCCATCTAATAATAGATCTAATCATTCCTTAAATTTATCTGCCCACTTCCACAAAACCAGGTGATTGTTCCAACAGTTACTCTCTAGTTGAAAGCAAATTTTCGCACATTTATCCTGCAACCATCCTTCCTCAATTTGAGTCCATGATTTGTTGTGGAATTTCCCTACGAACTTTAAATATAAAGCACTTAAAAAGCACTACTCCTAAGAGAGAACTAAAGTAATTTGTTATTTATTTTAAGTAAATGCCGTTATCTCTTCAATTCATGACAGAGACACAAAGAGAGAGAGAGCATGCGACTTTATGGGCCACATCTTCAGGTGTGTTTCGTAGTAATCTGCGTGCCACGGCACTCCCAAAACACCCAGCCAAAGTGGCCCAACACGTTTTCAGGTCAGCGGTTGTGGTGGGCATATTTCAAAGACCACTGAGGGTATTCATTATATGTACGCCAACAGCGATCATAAAACTAAACAGAGATCATTGTGGAATCGGTTTGCAACTGTAAAATAAAACTAAAGTATATTGCAAAATTAATTATGTACGCAATTAATCAATTACTTCATATTTGGTTTATTTTTTGTCTTACCATAGTAACTTCTGCTGGTGAATTTAAAAATAACTGATTAATGATAATTAACAGGTAGAGGAATAGGAAGTCTTATTGGTGGATCGCTGATGAGTAAATTTGGAGCTCGAATTGCATTTAGGTCTTTGGGGATTGCCGGAGGAATAGGAGGATTTGTATATGCTGCTTTGTATTACTTCGTTTTGCCACTGACACGCATTAAAAGGGAAACGAATCAAGGTAAATTAGTATTTGTCTTTATCTCAAATTTTACCTCATAAATAACTCATTAAAAATATACGAGGTTAGATTTAATTAAATTTATTTTATTGTTTTTATTTATTAAATTAATTAATTAAATTTATCAATTCGCAATAACCCTTCTCAACATTTCATTTTGTTTAGTATGAGATCCAAACTCAGATAACCAGATCCAAACTCTGGCAACTGGTACGTTGATTATGGAACCTGTGTTTAAACATATTGTAAAAAAGACCCACTGTGGCCTAGCTAGTCAGTCTCGGAAGAGGGCTGTGTTTTGTTGAAATTTTTCTTGTTATATGAAAACATCAATGTGCAGCCTATTCCAAAAAAGTAGATAATCGCGTTTTCATGCAGTCTTCATCTGAGCTATTTCAACTCTTTCTAAAATAATAAAATAACCCATCGATTAGACAACCATTTCCTAAACGAATTTGGAGTTTTACGACCCAGTAGCGACTCCGTCGACGTGGATCTTCAATGGACCTTGCTCATATCAGCCATCTTCACAGTAATGATTTACTGTGATGTAGTAAATACATACAACACAATTTCCACCACGGCGATTAGCGAATACAAAACAGTGAATGATGAACACAGAAAATAAGATATATAATAATACAAAGACATGGAATAGCATTGATAATAACATTTCAAGTCTAGGAGTTCTAAGGCGTTACAGTTCCTAACTACTGGTTTCGTGGGAAGGCTGATGTGATCGTTGATTTCCACCTGAGGGACACTACCGAAAAACGACACCAATCTGATGTGCTTGAAGCATTAAGTTTATTTTCCACTGAAGCTGAATGAGTTGGAATCTTCGCGGATCTTGTGCATTTTAGAGCATTGATTAATTTGTATCCGTAAGTTTTTTCTTTATTACAGAGTTAGCATTAGCATTAATAGAGGCATATGATGCAAGAAAGCAAGCTTATATAGCATCAGCCAAAAAAAAGAAGAAACTTTCATTCCACCAATCCATTCACTCCAAATGTTTCTCTAGTTCTGCCTTGAACTTATTTAAGTTTTTGACCTCCACTACGACAGATGGAAGTTTGCTCCAACTATCAACCATCAGCTGGCTAAAAGCAAATTTCCCCAAATCTAGTCTACTATTGTCTTTCCTCAATTTGAATTTATGTTCCCTCAGGTTGGTAATCTGAACGAGAAGAAGAATCCCATCAGCATTGAGCATGCTCAAACCATTCAAGGCCTTATACATCACAATTAGATCATCTCGCAGGTGCCTAGTCTCCAGGCGCTGAAATTTGCAGAACTTAAGTCTTTCTTGGTAACAGCAACCCTTTCTTCCACTCACCAATCTCGTTCCAGCAGCTCTAAATCCTTCCTAAAATGAGGCCTCCAGACCCGTATGCAGTACTCAAGGAATGGCCTGACCATTGACTTAAACAAGGGACAATCACCTCCTTATCCCTGCTAGAAAAATTTCTGTATATCATTGACAACGCACCATGCGCTACTGTTGAAGTCTGTCTGCACTACTCAAAAAATAATAATAATAAATTTCTTTATTCATAGAAATGTAGGACACGATTCCCGCTACAGGCAACCAGAGGAATCTTACACTGCTCGATTACCCGCAGGTCCTTTTCATTTTCTACCACCCGGAGTATAGTGCCACACAGTTGTTACGTTATTCTGGGATTACTTCTACCCATATGCAGTACTTTATATTTGTCAATGTTATATTTCAATTGCCACTTCTCAGCCCACCTACTCAACTTTTCTAGATCATACTATCATTACGTTGAACGGTTGAAGGTGCCATCCACTCTGTTCGGAGATGCTAGCGTTTGGTTTAGAATGAGCCTACCTGATCAGTACAAGTCTCTTATGGTGGACCTCTGATGCAGGTGTTGATCTTAGACATGTCTGGGGATCCTCCAGGAGCAAGCATCCCATGTATTGGGAGATGATATCTGGCCGGTTAGAGTTTGGCCGAAATTAGACTCTTTTTCATAACTATGGACTTAATTCTTCTGATTTCGAGAGCTCTTGTACCATGTCTATTGTCATAATGACCGCGTGAGTGGACAACGCAACGCTAGTGTTTCAGTGTTAGTCTTGCTTCTTTCAGCTATTGGATCTGGTTTGCAGTTCATTGGGTTGGTTGCAGTGACAGTCTTGTTGGCAAGTTAACACAGTGGTGCGCAAAATTTAAGGACCAGTCAGGTTTTCACCTGTAGCTTCTCATGGGAATGGCCTGGATATGGGAAAAACATACCAAAGGAACCTCGTGAGGTACAGAAATGATGAAGGAAACAACACCGACACAACAACTGAAACAAAATGGTACAGAGGGACTTTATTCAAAAATGGCAACACAGCATTGCCTGCCATTACATAGATGCATCACCGCCAAAGATGGAACAAAGAGAAGAGGTGGTCCTCGGTAGGAAATATGGCCACCCCTAATGTCGATGCAGGCTTTGCACCGCCTGTCCATACTTAGAACAATGTTGTTGATACGTTCTTGCGGTAACATCGTCCATTCCTCTGTTAGCGCCATCTTCAGCTGGTGAACATTTTCTGGTGGGTGTGGACGTGCCGCTAGGCGTCTCCCCAGAGCGTTCCCTATGTGTTCGATGGGCTTTAGATCGATGGAACGGGCAGGCCAAACCATGCGAACAATGTCGTCACTTTCCAAAAGTATATCACAGCTGCAGTGCGATGTGGTTTGGCGTTATCATCCATAAACACGAACTCGGGGCCAATGGCACCTCGGAACAGACGCACATGGGGAAGGATTACCTCAGTACAGTAGCGTGCACCGGTTACAGTACCGCCTTCCAGTATCTGGAGTTGTGTACGTCCATCCAAGATAACGCCTCCCCAGACGAGAACACCTCGACCGCCATATCGATCCCTTTCAGTGATGTTTTCTGGGTGTGCCAACCTCTCGCCAGATTAGCCGATGTCCAGAATCGTTGCTGAGTCTGAATCTACTCTCATCAGTAAGAGTACCTTACGTAAAGATTTTGTGGTTGTAACCTTTAGAAATAGTGGTGGTCCTTAAGTTTTGCACACCAATGCATGTATCGCTATAGTTACTAATTCACTTTATCGATACAGAGGCCACACGTTTTACATTTATGTTTCTTTTTGTCTCACTATACACAATATAATATTTACATTCTAAATACAATATTTAAATTTATGTTCCGACATAAGCCTAAATTCTTTAAAATGTTTCTATTATTAAGTAGTTCAAGATGTCCGTTTTCTAAACTCCTAAGTGTTATTATTATTTAATTTCATCCTAATTCGGAAACTTATCCTTTTCGTTGAACTTTCCTTGTGTGTAAATTATTATTAAATCAGTGATTATGGGAAAAAACCCTTCTTTAGCTGTTTCATTAAAATTATAATTTTTTAAATACCTATGGTTTTAATTATAATAAACTTTTATTTATTAACCTTATTTCAGGTGAAGGAAAGACAGAGAAATCAGCAAAGGCGAAAAATGCGTTGGATGAACCAATAGAAACCAAAGGCTAAATAAGATATTTTTAAATAACGTAATATTTTTTAATTACAATTGATTGCAATCAGCTTCCTCTGAAATGTTGCAAATACCATGTATGTATTTGTGTAAATAGGAAAGGGTGCATTTAAAATCTTGTATATTTGTGGTACAAGGTGTTCCAGAAAAATGAGCCACATTTGGGTTCCCATGTGATGGAAAACTCACTATCGGAGCGTTGGGACTGTTTATATTTGCAAATCCAGTTGGGGATTCTGGTGTCTTCCAAAATGCACTATCAACAGGATCTACAGTGTACCAAATCGCTTACTTTTATGGAGATGAGACTACGTATATGAATATTCTGTTTAAGCTCGTCAAAACTTTTGAACACATTGCAATGTTAATATTAAGACGAGTTGGTTAAAACTTTGTTTCATCTAACCAGAAAATCTTCAGAACAAACCTCTTCCTTTGCCAACGATACAGTTGGAATCGCCTTTGGACCACGCTCCCTATGAGGAATTTACTGATTCCAGTAAGCCACACTAATTTGTCTATTGATCATGACCCTCTCTTGTAAGTTTCGAATACCATACCAAAAAGTTAACATTTTTCTGGAACAGTCTCTGTATATAACGTGTAAGTTCTATTTTGTATAATTAACAATTAAAAAATACAAAAACATCAACAATCTATTATACGTATTCACAAAAGCTTCTTTACTTGTGTAAACACTAGAAGGGAGGAATGGGATGAATCAAATTGGTCCACTCGATATGGACGGTTTGGCTGTTGATGAGCCTACTCAAGTTGCTGACATACTGAATGGGTATTTTGCATCTACATTCACTTATCATGAATCCTTTAGGAATGTGGAGGCCAGAAGTTTATCAAACTAACAGGGAGCTAAAGGATTTTGTAATAACTGAGAGGATAGTGGAAGAGAAATTGTTAAAGTTAAACATAAGAAAGGTGCCCAGAGTGGATAGGACCTATCCAGTTATATTAAAGGAAGCGGCAAAGGAACTAAGCAAACCCTTAGCCATAATTATGAGAGCATCATTGTATTCAGAGGAGGTCCCCGCGAACTGGAGTTGTGAGAATCTATCCCCAATTCACAAAGGAGGATCAAAATACTGTTGCACAGATTGGAGAAGTATGGTATTAAGGGCAAGTTGCTACAATTGATAAAAGTGACAACAAAAGGGCTTCAGGGAATACTTCGATGAGTGGACTCATCGATGGCACAACTGGAAGGATATCGAATCTCCTTCGATTATTCTAAGGCGATTATTTCAAAAGAGAGAGATCTAAGCGACGACAATTAAAGTAGATCGATTCCTCGAATTAAATTAAATTATCGACCTGTGTATAATCAGGGTAGAGTAGAAATATTGAGTATAAGTAGCTTAAAGTAATACACAAATATAGTCGAGATACAGACTCATTTAGAACAAAGGACAATTATTTGATTATTTATAAATTCAACAATTTATATTCACGGTTCCCTAACGTAATAATAAATGTTTCCTTAAATCAATTTAGTCTTATTTTACTTATTGTAAAAGTTTTTCAATAAAAGCCATTAGTATGGGTAAACAGAAGACTGGATTGCAGATGGTCTTTGAGCAGCATGTTGTAGATCATTAGAACAAACTACCTCCCAAGGTGTAGAGAGGCAAATTTTAAGGAGTAAGGAAGTTTGTTTCCTGCTTCTTCTTCTAGAAACGCAGCTGCAGAATAAACCTGCTTCCTTGTAGCATTTACCCATTGTAATACTATTAAAAAAGAGAAGAATATCAAATATAAATTAATCACAGAATAGTTATGAAACTTAAGTAAACAAGACTAGACATATATTATGAATAAATTAAGCAACTAACTTATCACACACTGCCGTTTTTGACAATCTAAATGGTGGAACAACGATATTGCCGATGGTATTCAACTCCACTCATGCTATCAATGGTAACTTCACCTCATGCGGTGTGTTACCATAACGTAGTAAATTCCATACCACGTAACGAAATAAACTGACAATGATAAATATAAAAAGAAGAAGTAACAAAATATTACTTTTTCCTTATTATGAAAGACTCCTTCAGAGGACCCCAAGACGAAACTTTTCTGGAGAGTTTCAGATCTGATGACTATAGCTATGTCGATGAAGCGCATTCAGGTCAGCTTCTTCGGTTGATGGTGACCTACTTATATTTACACTTTAAGAGGATCGATCCTGCTGTAACTGTTCAAGATAATTTGCTCAACTAGGAGGAGAACCAAGCGGAGGACTTCCTATAGTGGAGAAAAATTCTAGGGGCAGTTGAAAGTCATTCCTTAGCTGTTTCGCTCTCAGTCCGTTTACTTTTCACCCACATAATTCGTGGTACTGGGTGCTTGATGAGAAAGGATGGAATTTTACCATGAATGTGTCACAGAATAGCTGGTGATGACACTGACCCGCCAATAGAAATTTTTTCCATGTCTACTATAAGGTTTTGCAGTGTTTGTTTTGAACTGTTTCAGTCAAAAAGGCCATCAGGCCAAAGTTCGCTGACAAGTAACGCAGAGTTTTAAAGAGCCTCACTGCGCAAAAAAATGAGGTCAAAAATTGCACCATGAAACAGTCTAAAAGATTATTTCGATGAAAGAGGACTTGTAAGGCTTTTGAGACCTTCTGAAGATGTTCTGTGCGCATTCTTTGCTCCAAAGCATACGGTAATGAAATTTTTGAATGCAGATGGCAGAAACTCAAAGACAAGAAAGCTATACATTTAATTAACATACGTTTTGATCTGGTTGTGTTTTTATTTTATAAAAACAAACCAAGAAAAACGGCATTATTTATGATATGCTTTACAGGTATCCAGAACAATGTGCACAAGTTTTCGCTCGCAACATCTTGTTGAAAATTGTTGGGGGAGATGAATCATAATACCTCCATCACTAGAAAAGAAAAAACAAAGATGAGATTGCAATCTAATCATCAGAACCTTACTCTGCAAAGCAGGACATGATCTTTTTTCATGAAAGCTCCAAAGAGGAAAGATATTAGAACCTATAATACTTAGAATCTTAGTAAATAAATAAGAGGAGTCAACCTATATATAGTACGTGGAACCCTTCCGTACGATACCCTCCAGAAATTAAAACGGAAAAAAACGAAAAAATCGAAAACTTACCGGAACATTAAAGTAAAATATAAATAATTAAATAATTAATTTAACACAATTCAAAATCAATTAAAAACAATTAAAATTCAAATTAACGCAATTAAAAGAATCTAAAGAAAATAATCAAAACGATTTTCCTTCCTTATTTTCTTTAGATTCTTTTAATTGCGTTAATTTGAATTTTAATTGTTTTTAATTGATTTTGAATTGTGTTAAATTGATTATTTAATTATTTATATTTTACTTTAATGTTCCGGTAAGTTTTCGATTTTTTCGTTTTTTTCCGTTTTAATTTCTGGAGGGTATCGTACGGAAGGGTTCCACGTACTATATTGAGGTTGACTCCTCTTATTTATTTACTAATATTATTACCAACGTAGAACATATTGAGTTTCACAGCTCTGATTCATACTATATAAATACTTAGAATCGTACATAGATTGAAAGCTGAGAAGAGGCATGCATTGACCTGCTACCACACAGCACTAGAATTTTGTAGAAAACATTACATCACATTTTCCCATGCACGTTGAATTCTGTTACACGAATCTTGTTACATATTGATATAATGCTTTAGCGTTTGCAATCTGTGAAACGCCAGATGTCAGCTGAATTAATAAAACCTCACCTTGTACAGTACATATAAGAACATAAAGATATACACTACGGAATATGTTGGTTAGGTCATTTTAAAACACGATCAGAGAAACTCGACAAAACACACAGACACACACGCACACGTGGTTCTATTCTCCAAGACAGTTGTAGATAAAAATAAGCAATGATATATCAGGAAACTATTGGGGAAAAAATTAATTCTACAATTAGGGTTATGCTTGACAAGATGTGATTCTGCCACTGAATACTGAATTCTGTGATTCTGTCACTGAATACCAGTGGCAGAATCACAGAAAAACAAGAAAAGAACAAAGGAACATTCACTCCCACCAGTCCAAAAGCACGACTCCCTCCCCAAGGAGAGACACGCTCATTCACCAAAGAAAGAGTGCCACTTCCACAATAAATGAATTTAAAGAAAGACTGGAGAATGACTGCACTTGTGAACTCCAAAAGGATATTACTTCATTAAAAGGATTGTATCTTCGTACTACGGTAGTACAATAACACTTTCCAAGGATAACCCTCGTTGGAGCATTAATTTCTGTGGAATATATATATATATTTAGTGCCTTTTCTACTCCAGTCCACTCACCAATTCAGTCACCATCTAAAAACAAAACGTGTACCTGAAGAGAAACACTAAAGACGCGATAGCGCAAATTATATTTTAATTTAATTTTCCTAATCGTATTCATATATATTTTAATATATAAATGTTCCTATAAAACCCTTGGCTTCGTGGCCCTCACGCCACAATTTATGATCCCAAATCCAAATCAGAAAGCATGAAGTGGAAACACAAGGGATCTTCGACCACAAAAAAAAAGTTTCGAACCCAACCATCAGCTGAAATAATGCTGCCTTAATTTTCTGGGATGAAAAAGGATTGTTGTTAATTATTACCTTGCACCCAAAACCACAATAACTGGGGAATATTATGCCAATCTTATGCCGCAGTTAAAAGCCGTAATTAGGGAAAAAATAAGGAGAAAACTGGATCATCAGGTTTTGCTTCTCCATAACATTGCACTCGTACCACAAAACCCTCGTTGGGGAGGCTGAAATCCATAAATGTGAATTTGAACAATTAAACTACCCCTTGTACAGCTCATATTTGGCCCCAATTGAGTTTAATCTGTTTGGAATCTTCAATTCATCTTCTTAGAACTCATTTTAAAGATGATGAAGAGTTAAAAGCAGCTGTGGAAATCTAGTTTGATGCCCAACTTGAAGATTTTTTTATTTTTTAAGGATTAAACTCTTTCTCTTTGCAGACTAAATGCAATAAGTGTACTGAACTTCGGGGAGGATTCGTTGAAAAATAAAAAAAACATGGAATTTTGTACCTATATCTATTGTACTCTATTCTCCCAACTTTTTGACTGTCCCTCGCATCAGCAGTGCAGGATATTACCCCCAAAGAAATACGCCACGGAGTTCCTTGACAGAATTTGCAGCCAGCATTTCCGGCTTATGTTAACAAGAAGTACAATCACTCATTGTTCGACTCTTTAGAGCTATCACTGCTGCATGACTTTAAGATCTAATTTAGGCCAATCCACGGAACTTACTTATTTTATAATAAAACCTGTTTTTACTTGATTGATCTGACCGCACACGGTTCAAAAGAAAAGCCTGTTGATTAACAGAAAAAAAAACTTCATCTCCTTTAAGTTACTTTTCAAGACCATTACGGGTTTTCTTAAATGCTGTTGCGAAACAATCAGAATGCCAATGGTTCCCTCCAGTCACTATGTGCTAATCCCCATTTCCTCAAATAAATCACTTGAAAGCTTGTTTTAATTCATAAGAAAGTCTGTTGAGTAAGCTTCTGCTAGGGTATCAAGTGGATAATTCATAAAATGCCAAATATTTTTATTCTGGTCTTTGGGGGTAGTCATCATTGATTTGCTACCGACGTAATCTCATACACAGGGAAGGAAACACCTTAAAACAGTTGCTCATTTAATTTTGGTCCATGGTTTCTGGTGGTAGAGGTACACGTTATCAAGAACCATTTCGAAATGTTACCTTTTATATTCTAACATCGTACAGAATAAAGCTGTTATTACGTCGACGAGTTGTTCAGCTCCATAATTAGTGATTCTACAGAAGACGCTGAATCATTTTTACTGTCCCAGGTGTGCATTTCCTTATATAGTATAGAGTGAACATAGGCTTACTTCAAAGTAACTTCGACTTCTTTTACACAAGCACCTAAAGTACAATTAACTGTAGAAGAAAAACTAACAGAAAGCCTTGTCAAAAAAGTCGCCGAAGGCTTTAATCAAGTTAGAAAGTATCACAATGCGATGTCTTGGGACCGCACTATAGATAAACAACACTACACTTCTCTTAAGAGGAGTATAGGCTTTTCGAATCAAGACATTTTCCAAAAAGTGCGATAGACCCTGTTGGACAAAATGAAATTTTGCTACTTTGATTCATACCATTATCGAGCCAATCAATGTTCAATGGCATTTTTTGTTTTGTTCTTTTTTTGTCGCACGAAATCCTTGAAATCAGATAAATCGACCGCACATAAACCTACGAAACCGATAAATGAAACCTTGTGGCCTTATGTGATCATAACATAGCAAGGAACCACTCCACGGATTTTGTTGATGGAACTGTTTTTAACACTTACGTCATAACGTTTTTTTATCTAAAGTTACAAACTGAGAAGTTTAAATGAGCTGAAACAAATTGATGGTAACTTTTGCTTAACTTTCGACAGGCTTCTCCCCCCACACACGTATAAATGGAATGTTTATCTGTCCCACTTCCTGCCCGAGCTAGAGACATTTGGGGCAGTACTGAACACAGATGATAGAGGCATGATTTTTTCAACGAGGTTGAATAAAAATAGCTGTGGACTATTTTTTTCTTCTTTATTTACTTCCAAATTGTTGCTTTGCTTTTAAGAATGGAGGGACTCGCCTCCGTTTAGTAACATTGTGGGTAGAATACTTCGTAGGGCTTTGCGCTGGCTTTTTTAATAAGCCCCTCTCCCTTTAACTAAAAAGATTTTCGGGAGGAGGAGGAGGAGGAGAAGGAATATTTGTCATACCGATGCCACATGCCAAACATGAACCTCGCAGGCAGCACGGTGGTAACGATTGCTAACATCGGGAAAGGCCTCGGTTCGCAGTAACTTTAAAACAATCACATCAGTAATTCATTACGTCCTTAGTAACCTGACGTGTTAAAAAGTCTTTTCAAAAGAAAAAACAAAGCACCACCTCAGTGTCAACGTTATTGAAATGTGGAAAGTTCTCTTCCTACCCAGTCCCCCATAGTTGTCCTTGATTAGGTTACTATGTCTACCACTCCAAATACTGGTTTCTTAGTGAGTACACGGTTTTCTTCGAGGATACGAATAATGCGAAGAAAAGGTCAAATTATAATAATCTTCATTCGCTTTGCTTGAATTCAGTTCGGGCAGAACTTATTCATACAGGGATAACTACGTCGAATTAACCAATATCGCTCAGGAATCTAGGTCTTCTTTTAGCAAAAATACGATTTTCAACTTGTGCGCATGTGTGACTTTACTAACTGCGTATTACAAACCACAGTACTCGTATTTCTACACAAGGCACGAACATCATACTCTAGAAATGACAAAGAAAAAAGAAAATAAAAACTTCTGTTCACAAGCAAACGATTCAAATATGATTCCTCCCTTTCCTTTTCCAGGAAATGATTGCGTTCATCCTTTGACTTGGCAATATTCCACCATCTGAGAAGAGAACAAACGTCTAATGGTGTAAAATTTCTTAGATTTTTTCTTAACTTTTCACTTGTACCTCTGCAAATATTCTAACAATAAAGACACTTGATCTTTTCTTCGTAGCCAGTTTATCTCTTGTCTAAAAAAAGCACTTGCACCTGGATTCAGAGGAGGCTACTGCCTTTCTTCGAATGTTCGGTGTTTACCTCATTCTGTATAAGTTCTCGTGTTTCAAGTCCGATCTGAAATTTTAGTGTGGAGAGCACTGAAGTGCCCCATTTTGTTTTCCAGCTTAATCCACCAACCTTAAAATTGACATTATCTCTCGGAAGACTAGAAACTTCTATACATCATTTTCAATCCGCATCAATGTATACATAGGACAGCCTTTTCTTGGTGAAATATACTCTCAATCATGCCACCCCTTGCTTCATGAATAGCTTGTTATACCAACGCTACAAATAAATAAAGAAATTTAAAAATGAATTGTCCAATTCGGCTGCATTCCAAAGAAGGCAGTTTCAGTTAGTCTATGATGCCGCAGCTACATATGGGTGCAGGACTTGTTGGATTTTGAAAGGAGCATGATCGTGGATATGTAAAAGATTAGTAAATCTATAACAAGAAGAGATAATGTAAAACGGATGTTTCACTGGATCAGAGAAGAATATAACTTGTGGTTGATATTGGATAGAAGTAGATGACTACAATGACATCTTGCCCGACATCAAAGTCATCGATTCTCCTTGTGATTAACGATGCTCATGCTCCAGAGACATCGTGAAAGTGCGATCGATGAGTTGGTTACCCAAATCAATAACTTGTGCTACCTACTGCAGAATAAGGGCAGTACGTGTTGTTGTTTTATGGCGGGGGCAATAGTCTAATTGCAAGTTCTCCGCTATATCCACAATGGCATCTGCAAAGATGAAGGATCACACATTTAGGTAAATATTTTAGACCCTGAGATGAGTCAGAAAGCCTTGAAGTGTCCTCGTTAGTTAGTCAATGGATTTATGCATCGTGAACGTTAGCCAAACTGTATTTTGTGCGATTATTATTTTATTTACACCAATCTGAACTATATACTCCAAAAAACGTCAGAATTTGCGACAGAATAATATAATACATAATGTTTGTTTACAGAAGGAAGTTACATGTACTGTGTGGAAGTTAAAGACATTTGACAGGATCTTATGACAAAGCTAACGATGATACACGTAACGTGAACTTACATTTGGAAAATAAGCCAACAGTTACAAGCAGCAGAATATGAGCAACGATTGAGAATTATTTTCGTTTTTGTCTACACCTGAATCAGCTCCTATTTGAACTTGAGGCCTGGATTTGATGACCAGATGCACAGCTGGTGAAAGGCAAATACGAGCATAGAAGTCACGCTAGTTCTTAGCGGGAAAACTGTTTCCTATGCCAACTTCATGGTCACCTTAGGAGTGGGAAGCAGAAACAAACTGAGACGGACTTTGCACGGATGGACAGGCTCACAGGCTCTTGAGTCTCGTTGCTTAGGACAGGAGAAGCGAGTTCCATAAGTAAGAGAAGAATACAAAATAATGGTTATTGAAGCATTATTATACACGGCTACTCTCACTTAAAAGCTACAAAAAATTAACTATAAATTTATTTAGTTTTTGAAAGGATCATGGGCAAAAAAAAAATCCTAATCCTATTTATCATTTGTAAAATGTAATCAGTAGGATGATCTTCGATCTTTTCATAGATCATAGATCATTTTCTACAAATGTTAAATAGATATTAATGATGGATAAGAGTCCATTAATTGTGCAATGGTTTGTTTTTCCAGTATATTCAGGTATTTAGCTTGCATTTACAATATTTTAATTTTATTCTGTACGTGCTTTACGACAGTTTGTCGAAATTATCATTGGACGCACAGATCTTGATAAAAACTCGTTTTAATGCCGCAACCACAAGAGAAACTCGCTCTACCAGAACAGGTTCCAGGAGAACTTTACTGAGCGAATCATTATTGGAAGATAATTATCCTGCTTCAGATAGTATCACGCCACACAGAGAGTGCCATTAAAAAGAACATAATTTCAGTTCTTCCATAATGCAATTACAACTGTTTCTGATGTTTGGTGAGTCTTTCTTCATATCTTGTTGTTTTCGTAATGCGTGCTGATATTTAAACAGAAATATATTGTTCTTTAAACGTACAGCGTGATTTCCATAATTCAGAAATGTCAGCCATGATATTAAAATCATTTTAAAATTCAAAGAGTCCAATTCATTTTTTCAATGCACTCTTTTTGTGAAATCATATAATAATTATGAATTCGAAACAAGAATTCGAAAACAAGATTATTAGCTTTATGTAGTGCTCTGCTTTGCTTATGAGATTCGAGTATCAATTACGTAATTTACACCCTATCCGGTTGCTACGCGCTTTCCCCTTCAGTTTTGCTGTCTAGGAGATCGTGACCTAATTGAAAATAAAGGTATTAGGTTACTGAAGTTATGTATGCAAAGAGAAGGTGCTGTGGGCATTTCCCCTGGTAGATTATTCCACACACGTATTCGCAACTTGCCTTACCTTCGTAGACAGATGGTATTACAAGAATTTATTATTAACTGTTGTTAGAAAGGTAAAAAAAAAGGGAAAAAATAACTGCCGATTAACATAAAATAATTTCCCACGGATATTTTCCAAATGAATTTTTAAAACCTTCATTCTTCTCGTTACTGTTACTTTTAAAGTTTTTAAATAAGCTTTTAAATATCTTGTTGAATATTTATGCGAAATTAAAATTATAAGTTTAAATATGGAGATGTGGATGAAAAACTGCGACACTTGAGGAAGCTAAACATTTTATAAATCTTTAAAGGGAAGAAGCATTAACTAAAGTGAAAGACTAGATAGTGAAAATATGGACTTCAAACTTAGAAGGATTTCGGGTACAGTTTTTTTGCCCAAATTTAGTACTTTTGTAATTTTATTATTAATTGTCTCGAAGATTTTTTAGTAACTTTAATGTCCTTCTAAATGATAAAAGATATAGAATATGGTACAAATTTTAGGAATTTCAGAATTCCATATATTAAAAAATAAATTAGCGACACCTCATTCCAACTATAAAAGAGTCTTTAAATGAATATCAAAAGGTCAATTCTGCAAAAAAGAAGTTATTCAGGCATTTTTTTACAATTTCTCTTTAAACAATGATGGCCTAAATTTATTTAAATGCATATTTAAACTGTTAATCAAAATTTAATTGTTTTTCGATAAATTGTGAATTTTATTTACTTTGTCATTAATTATTCGCCAACTATTTAACGTATTTCCAAATTTTTAACTTGAAAAATAATTCCTTCTTTTAAATAGCCCGATAGACAACGATAAAAGTGAAAAAAAAGTAGTAAAGTCTATTCGAAAGACCGTTTTAAATGCGTCATTCAACATTGATGAAGAAATTTCTGGATTCTCGGTCAGAATGATAATTGGGAAATAAAAAACAACGGATTAACTTTTCTCTGGCCACTGAGATCCTTCCTCTACACTAGTGGATTTTCAGTTTTGATAGGGTTGCTAATTATCAGTCGCAATAAAAAAGATACACGCAAATAATACGAAACCTTTTTATAATTTGTTTATAATTATAACTTGTCTAAAATTATTAATTTTTCATCTAGTGATGAAATAGATTGATTAATATCGAATGTTAATTCTTAAAACTGCCCTCTCTACCGTGCTGTTAAAATTCGACGGTGTATTCGAACTTCGAGGAATCCGTTGAAAAATATTATTCAGCGCAAAGAGAAAGACTACCAAAGAAAATGCGAACTTCAGAGTTTTGGGAAGTTGCCTTTTCCATTACTAAATATAACTAATGAACAAAATAATGCATAAAATGTGCATTTTTATTTCTTTGATTATGGTCTGCACCTTACTGATTACAGCTGCTCCATCGTATGGTTGTGCAATGAATTTTTCAAGATGTTCAGTTCTAAAATAGGGACGTGATAATCCCATTATATAAGTTCAGTTCTAGAGATAGGGACGTGATAATCCCATTATATAAGGCCTATGTTAGACCACACTTGGAATACTGTGTTCAAGTATGGAGACCGCACCTAAAGAAAGACATCGAGCTTCTTGAAAGGGTGCAAAGAAGGGTAACTCGCCTGGTGAGATCGGCAAAAGGGCGTCCTTATGAAGAAAGACTTCGAATATGTGGGTTGCAGAGTTTGGAAACTAGATACCTTAGAGGAGATTTAATTGAGGTGTTTAAGGCTCTGAGAGGCATCAGTAAAATGAATGAGGACAAAATTTTCAAGATTATAAATGATGCTAGAACTAGGGGACATAAATTCAAGTTACGGGGGGGGGGAAATGTTTAGATTGGACTGCAGGAAGTTTTATTTTAGCCAGCGAGTTATAAATTACTGGAATAAGTTGCCTTCATGGGTGGTAGAGGCCGACAGTTTGGGGAAATTCAAAGGTCATCTGGATAGTACTTTCGGGTAAGGGAAGCGCATAGGATGATAAGATTAATTTCCTTTTTATTTATTTTTTATTTCATTTTATTATTTTTATTTATTTATTAATTATTATTATTTATTTATTTATTTAATTTTTGTTTTTATCATTGTTTTGTTCGGATTTTTTTTTTTTTTTGGCTGGTGCAGCATAAGCCATAGGCTTTCTTGCACCATACGGCCGTTACTAATACTAATACTAAAATACGCTCTGATAATATAATTAATAAAATACATTACGTGGGAAGTTTCGAAGATTTTAAATGAGATGTATAACCCAAGTTATACATCTCCTCCATAGAACTCGTTAGTCCTCTATAGAACCCTTCTCTTCGGGAAGCAGAAGATTGATAGTTTTCTTTAGTAAAACATCATAAAGCGTGGTCAGTTCCAAATGCGCAAAGGTACATGCAAAAAATGCATTTTCTTCCATCTACTCAACAGAATTCATATTCCATGGCGCGGCTGGAACTCCACACTGCGTGCTGTTTTACTAAGAACCACAAGTTTCCATTTGGCCCGAAAAAGAGAACTGGAAAAGAACTTTATAAAATTTCAGGGTATTGAGAGCAAGGGTTTTGTAGTATATTTTAATAAAACTAAAAATTCTGTTACCAACACGTGGCTTAATTGTCTCCTCATTTTGTGCTTTTTGGATTGAAGAAATCAGCAAACTTTTCGTGTATTTTTCCTTCCTTTTCTCAGCAGAAAACAATAGCGACGTGTTTTATTATCAGCACATCTGTCATCATCAAATATAATAGCATATGCTAACAAGGAATTTCGTCACGGCAGACTTCTAATATGTAATTTAATAATTCAAATTGAATTGTTTTTAGAGGTTTCCCTAAAAAAATTTGGAGTCTTCGGATGAGTACTCACGTTTTCATCAAGCTTGCCAGCAAATTCTAATAATACACAGAAAACACCAGGTTTCTCTGAATTTGTTGTTTCATCGTGGTTGCGTAAGAGTAGTTCATGCATTCCACAAAACTAGATAATCATTTATTTTCAAGGATATTTTCCTGATTCCTGGGAAAACTTAATCGGAATTTTTTTTTTCCGATTAAGTGTATGAAGTCAATTGTTTTGGTGTTGGTCCATGTACAATCATAGGTGAAATCAAAGCGCATTATGGGAAGGACTATCGTGGTGTTAACATAAAAACATTACTCCAAAAGCGCCAAACGTTTTCTCAACCAAAAGACAATTTAAGATTAAGAATTTTATAACTGCAGGTTTACTAGCAATGACTTAAAGATAAGCTACGATCCTCACTTTAAAAAATCGTTTTAAATAAGAAATATCACGTAGTCTAAGTCATCGTATATAGTTTAAAGTATTAAATTAAAATTGAGCAAAAATTTAAAGAAATATATCAGATGTAGACGAAATTCAACTTAAATAAATAAAATATATTTTACATTAATAAATTTAAGCACGATTTTAAACTTTTATTAAAAATAACTGAGTGAAAGAGTAAACAGCATAAAATTTCGAATTCACCTTGCGACATTTTTCGTCGCTGTCAAACACAGCTGGTTAATCTATTTCTGATGTAGGTGTTTATTGGCAGTAATCCAGCTATGCAACTCGTGCCTACCCTGCAACATCCTTCCCTCTCGTGTTACCCATCCCTCACACAAATATCCTCCTCCGCTCCCTGCTTTGTTCGGTAGTTATTTTTGCTCCGCATAACAGTTCTGTTTCGAAGAAAAGGTGATGGATGTTCGCGTCCTCGAATACTTCAAATGCCTTTTATTGTACACGACGCCTTAATAATTCAATGAGTTAGCAGTTGTTGGTCTACTCCAGGACATGGACACTTACAATCTCACACGGTATACATTCTGTTGAAGTGAGTCATTTATCTGAAATAAAAGAGGGCGAAATATCAAGAGAAGAGCAGACACGCTACAAACAGAACAAAATCATATATGTAGAGAGAGAGAGAATAAATAAATAATGACAGAAACTATATATATGTCTGATTCGCTCATGTGTAATATGCCCATAAATTGCATGTGTTCCCTGATCGATTTGCCTATTTTGCTGGATGAAAACCCGGTTTTCGAAAGTCCATAAAATTTCCTAGCGTTATTGACGGGATTCGAACCCGGTCTAATTATAATCACTGGCGTGTAGAACCACTTCTACTATGGCTTTGCAGGTATTATTGAGAAAATTACCCCTACACTATGAAATACAATACAGATATATGATGTATCACCTGAAGAAATCGATACCTGTCACTTTGGATGATGTGCAACTCGACCTTGATGCTTCTTTAACATTTGAGAAAAGAAGGCTTCGTTCCATTTATGTAGATTAATGGCAAAGAGACTGGTCAGCTTCGAAACTTGGCGCCATGACCAGAGAGTTTTTACCATCGGTGAAGGAGTTCAGGAAGAGAGAATCTTTGTGGTTTGCACCTGGCTTGCATGGTACATTTTTATTCTCCGACCACGGGAGTATTAATAGCAAATTATTCGAATTAGGATCGTCTCCTACCCCGCTTTGTCTCTGTGGACAGGAAGAGAATGTTAACCACATTATTTTCGATTGTCAATATTATCAAGACTACAGACAGGGGCGAATTGCAGCTTGTTTCAGATACATTCACAATGAGAAATAAACCTGCGCTTATCCGATCTCAAGCGGCATTTATAGCACTGAACACCTTTGCGTCACGTGCTTTTAAAAGAAGAGAGGAGATTAGACTCGCTAATTTGGGATAATTTTATCAGAAGTTGATGATGATTGGACACTCATTGTAATCAAATATACCCTGCTGGACATTGAACCTGTTCCTGTATCTAGTGTGTCTAAATTCTTGGTGTTCTTCTGAAGACGTGGAACCTGTTTATAGCGTGATTGGGGTAAAAAAAAATTAAGTGCTTGGAGCAATGTCTACAAGAAATTAGACATAATTATATTTCAAAAAATCTTGCTGATCCTAGCTTCTAGGATGGGATCCTCCATGGGATTATTTCATGCATGAGATTATTTCATAGCATGAGAAGTCAGTCCACTTCCCCACCTCTATCTCCTTTAGTCTTGCTTTATTTCTTCTACCTTCTAACTATTGGAGGGTTCCTCTGTTTGATCCTCCTCTCTTCTATTCTTTCCTACCTCTCCAGCTCCCAAACTCCTCCTTCTATAGCCTTTTCATTTCATCCTAATTTAGGCTCTCTCGGGTCTTTTGCCCTGGGTTAGTCCAGCAAGCGATAGTAGATCCTGGCCGCCTCCACGTGGCGGGGATGGGGTTGGGACGTTGTGATCAGGTGTTGCTACTTCCTATCTGCTAAGAGCCAGGTACCGGCCGAAAACATAACATAACATAACACACCATATCACTACACTTACACATCCAACACACTACATAAAAATGGCCGGTTTGGGCGTAAGCTTCTACACAAGATGTACGACGGCGGCTGATGGGGAAAACCCTGAGATCCGCCTCAACAACACATGAATATCCCCCTGAAAATATCCCCCTGTACTATACACGCAGACTCAGTCCATGGTGTACAGCTACTCTCTCTCTCTCTCTCTCTCTCTCTCTCTCTCTCTCTCTCTCTCTCTCTCTCTCTCTCTCTCTCTTTGACGCTCATATGGCAGAACCTAAATTTCAATCCTTTTGAAGATCGAAGAGATATTGGTGTAGAGCTCCACGGGTTTTTTTTCCTCTCTTGGTTTTTATTCCTATAAATAGCGCAATACACGTAAGGAAGGCGGACCTATGGGCTTAGGACTAATTGACAAACTTGCTGTACTTTGTTGAAGTTCTGTTATGAGACTAACATTCTATATATGCTGGCAGAAAATTAAATTAATGGTAACATAACTACTAGGAGCAGTAGTAGCAAGAAGATAAATCAATTAATAAAGTGAAATTCAGTCTAAATGGTTTACATTTTGATTTCGGTCCTTCTGAATAAGTTGAAGTTCATCAGTAAACTGAACTGCGTCGGGTGTTTTTATATTATAATGTGTTACTTCTCCGATCAATCTACTAATTCAACATTCATCTTCTACATCCGAATGACCACATCTGAGAAGCTCACACCATCGGTATACATTTTTATAGATAAAACAGCTGTCCCGCACATTCTATTGTAAATTTTGCTTTTGCCAAACTTCTTTAGACAGGAAAAATCGACGCTTCAACAGCGGCCAACTGAAATGACGCGACCACTTTGAAAAAGTGATTATAAGCTCCATTACTGCCATTTATAAACTTATGCAAAGATTCTAATAGGTATATAATGTGCGCTCGTCTGTGAGAAATGCAAATTCATTCTATTTATTCGTTATCACTGTCTAAATACATGTACAGGTTGCGAACTATATATGTGTGTTTATAAATGTTTATACGTACAGAAAAATAAATGCGCAAGCTGAAAGCAAGCAAGAAAGAAGAGGATCTAAGTGAAAAAAGCATCCTGTTGTAGAAACAGCCAAAATCCATACGCGAAGGACCAAGCTGATGCAATCGGGAACGAACTCTGCGGTTTCGTAATTGACAAGCGGCCAGTTGAGCTGGCAAGAAACACCGTTAAACACGTGGTACGCCAAAAATACGTGACATCCTGCTAATTTTAGCAGGACCGCTTCTCTACAGTGGCAGCGTTCAGTAACTTGATGGAAAACAACAACAACACACACACATAGGGTGGTGCAGCAACCACACCGAAGGCCCCTCACCTGGAACAGCTGTGTCATCTCTCAAAGGTTGCATATACCAATCTGTTCGCTGGAAGTGCGCATCTCTCGCATTTTCGCCTCTCCGAATCAGAGGTCATGTCGGTAAGAGCCCTTTCATTCCCTCAATTGACAAATTGGGTTCGTTTAAATCTCTTTTCTTTTCTCTTTTTGTGCATGTTACGATTTTTATTCGAGTTGGTGTGCGCGTTTTTATAAAATACATGTCTGTCTAATAACGTCTAGAAAAAAAACCGTTTATTCTTAAAAATATGTTTATTTAAAGGAACAAAAAGAAAAGGCTTTAGCGAGAGTAAGATTAGACCCTTTAATATCAGTTTATTATTCATTCATATTTATGGAATGTTCACTCGAATTTTACTGTAATTTGCAGAGTTGGTCGATTCCTGGGATTCCTTTGGCGTGGGTGCCCGAGGTTAGCTCTCAATTTAGAAGCCAGTGTCTGCCAATTATTGATAGTAGTTATGTTTCTATATTTCACGCAATATATGTAGTACTGTTTAAATCAAAAATGGTGTTTTCAGGTCTCTAACAATAATTCATTTATTGTTCTAATAACTGAAATGTTTAATCACATGTCTGGAGTAACGTTAAAATTAAAATAACAATTGTAATTGATATACTAAATACTTAATCAAAGGGGACAATAGTTATAGCTAATGATTGTAGAATTAGCTTAGTCTGAAATAAGAAACTTTAGATCAAAAAGTATTTAAAGGACCGTGTGTATGTTTACAAATTCTATAAAGATAAATTACGTTAAAACATTGTTTGAAACCTCTCGAGAACAAGATTCTTTTGAATTTTGTTCTCGTAAGGTTTTAAAGCATTTATTTTCTGATTTTCTGTTTTCTCGGAGGACGAGGGGCAATTATGGATTACTCTAATTTTTTTAATTATTACTTCAATTTTTTTCAAAATATATCTTATTTAAATTCAGCAGCTTTATTAAGAAATCTCGCGCTATGCAAATCATTATGGAAACCAGCCTTTGTATAATGGTTTTCGGTGCAGTCAGAGCAGCAAAATAATTGAGGTTTTATCGTGAAATTGATACGCTGATTTCTGGTGTATAGTTTGAATTGGTGACTGGTCTATTTTTAAACGTATTCACATATCTCAATAACGTTATAATTATCGTAATTGAGAGATGTGAACACGTTTCAAAAGCTGAGTGAGCTGAGTCAGCAAATTCTGCCTGAAAGGACAGTAAGTCATTTTAATGTTTGAATTGGTGACGGATCTATTTTTGAAACGTGTTCACATTTCTCAACAACATTTAGTGAGCTGAGTCCGCAAATTCTGTCCTGAAAGGACAGTAAATCATTTTAATGTTTTTTTTTATTAATAGGACGAAGCGTCTTCCATTCCCCATGCATAGAAATATCACTTTAAAGATTAATATTTTGGAGCAATCTACGTTTTACATCAAACCACTTTTTGGGATCTCAGATTCCCGTATGTTAAAAAAAATTAGAGGTACCTCCTCAATTCTAATAATAAAAGCGCCTTTCAGTGACTATCAAAGGGTCATTTATGAAAAATGGAACACAGGATATGGTTTTTTACATACGCGAATGATTTCCTTAGTTGTGTGAGAAACTGTAAATTATCGCAAGAAAGTGTACATTACAATATTATAAATTAACTTACATGAGAACAAATGATTTTCGAAGGAAAAATGCCCTAAGGTTTCGGGTTAACGTTAAAGTTTAAAAGATTCTGTTTTCTTGACATATATGAAGAATGGTTATGGTACGAAAACTCTTAAAACTTTCAAGATTTTTTCTTTTTTCTATTTTTGTATACGAATAATATTTTTCGACACGAAGCAGACAGGAAATGGGGCTTAAAAATTGAAATGGTGTGGCTCTTTGCTGATTTAGGGTTTCCAAAAGAAACTAGAGGGAAAGGAAGAAAATTTTTTAAAGGGATAACTCTGCAATGTCAATGAGATAATATGGCTCCTTGAGTAGCGAAAGGATAGAGAGAGCGAACTGAATAAAATGGTCGCCTAATGAAGAATAAATGAAACCTTCAAAAAGAATAGAAGGGAAATTCGACCTCCGATGCTCCAGCTAGGGAAACTATCCCTTGTAGCTTCCCAAGAGGAAGCTAGAGAAAGGTTAGTCCTGGGGTGACTCGTAGCTTCCCACGAGGAAGCTACGAATCACCCCAGAAGGAAGAACGTAATGTTCCGATAATGACTCAGACCAGAAGAGTCTGAGTTGAGTGGATGTAGCCCGGACACTACGCAAGCATTAATCAAACACAGTCATAACCAGCAAAGGTGAAAAAAATGAAATGGAAAACGTACGTCTCTAGTGAGAATAAAATATTTCTCGTTTCAAACTTAAAATAACAAACGTGTTAAATGTCTTAAAATAACAAATATTAAAATGAATTAATTTCCAGAAAAAGGAACTAATGTACTAAGGAACTATATTGCAACTGTGACGTCTCAGTCTTTATTAAACTTCCTCTCTCTTTCCACTTGTTAAGTCGTCACAAACTCTCAGACCCTCCCTCCTTATTTTGCCCTAAACGTAATAACGTATATGCGGACGGAATCTTAATAGATATTATTAAGGTGAAAGCGAATTTAGTCACTCTTCCGATCCATACTCTGGGCTCTTTTATCTTCCACCTACGCGTGATAAAAAAGAGCTGTTTCTTAATTATAAAACAGATTCTTAGAAGATGACATTTGGCTTAACTTTATCGGGTAACTCCGGTTTGGCAACGTACAACAACAGACCGTAAAACGTGTAGTCAGCTACACCTGTCAGGAATGAGTTTCCACGTTAATCTTAGCAACACAACTCAGTACTGAATTATTTCTTATTTTTGTTTATATTAAACTTCGCTGTATGTGAGCGACTCTTTATCAGATGAAAATGTAAGAAATATGTTACTTAAACTGTTGAAATAGTTAAAAATATAGCGTCACTTTTATTTTTTAATTAATTTTTAGTCCATCATGTTATTAAATTTGTTGTAATTCTATCTAATCATAATCTTTATTTTTTTACGAATAACTGATTCAGTAAATCTGATTGTTTACTATTTCGATTCGATAGGTGTAAAAACTGCGTTTAATTGGAGATTTCTCCAATTAAAGCCATTTATTGAATCATGAACCTATTAACAGTTTTATTTGAACGAATTCTGATTTAGTTACAAATGGATGTAACAATTATATGAACAAGGCAACAGACCTCGTGCCGAATATCAAGTATCTAAATCCTCCTGGTGGGATAATTTAACATATAAATGTAGAAATATTAATAACATGGATTTTATTAGTTGTAATATTGTATTAAATAATATTCTAATAGCAGAATTTAAAGCAATATTATTAGATTACAATGGTTGTCTTTTAACGACTGGATCTTTTAGATTTGATTAATGTTTTGATTAATAATGATATAATTGCATTACCAGAAAATATTACACTGCATCTCGATTAAACTTTGTTGTATGTTAAAAATATACAATATAATATCTTATATGAATAACAAAAAATACAAGGATAATATTTCTTTGAACCATAATGAGTTTCGCCGCATGTATTTTTTTGTTTTGTGTATTATGTATTAGGGTTATTTTTAAATTATTATGAGCAATATTGCCACTGTTATAAAATTACTCCTAGCAGCATATTATTACTACGGTCGCTGTCCATCCACACCGCTTATAAAAGGCTTAGATTTCATTTTGGTGAGAACGAAGGGCACTGTTATGGGCTTTTTTCCACGCTATATCAAAGTTTGTTGGTTTCCAGTAGGGACCGTATGGTTTTTCCCTCCCGGAAACTGAGCTTTTTAATTCCATTTTAATCCCATAATGGAAGAGTTAGGTTGGTTAGAAAAGTTTCAACACTGTCACGTGTTCTTCGTAAGGCGACAACCAGGAAGGGCTGTTGGATCATTCTTCATGAGCCTGTAGACTCAGATAAGATTTCAAGATAGGATTTTGCCAAGAGGGAAAGCATCCAAACTTTTAGGTTATTCTGACTTGAGGTCCTTTCAGCCATGTTCATTTACAAGAAAAAAAAATTAAGACAATGTTTAGAAACTGTTCAGATAGATCACTCGCTGGACTTTGGTGTCCAGGGTTAAAATCCTTCTATACATGATAACATCTTTGCTATATTCTGGTCATCATTATTCTATAATTGAAAGATATGTTAATCATTCCTTAAGATCTGATGTATCTTTAGTGAACAGCGTATCTCACAAGTTACCAATGGAACGATTTCTTTAAAAAATTGCAAAAGTGAAAATCAGAATCCAGTCTTGTTCCAAAATGCATGTCTTCTGTTGATCCCTCTTTGACAACATTGATTTTATTTCACAAGTGGATTCAATCCTTTGTTTATGTATTTCTCAGATTCGAAGAAATTTTAACCAGAAGCAGAGAGAACAATTCTTCAATCGGCACTCAGAGCCACTTAGTGTTCGTGCTTCATGCGGTGTGATAATTGGTTCCTTCTCCAAAATCATTCTCATCATGAAAACTTTAGATGTTTAAAGAATAACTAGTAATACATTTATCATGCAACTATTATGTTAAACAATTTCCTTAACAGTTAGCTTTAAAATATCTTTGTTTTTCGTTTTTCACAGGTTTTAAAGTGCACACACGTGTGAGGAATGGATTATCAACAATGTGCTATCTTGGATGGTCTTGAACTCTTTCTCAACATCCTAGACTGGTTTAATATTAATGTTATAAGGCTTCTCAGTTATAAGGGGTCAGTAAAATACATCACATTCCAACCAGCGACTAATTCGATGTAGTTCCCCCAATACAGTTCTATTTCAGACAAGGAACGCAAAAGAGTTATTGACTTATGGGGTGAAGCAAGCGATTTGTTACTCAGGACTGACGGTTCGAATAATTATTAGCTGATTTTCAGAAGTGGCATGTGTCTAGCCAATGACCAACACCAGTAATTTAAATTATCTTTTCCAACTTCTGCATGTAGTAGATTCGTTCTTTGAAGTACGCAGGAATTCAGTGAGTGACATGCATATAAAAAAGAGTTCTGGATGCACAACAGCTCTTTGAGTTTTTTCATTCAATTGTAAAAACTCAAGAACATCTTTATAATATTCCAAAACCTTGAAACTGTGGAACAGCTTCAAATGACTTCATAATTTCCATATTTTTAAAATTTTTAAGTGATTTATGCTGTTAATATGCTCAGATTTTTCTTATATACATCAAAATCTGTTTGGGTTAATTAATGTATATTAATTTACGTAATTTTCGTGTTTCGATATACCGGATATGTCTCACTTTTTTCGAATGAGAATACCCCATATTCGCCTTGTAACTATATTTGATTTTTCTGTTGATGAACTAAGCATGTGTTATATGATAGTTCTTGGCGTTATGATTCTGCCTTTCCTATATGTAACATCTATTTTCGTACTGCTGTCTAGGACAAGCTGATTCTGTCGTCTTGAAAATAATACTTGGTAAGTATTTTTTTTATTTTTATTTAAATACTTAATGAGGAAATTAAATGTTAACTTCCGATATTTAAATAAATCTTTCTAGTTTTAATATACACTACTGAAAACAATCAGGAATATCTAAAAAAAACAGTCTTCTTCGTTGGAAAACTTGATGCCGTTATTCATCAAGGCTAATTTTCAGTTTGAAAAATTAGCTCTACAATTGCAAAGAGAAAGACTGCCTACTTCGGCCATATTATGTGGCCCACAATATTACCTGCAGAGACTAATCCTGCAAGGAAAGATTAAAGGCCAAAGGGCAAAAGGAAGACAAAGAAAAGAGTGGCTTTGATAACATTAAAGAATGGACAAGGGTCTTACGATACAAGAACTATTTCACAAAGCAAGAGACAGAGTTGACCGGAAAATGTTGTTCTCCAACGTTCAAATTGAATCAAATATGAAAATAATTTGATAATAAATAAAATAAAGTGGAGGAAAAGTGTGGAATCAATGTAACTCATATAGATGTAGTGTAGATGGAGCTCTAGTTGCTCAGTCGAATTAAAATTAGAAGAGAAAGGCAGTCAGTCAATGGACTCGATACCACCTTCACTCAACCGCATTGTCAATTAGCCATACCAAAGAAGTAGGATATTATCATTCATAAAAAGGAAGTTTGTTGCCCGACGGACTGTTCGTTGCAGAATATCATCTCTCCTTCTATTGTAATCTCTCAGTGATCAGTTCCTGACGAAAACGTTTCTTATGGTCGCATGTAAGAACTTCCAAGACCATCAGTCTACCTCTCCCCTCCATCAAACTGTTGTTGTTTCTATAAAAGAGAAGGGTTCTAGAAGGTTCCATCTTTGAGTGAGATGAGGATTCTCCAAAAATCAAGTTGAAAGCTGAACGTGAGAAACACTTGGTTCCAGCGACCACCAATCCAACCACCATTTTCTTGAGCACTTTCTGTGGGGTTCTACGCTGACGTATAGGGCCAATGAAATATAAACTATTAATCGATGACCATAGAATTTTCTCTGGCAAGGGGGTTTCGTATGAGCTAGATCTCTTCTGGCGACGGAAAATTCATACTCCAGTTGCATGGTTCAGCCATCAGTTCTGATGATCCCACGTAGTGGTCATCTGTCGGTAAGATTGACGATGGGTAGTATACCGGCCATTCGAGCTGTTTTTGCATGTATTAATATACGAAATAAATTACAGAGTGAATGCTTTATGGCATTATGAGTAGTTGGGTAGCAAGTGTTTAAACTCTACCCAGCCTCCAGTCCATTAATGGCTTCCCTAAACTGGATTCATATAATTAGGAAGCTATCTTTCGATAATAAAGTTCAAAGATTAATCACCTACCAGTAAATGTAGATATCCCATAATTGTTTTGAGCAGTGCATTTATAATTTTGCCATAGTTTATTTAACTGAAGTATTAATACTTTATAAGTGTTAGTAAAAAGTAAAAAAATCTTAATTTCGTGATAATCAAAATATGAACTTTTTCAAAAAGCCTACTATCATAAATAGTAACACAATTCTACAATATGATTTCTAACAGCAGGTGCGTGATAATTTCCCATTTTATTTTACATTAGCAAAAATTAAATACTAGCAAAACCAGATATTGATCAAGACCTTAGATTCCCAAAGAACGTATATATGAACTTTTTTAATTCAAAAATCAAAAGTCTTGGTTTTATGATCACTCAATGCGAATCAGCGACGATATTACATTTAAAATGATATAATAAATAATGTTAAACGCATCCACTTCACTCCCACCATCCCTAACCTATTATAATATTCTCCATATTTATATAAATTCATATAATTGCATAGTCATGGGTAATTATTTAAACTATTTTAAATGATCCACTCTTTTAAGTAAATGATTCATATTTTAAATAAATATGATAATGACATTTTAATAGTCGATAAAAACCACAATTATAGAAAGATTCAACACTACAAGAACTTTAGGACACGTCATCGTCATCGTATCCTAAATATATAATTGGCTTAATATGCTTCATATTTTATTTATGAAGTTATACATGAATGCCCTCAGTCAGACTTCATGTGTCTGAATTGAAGAACTCAAAAATGATTCTTTTATCAGAACGTACATTCACAACTGGGCTTGCACACTTTATAAATCTTGCAGAACAGGCAGTACACAAGTACAGCAGTGTATTGCGGCGGGGCACTCATTTGGGAGGAATTTGGGCTGTAGAAAATCGGAGATTGTCTCATCAGTGTTCAATATGGATCAATATGACGTTACCATTGACAAAAATGTTTCTTCTGAAGGAAAAATCATAATTGATGGCAGGCACGTGTTTCCGTACTCTATTTAAGGTGACGTTTAGGTATATGTAGATATCATGGGCATTGGATACTCCAGGAGTTTCCTCTCTTTCCCAAGCAGGACAACAAATTCTTGTCCATAATACTTGCGCAACGTATGTCTATGTCATAGCCTGATAATTCTATAGATTATTGGCATAATAGGACCAAAATACAGAGAATAAGAGAAAATTACTCTCCATAATAAGCATCTGGAAGAAAAAAATGGTGATGCCCATCTCCTTTTGTAATGTGAACTGAAAATTCAATATCAGTAATTTATTCTCATGATCCAAAGGGATAGCCAAGACCACGTCATCGACAGATTGTCCAAAGCCGAATTAGATCAGCCGGATTATTCAAAAGGTCTCCAATTCGTTTCTCGGTAAAAAACCGAGAAACGAATTGGAAATTTTTCCCTATCTGTAATCGTACATCCTCATTCTTATTCACAAATCTTAGCACGATAAACTCTGATGAAGACTGATTGATAACAGCAGAAACAACTGTACTTATTATAATTTAGCACTTTAATAAGTTTACTTATAATATATAAATCTCAACGCAGAGAGCCGTGGTCAGTTATTATCATAACATATTTCTTCTATTTGCATCATACCAATCATACATCAAAAAGATGCTGCCTGGCCTTTTCTTCCGATGCAATACTACTAAACAAGACACGTTCCATCTTTGTAAAAAAGGCATTGAGAATTTTTCTTTTAATTAATATACACTTCCCTTTATCCATTCTGCAGTTTGTTTTATTCTGTAAAGTTCCTTAACAAAGTACTTTTCTCTCTTCTAATACACTTACCACCAGTTAATCTTATTGTGGATAATTCTTCAATTTTATATCGAACAACAATATCTACTCAGATCCCGCATTGTTCATCAGACTCCTAACTTAAAACGGCAGGAGGTGTCCCGCAGATTATTATTATAAGATTATTTTCTATCTTCATCAGGTAGATCAGCAAGTGATGGTTGTACTCGCAAATTGACCCAGACAACTGACCATTAACCTACCCTTTCGTTTGCGGAAACATGGAGAAGGAGATAGAGGTGAGTAGCTTAATTTATTATTTGAATCGTTCAGAGATAAATAATTACGAAAAAAAATATTTAGCCTTTCATAATTATTTATTAATTCATAATTAAGTTATTTTACACTGTAATTTATCAAACACGGCGTAAAAACACATTATAGAATTATTTTGATAAAACTTTTAGGAACCGGGTTCAATATATGAAATTTTGTTGGTTTTTTCCGTTATTTTCATTAAAATTGCATCTCCAGAGGTGCATGCTGATTTACGATTGTGAAATCAGTATCGAAGAGAGAAAAGAATGAACAAACAAGTTCAGATTAGTATTTATTTTCATCATACAATCCTATTCAATGCGAGTGTATATATCATCATCAGTAATTCAATCTTGTGACTGGTCAGTTCCTCTGATGAGCTGTTACAATCTTTGTCTCTCCTGAGCCGTTTGTTTTAGTTCCTCAAAGTTTTGAAAGTCCTGTTTAATCCTCATCCGGCAACTTCCCTATGAAAGTTTTTTGATCTACCCCTAGGGCGTTTTCTCTCCACAGTCCCCTCCATTGCATCCAGAAGCAAACAACCATGTCGAATCACGTGGTCTCAGTCTAATCAACTATCTTAGTCTAGTTGATCTTATTCTACCTAATTTTCCCTTTTTTCTTGGACACGTCTTAATACTTCCACATTCGAAACTTTTTCAGCCATTTAATTTTTTCCATCCTGCACCAGTACCACATCTCGAAGGTCTCAAATCTCTTTTTGTCTCTCTTTGTTAGAATCCATGTCTCTGCTGCGTATAGTGCCACTGACCAGATATATGTCTTTATTATCTTCTTCCTAATTTCTTGTGACAATCTGTCCTGTAGAATCAAGGACAGTTTATTCTTAAAAGATTGTTTTGCCATTGGAATTCTAAATTTAATCTCAGTTAGACATGAAACGTCCTTTGCAAATAACTGCCCCAGATACCTAAAGTGTTCTACCCGTTCTATTCTTACTCCATCGATCACAAGTTGGAAGGGAATTAACCTTTTACCAATCATCATTGCCTTGATTTTCAGCGCTTTCTTATTTAGTATTTTGATCATTTTTGCAGCGTAGCAGGGCAACCTGCTAGTATGGCCTGATCGCCTGCAAACTTAACAGCCTGTACATACTTTTCGCCTATTTTAATCCCCCACTTCTTACCCCAAATGCCTCCTTTATTATCACTTCAGCAAAAGCATTGAACAAACCAGGTGAAAGTATCTCACTCCCTTTTTAACTTTAGCTTTTCCCTGTTAATTCTCCCCCCCCCCCACCGCATTTTGTCTTCTATATAAGTCATAGATCAGTCCAATAATCTTCTTGCATCCGATTTTCTCAAGCAATGGAAACAGTTCTCTACAGATTACTCTATCAAACGCCTTCTCATAATCCACAAAACACACACAGAGGTTTCTTTCCATGTATACAGAGTGTCTCAAAAATACACGGCATAACTTCAGGAATGAGTTCCTCATATGTAGACAATAAAAATATTTTATATCAACGTAGTTCCGGAAATGCTTAGTTCCCGAGTTATTAACTGGAATGTCTTATCTCCCGCAGGTGATTTCCTCCATCACAAGGAACTGACAGAATCTGGTGGTTTTCCATTCCGACCATGTAGTCAAATCAGGAGTAAGCGGATATGCACTTTATGTACGGTTTGGCGGACGGCAATATTCTGGAGGCTCGTCGTTTGTACCACGAAAGGTTCCCAGAACGAAGATGTTCAGACAGGAAAACGATTGAAAGGTATCCATCGCAGCCTTTATGAACATGGGACCTTTTACACCTCGTTCTGCCGACAGAGGACGACCAAGATCTACGACTCCTGAAGTAGAGGGTTGGACCAACTGCCTGGCCTCCACGCTCACTGATTTAAACCCACCAGATTTCTTCTTGTGAGGCCATTTAAAGTCATTGGTGTATTCGACTCCGGTAGCTGATGTGGAAACTCTCCGCAATCGAATTGTGACAGGTTGCGAGACAATACGAAACATGCCAGGAATTTGGCATCGTCTTCGCGAGTCCATGAGACGTCGATGTGAGGCCTGTATTCAGGCAGAAGGTGGACATTTTGAACAATTACTATAAGGTGATGTGAACAATTAAGTGTCATAGACAGACCTTCAAAACTCGGGAACCAAGGATTTCAGGAACTATGTTGATATAAAATATTTTTATTGTCTACATATGAGGAACTCATTCCTGAAGTTATGCCGTGTATTTTTGAGACACCCTGTATATCATAAGTGTTTCAAATGTTTACTCATAATTATCAGTTTAATTATGCATTTCTAGGCAGTTCTCAGACCAGGCCCATCAAAAAGAGCATTTGTCTGAAACCTGTGGATTAGTATTTAGACGAATTACCACGCTAAGAAGCCTTCATATTTAATTGCTAATTCCTACCAAACATGGAACATTAAATTAAATTTAATGAAACTACTTTGCACAAATCATATTTATTTAAAGAGCTAGTACCACGTGAATTTTCTTGAACAGATTCCATCTATGATAGCTTCATTAAGCCAAGGCTCCAAATGGCCACAGTTAAATAAAAATACAACTCTCGTGGTTCTTACTGAAGTTTTACGGATGGTGTTGTCTTGTGGTAGCGTAGAGTCAAAGATTCGAATCCTGCAGCCACGAAAATGCACAGATGAACATTAACTGAGCGCTGCTCTGTTGCTGCCGTAACAAAAATTAAGTTTCGGTTGTTTCTTCCCAGTGGGTGGTTCCTCAGAGTAAAAAAAAAAAAAAAAACAGAAACTTTTTTGAACGCGTTTGCTATTTTCTGTTTTTTTTTTTTTTTTTTTTTTGTCCCATATGGCTTCAGGCATTAAATTTGTACCCCAGAATCTCTCTGAGCACGAGGCATTTGGGCAAATAGCCAGCAATAGGTAATTCGTCACTTATTTCACAATCTACGTAGTTCTTATCTTGGATCACTCAAGCATGACTCTGGAAACTATTACTGCTTCTATTCGAATCCAAATATTTTAACTATTCTACTAAAATTTCTGATTATTCTCGAAGGCAGTTACAAATCTAGTCTTGCGACCTGGAAGGTACAAGAGGGAGGGGTCAACCACCTCGGATTTGGCATCGGTACTGTACTTACAAAGAACGTCTTTGAGCAATGTGTCATAGACCATCCACCTGTCCTCGCTCTCTAATTTTAACAAATAAAACCTTCACATTTAACTGGATCGCAATTTGAGCTTGGAATGTTACGGTTGTACCTTTATGGATTCACTGTAATCGGACGCCCAAATCTGACTAATTATTATTTTAGCCTCGTTTCTATATAATGCACCATTTAAGTGTTTGGTATACAGAAAAATCATCCAGTAGAAACGCGACTAATCATTAAAAATAATCCCAATCTAAAGAACGGTCTCATCTCCTGATATTTAAAATAGAATAATTTTTCTGTTTATACAAAAGGTTAGAGGAATTCGCAAGGACAGTACCATATTTAGCAGAGATAGTTAATTCCGCGCTGAGAGTTAATTTTCTTCAGGCACTTAGATAACCACTTGCACACGGACAGCTAAGCTGGTATGTTAGGAGTCGGTGTATTTCTGCAAGAGTTGTGTTTTTCCACGAGAGCGATCTGCAAGAATAAGAGGGGTTTCTATTAGTAAATTACTTCCGCAGACCAAGAACTGCGAAGGTGGTTTTGGTCTGGAATAATGATTTAAGATTATATCTCTTATGTTTTTTTAATCGCTGGAATAAACCTCTTTATTATACATAGTTTTTTGATCGTAGCCTTTAGCATTTGACTTGAGTTATCATCTGAAAAAAATGTGATCATTTCTGATTTTATATTTTCAGGTTTCACCGAACGCTAAGTCAGATCCTACTCCAAAACGATGTTTGCCACAATGGCTGAGAGTCAACAAACACCTTCTGCCACTCAAGGTTTTCGTGTTCTGTTGGTTTGCAGGTAAATTTAGTTCTGATATTTTGTTTTCCCCATTTAAGTGTCACAATATCACAAACTAGCTAACATAATTCAAAAGCCTACGAGCAATTAATTTTAAATGACATAGATGCACAAAGAACCCCTCCAATCAAATTTGATAGAGCATTAAGAAGACTTTTAAAGCCGATTCTTCTTGAAACTGCGGTTCCAGAATTAATGCTTATTTTTCGTAGAATTTTAAGCTTATTTCATTCGAATTTTCTACAGCCTAAAAATTGTCCATGAAAAATGAGCATTGTGTTCTTTTTCACCCAACTGATCCTATTCGCATTATTTCAACGCATTTTAAAGCAAGGGAAGCTCCCATTAACCGATAACATTTGCAATATCTTGAAACCTCCCGTCGAATTAATAATCACGAATACCCCCTTGGAGCTTGCCTCTATCACTCAGATGCAATGGAATATCTCGAACAGTCAAGAAAACAATTTCCTCTCAACACAAGATCATTTATTCTTTAATGTATTTAAAGAAATGTGGGACATACACCAATGTGTTTCGTGCCTCTGAGTTGAGCAGTACCGAGAGAACTGAAGTAAAGTGAAATATTTTAAGAATATGAGCATGGACAACCAATTGTTATAAATTGGTTGAAAATCCTCCATCAGTCCAGTCAGTGTTTCTCAACTTATTCTTATTCAGCTGTTAAAATTTCTTGCTTAAACTTTTGAACTGTGTACAGTTTACTTCTGAAATAGTATCCTTAAGAAAACTCGTCATAAGGGGATCAGACTTGGAAAGAACGGTAATGAACGATATGATTGATACCCCACCATTCTGCTGAAGAAAGAGAAAAAATCTTAGAAATTTACTCCTCTACTCGGAGGAATGCAAACCAACTGAAGAATACACTCAATTACTGACACAATATACTGACAACTCCATAGCTTTAGTTCTTCGGCGCTTAAGACCTATCTAACGTTCTATCAGTGGTTATGGTCACTGACCTACCACATCGTGGAGAAAAGGTTCGAATCTTGTCTCAGCGGGAGAAAATTTATTGGCTTTTACAGAAAATGGCCATGATATTCGGTCTCGGAATCCATGGAGTGGACTTCGCTACCGTAAACTCTGGTGTTTTTCATCTAGGTAAAACAAACAAACCAGTCACAGAATACACGTAATTTACAGATACTGTCACCTCATAGCCTCAATCGCCTCTGCTCTGATTCTAAATAACACAAACAGAGAAAATATTCATTGAAATATAAACTTCACAAGTTTTCTTTTTAGAAAATCAGACAGCTTGTAAGTGATGTAAACCATCCAAAGAAAAAGAAAAACTGGGGGGGGGGGGATAGAGAAATTGTATCTCATTGACAGACGAAATCATGTCCTTAGGAAAAAAATTAATGTTCGTAGAAAGAATATTCAAAAAGGTTGCGTGGTTAAAACCTAATTATGCGTAATATAACTAAATACATATTAAAAGCAAAATAAGAGAGTTATAAACTATTTATGTATTTCTATGACTCATTCTAAATAAATGAAAATAATCTCTTTGTCTTCTAGGTTTCCTCACTCTCATACCTTTTGTGGTCATTCACCTGAAACAACTAGGACTGACTGTGGCTGAAACATCCGCCATATTCACTTTCCTTCCCATTCCACTTGTGTTAGGTCCTCCACTGGCAGGAATTTTGGCCGACAGAATAGGAAACTACAAACCAGCGCTCCTTTTTGTCCTGGCCATGGCAATTGCCTTCGCTACAGGAATCTTATTCATCCCTCCCATTCCAACAGATGCATGCAAGTCTCCGGTTTCTAAGTTGATCTGTGAACCGTCCACAAATATACAAATGATGCTGGAACAGGAGAGTTGCAACCATCCTCTTAACCGTACGTTCAACCTTCAGATTTCTGATTGTAGTATTCAATGCATCAGGGAGAAAAACACAGATAAGCAAAGTGAGACAGTTTTGTGTTTGGGTGATGACCCAGACCAAATGGTGTGCCGAACTGTTGGCCTGAATGTCACTGTCCAAAGTACTATTCGCGTGAATAATTACACTGTCCCCACTTCTTCTTCTTGCAGATATCCTACAGAGATTCTGGTCTGGAATAACTCTACCGTATCCAGCAGCTCCTGTTCCTTGCCTGTCCTTGGTAAAAACTGCAGCGTCCACTGTCCCGTCTTGGAAACTTCCTCTCTTGATAACAGCCAAAGTGACCACGTCGAACTCAATTGTGCCCTTTACTGGAAGGGCAAGGTTACGACAATAGCCTTATCCTTCGTTTTTGTTATTGGCTACATTCTTTTCGTCAACATCTGTTTCCGGTTCATGGACGTAACTACGGTAGTGCTGATGAAGAAATACAACAGTAATTATGGTCGGGAAAGAACTCCTTCGGCTCTGGCCACGCTGATTTTACCACCACTTTCTGGATATATAATTGACGTCCTCAGCGAAGGCACGGGTCGTACGAACTATGCACCTGCATTCTATATGCACCATGGATGGGTAGTACTTGGAGCCATCATGGTCATCATTCTAGAAATGGACGCGAGCATTCCTTCAAAAAATATGTCTACTCAAGCGGTGCACCTGTTGAAAAATCCAGATGTCGTATTATTCTTACTGGGATTGTTTTTCCTTGGTACAATATGGGGTTTCACCGAGAACTTTTTGAACTGGTTCCTAGAAGATTTGCATAGCACCAAACTGCTAATGGGCTTGACGAACACGGTCAGCGGTGTTACAAGTTTCTTCGTGTTGTTGTGGTCTGAGTGGATGATGAATAAAATAGGAAAAGTGAACATTATCATCATCTCGTTTTTCTTAAATCTTATCCGTTGTGTCGGTTATTCGTACCTGGAAAACCCCTGGTGGGTGTTGGCATATGAGGCCGTTAAACCATTTTCCCTCCATCTTATGTGGAACAGTGCAGTAAACTACGCAGTCAGTCTGGCTCCAGAATCGCTGTTGGCCACCGTCCAGGGAACTATTGGGGCTGCTCATTTTGGAATGGGTAAGTAACTAGATCTAGATGCATGCGCGGACAAAGCATGCTATTTCTTTCATTAAATTAATGTATTTTGGTTGTATATACCGTTATTGCATTAGTAAATCCCTTCAGAACAAAACTTAGGTTATAACGCACTGTGTGGGGAGGATGGCGATTGTACCAACTGTGCTACCATGAGCGCCTTCAGATAGCCTTAGATATATATTAAACTATGGGCGTACAGTATACAAATTCGCAAGTGTTTGAAAGAGACTATACGTGTCTGCTATTCATAGAATTTAAATAAAAATGAAAGATGATGTTGTTGCACTACCTGAGAATTTTTTAATGATGTTTATTGAAGTATTACCGAGTCAATATGCACTTAATACAGGTTGGATACTTTTCATTGTCCTGCCGGAAGATGGGAGTTCAGCATAACCGTGAAACGTAACCAACTTGTAACCTACATTAAGACATATGAGAACTTCAATAAATATCTAAAACAAATTCTCAAGTGGTGTAACTGTGTATTTTATTTTTATTTAACTTCTAAAATAAATTTCCATTAATTTTGCTGAAGTGTGACTTAAGTACTAAGTTTGTTAAGAGTCAGATTCCAACTAAGATGCACTCGTGCGTAGGACTGTTGCTAGAATCGCTTTACTCCTCACACCGGGTGAAAAAGGCCCGAGTTCGAACCTTGTCGATTACAGGAGAAATTATTATGGGTATTTTTCACAACGTGGTGACTGAGTTAATCGGTCCTAGGCAAGAGTAGCATGGTTTTGCCTCCCGGAAACTGTGGTTTTTCGTCCAGCAAACAGAAAATCGACCACAGAACACATAATTTACAGCCAATATACACGGAGCAACGTGGCCTTAGTCGCCAATGCTCCTAAAACCCAATAACAACAACCAACTAAGGTATTATCCAGATTATCTCATAAACAGACACAATTGCTTTTAACAGCATTAACGACGGCACCCTCGGCCAATCAACACTGTTATAATATTAAGCAATTTGAAAAATTCTTTCAAAAATATTCAGTCTCATCCCATTTGATGAAATCATCCGCGTCAAAAAAGGGTTTATTTACCCTTTTTTCAGGCCATTGAATAATCTCAATTGCTGTCCATTCCTCATTGCATTTTCAGTTTATACTTTGACTTATTATATTCAAAACATCTAAAGGTGAATGCCGCACAAGTTCCAATTGTTTTAGACGAATCACGCTTGAAGCAGTGATATTATATATTATTTATTACTTTTTATTTTGCCAAGGAGTGGTATTTCTTTGTAATAATGTTTTTTAAGCCTCTGGCCTCGCAATACAGGGCAGGTTCAACTTTACGTTGTGCGATGTAACATTCCTTTTCATTAATAAATTTATTTTATTTTATTTTATTTATTTATTAACTCAGTCAAAGTAATTTCACTTAGAGCTGAATAGCAACACATTCTTTCAAGCCAGAAAAAAATATTTCACCAATTTATAAATTATAATTGCAGTACAGTACTAAACAGTAACAGTATTTTTGAATATTAGAAAGCTATGATATTCTACTTTCGATGTTTTAATATATATATATTTCTGTAAATTGGCAACAGATGGCAGCACGTGCTAAACAGTATTGTATATTTAAATAATCGCCTTAATTACTATTAATCATTTTACTGAATAATATAAATACGTCACTAATGTTGCTGTGAGATGTTCGTGGGTTTTTTTAAGTGCATCGTTAATTATAAGCTAAAGTGCCAGCGACTCTGGCATGCCACCATGGCAAAGCAACAAACAGCACACGTGATACTCTCTTTTCTGCCAAACTTCTCCATGGCTACTCATTTATGACGTAACTTGGTGCAATAAACAAAGAGATAAACAGGAAGTCTGGATATCTGTTGTTAAAGTAACGCAAGCAGAAGTAGGTAAAGCGCTCTGCAATTTTAACCTTCGAGACTAAAAATTGCAGCGTTGCAGAACAGACATTCCTTTATCTACGTCAGAAACAGAAAACTTGTAATCACGCTTTCTGTTTATAAAAAGGTTTTTTCTCTCTCTTTGTAGTAACCAAACGCTTTTCGAAAACTCCATATTTCATTTGTATATATGATAAGTGGCTTCCGATTTATACCTTCTAAACTGTCAGTGTGTCCCTGCCCATGTTCAACTATAATGGCGATTAGCAGAATAATGTAATCATACTGAGAAGTCAAAAACATCAAAGAAAACTAAAATTCGAGTTTATTAAATGCTTGAGCAACATGACTGTTGATGATGTCCCAAGGACTACAAAACATATTTCATATTAAGGTTACCGAGAGAACAAACTCATCCAGCAATTTTATTGTTCGTAAATTACTTGCATATTTTAATCGGTTTGCCTAAGACACATCAAGAGAGCTGCGTGTAGGTTGCCATTGGCGATTCAGGTGGCCTGATGGCCACTTAATCCTACCCGGTAGGTCATTCCAGGAAGATGCATTTAGTGAGGTGTCTGTGGCCCAGTCCGATTTTAACAAGTCCATTTAGGTCAGGAAAGGTGAGGTTTAGGGATGGCAGTTACAATGTTCCTATTTATCAAGTGTTTGAAGTCAAGTCCGTTTGTCCAATTAGGTTAGGAAAGGTGAGGTTTCGGATCAGATGTTTGGAGTGTTCCTATTCTGCGTTGGCGTTAAGATATTTCGCCCGGTGAAGAGTGCTTGCGCAACTTAATAAACTCGTAGTACTAGTTTTCTTATGTGATGTATAAGTGTTCATTTCCTGGAGGGATGTCTTGTATATGTGTAAAAAGGATGCTGCCAAGGTCCACATAACGTTGACAGGTATATACCACATGGTTACAGTCTTCTATTTCACCACAGTAGGGGTTATCTATGATTCCCATGGATGTTAGCTTGTGGTTTATTGATCCGTGTCCGGTAATGAGGAAGGTGGGATAAAGATCGGGAGAGAACTAAATTTCTTAGTGATGGGTCCCTTGTTTGTAGCAGGGTTATGCGGCTACAGGTATTATTATTAGTAGTAGTAGTTGTACTAGTGGTACAGGAGAAGCAGTCCAGGATGGTGTCCTCTGTGGTAACACAGTTGGTAGAAAAAGGCCTGGTTTCGAATCTCGTCAATGATGCGAAGAATTTTTATGGGATTTTTTCAGAAGGCTGAGGTAGTCATTCTCAAACGAGGGTTGCGTGGTTTTTCCTACCGAAATTCGAGTGTTTCGTCCAACAATCAGACAAATTGACCATAGAATACACGCAATTTATAGACACAATATAGTGATGCCTCATAGCCTTAGTTGCTTTGGTGCTTAACGCGTTGGCGCATACACACAGAGATAGAAGGACAGAATACCACGAAGGTATTCCTCCTAACTTATTTAAATTTTTCGTGTAAGACTTTTGCAAACATCCAGCGGGTATCTTTCCTTTTTCTTTTTTTCTTTTAATTCTCAAAAAGTAGCCAAGGTGTAACCAAAGCAAAAAATTAAACCCATGAATTGATAATCGAAGGATATCCAATACTTTTTTGTTTTTTTATTTCCAAAAATAATATTCAGTGTTCAGATCTCGTCAGAGTTAGAAGAATTCTCGCCCCGAGTTATTCGGAATTTTTCAGCCTGCAGAATGTGAAAATTCACATTCTGCAGATATAATACACTAACCAAAGCAATAACGCGAAGCGCTAAAAAAAAATCCCAATCCAATACTTTTTTAATAAATAATCATAAAACCCCGTTCGTTTATTAGGAAATAAAGAATGGACGATGTATTTTATTAGATAAAAGTAAACGTTCTGTTCAGTAACTAACACATTTCTTCAGTTTTACGGATAAAAAATTTATTAATATCAACTTTCGTCCATAGATGTCGCTACTTTCAATACATGGCTGTGTCGTCTCCATTAGCAACAGCGATAATTGGCTATCTCAAATATCAGCGAAAACTGGGATGTAAATTATCCCAATGACACTTTTTAGAACTTCTAACTCTGAAAACTGCGCAGACCACAAACAGATGAAGTGAAAGTGAGCTTTTACGTGTATTTGTTTTGAGATTGAGATTAGAATATTCATTCTCGGATAATAAACGTTTGTTTATTTCAGTGACCTTGACATTGTTCGCCAGCGCTTTATTATTAGCCAGCACTCCAGCTGTTTAAAGAAAACATGGACTCGTACTAGAAGCCAAGAAATTTAAACCACTGCGCCATAACTTACATTTTTTTCTTCTACTTTTTTGTTAATCCGTGGTGTAAAGATCAACTTTGAGTTTGGGGATCGTCGTCGTCTACTTCATGAGGCTCCAAGCCAAAATATTGGGAAAGGCTTCAAAAAGTTGCATAATAGTCTTAGTGTGCTTATTGTATTTATGTTCTTAAAATAGTGGGCATCGTCTTCTTGCTTCGCTCCATTTCAAGATGTCTGCTATTTTATCTTCGATCTATAGGAGGATGGGGGGATGTGAGGAGATGCCTCTTTCCTTGTGCATTACATAACACGGATGTAGTTATTCTTCAGTACAGCGAATTTTATATTCTTCGTGTTTTTGTTTAGTGAAATACCTCGAGTTTTCAAAAGGAAAAAAATAATCGAGGTTCATGAACACAAGCTGATCTGCTTAATGCCATGCGAGCAATAACTAAAGACAAAGGAAAGTTAAGGAAGTAGGAAGAAACTTCGGTATTCTAAAAAGAAGCCGTCGGAAGTCAGTTTTGTGCAACCGTTTACTTTTCGCTTTGATGCAAATGTGCAACAACTACTTCTCCTTTAAGATATGCCTAAATTAGACAATGGGGGCCATAGAAATCGTCTCCCAGCAGTAATTCCTGATTTGCAGCACTACACTGTATGAGTCACTGCCACGACTAATGCTGGTTGTACATATTCACACTTCATTATCCATATTTCTACTTATCGCAAATCCACTGGTCAACGATATATACAGGAGAAACTGGATATTGAATGAGATATATTTAGATAGGAGGCAGAAGGCAGTTTCGTTGTGACAGCAGTGGTGTTTAAGAAACAAAACAGCATTTATTTAGTATGGCGGTTGATATGTTTATTCTCGAGCATATACGAACATGTACTGAATCATAACTTGGAACAATCGGCTTGGAAGATAATCAACAATGAAGACAAGAAGAGGAGGCAGGATCTGAATATGGGGGATAATAAAAAGAAGCCTGAAGCCTAATTCAGCCAATTTGGCATGTGTCTGATGTGTGTGTGTACGTGTGCCGAAGCACCGTCCTGCAAAAACAGCACTCCTAGGATAAGCTTGCCCCCATGTTCGGCCTTCAATTTCTCCTTCAGTTTGTCCAAAAGTGAGAAATTATACTCAGCAATTATCCCTTATCCCTTTTCCAGATAATGAATGAACTAAATACTATCCTTGTCCAAAAAGACAGAGACCATGTCCTTCCCAGCAGACTTCTGGGTGTGGAACTTCTTTGGACGGAGGGAGCCACTGTGCCTCCACTCATTCGGCTGTTCTTTGGTCTCTGGATCATAATGAAACAGCGATAAAGCCTGGGCTATCCGTTTAGCAAAAATTCGTTATCAGACATCAGCATGTATCATGGTATGAATGTCAATATTTTCAGGAACTGTCGCAGAAACTGGTCTTCCTGTCCTCTCTGCATCCTCAGTGTCAACAAAATCCATTTTAAATTTTGCAACTGGATTTTGATGGTTGAATAGCATGGACATTGTTCTCCTAAAGGCTCCAACCTATCTGTTGAATTCCCTTTGGTGTTTTTCCCTGTATAAAAAGGTACTGTATTTCATAATCGCTCTTCCTTAACTTGGCAGTGACGACTTTCTTCAACCTGTAAAATTTAAAAATGGATATTAAACTTTTTTGAGCCAAATGGGCCGTTTAATATAAAAAGATATGTTCATTCATAATTTGACACCTTTCTGTCAAAAAAAAAAATCGGAATTGGGTCTGGCAGAGAATATTTATATGCACACCCCCAAATATATATATTTTTTATCAAGTAGAGTTATCAATTTATTGATTTACTTTTTTTATCATCACGAAAATAGAACATCTATAAGTTGATGTAGATTAAACTTGTCTTATGTGACAGATATTTATCATTTTAATATAGATATACATTTTCACTTATATGCAGATTGTGTTCATATGAAACGGTTTTCGAAATAAGAGACGTATTTCGAATTAACGCGAATATACGCACATCTCACCAGCCACCAGCACTTTCAGTTTTTTTAGAACTGCACAAGCTGTCTGAAGCATTTTTTGAGGAATTTTTAGAATTGTTACAATTCAAATAGGTGGGGGGGTGTCTACAAATCAATCAGTATCTGTTGCAATACTTTTTGTACATTATTTTGTAAAAAAGAAAAGCGTATGAAAAGTTTCAGTAATTTCTGATTATGCTGCTGGTTCCAAGTTGTCACCTTAACACGATCCTATCCTCACTTGTTCAGGCATAGCTCGAGTATCGAGATCTTTAAGTGCACATCGATTCTAATTTGATACTGCTTTTATTATTTTTTTATGAAAACTCTAAACACGAGAAGCATTAGAATCTATAATACTTCGAACCGCGCATGGGTTGCAGGTTGAGAAGATGAAATCAGATATTTGTTGGCATTGGACTTGAACTTCTGTAGACCGTAATTATTAGGAAATACATAAGAAAGTAGGTTGTTCCAGAAAACGGCAGTTGAATGAATAAACGAGGAAGATAAAGTTGGTTCTGTGAGTTTGAAGTTGGACAGTAAAAGGACGTTGGCTGGTTGGGCACATGTTCAGACTGCTTTGAAAAAGAGAGGGCAGAATTTATAGAAGTACAGTGCCCATCTGCAGAGAAGGCATTCAGCAGAAACAGAACGTCTATGAGAGAGAGAGAGAGAGAGAGAGAGAGAGAGAGAGAGAGAGAGAGAGAGAGAGAGAGAGAGAGAGAGAGACTCTGTTAGAGATAAGTCATTAATTAGCCTTTAGCCTAACTGCCCTCTTTTGAATGGAATCTAGAAACCCGAGAAAGGTGTTTTGGGAGCACCGCCCCCCAGATGTGAGAACAATATTCCATAGTAGGCTGGATTTGAGATTGGTACAGAGTGAACAGGAGAGTTACCTGTTTGGAAGAAAAGTAACGACTAGAGCCAAAGAGAAAACCGAATTTTTTAGATGCAGAGGAAGCAATATTTATGATGTGCTTATGCCAAGAGAGATTAGAAGTCAGGGTAATCCTCAAAAGAGATATATCAACTTGCCTAGAAATCTGAATGTCATGGAAGTTAAGCATAGCAGCAGAAAAATCGTTTTTGCGAGGTATAAGAAAGGTCTGAGTTGAAGAAGGATTGAAATCAACTAAGTTGTCTTTGCCCCACTGGAAAGTTACCTGGAGATCGGCATTTAAGTAATTGGTAGTGGATATTCGAGAAGTAGAAGCTGTTTGTGCAGGGCAACGTAATAGGATTTCCGGTCAGTGGGAGATGGTTATTAATATACATGAGGGAAAGAATGCCAGAAAGAACTGAACCTTGGGGAACACCAGCATTAGTGGAGAAGTTAGAAGGACAGAAAGCCTATGGGCATCACCCGCAGTGAGTGGTCAGAAAGAAAACTGGATAACCAATTACAAAAAACAGTTGGAAAACCATAAGATGGAAGCTTGTTTAGAAGACCTTTATGCCAAACACGATCGAAAGCCTTTGAAATGTCCAGTGCAACTGCTTGAGTTTTACCAAACTTTTCCTTTGAATTTTTCTATAGATGGGTAACATAAGCCAGAATATCACCAGTGGATCGAAACTGACGGAATCCATACTGGTGATCGTTGATCAGATAGAAGGTTTCTGGATAGTTTAAGAGCTGGTGGTTAATTGATATCTCCATTACTTTAAAAAGTGTAGAAGTAAATGCAATGGGATCATAACTGGATGGGAGGGATTTGTTATCTGGCGGATATGAGCAAATTTCCAAGCAGAAAGGAAAACACCTTTGCAATAAAAAAAAATGAAAAAAAGGCGACACATAACTGCAGAAAGTTCAGAAGTACAGATTTTAAGAACAAGTGGAGAAATACCATCAGGACCTGGAGCTTTTTTAGGATCAAGATTCTTCAAATTCCTTCTAGCATTCCTTCGACGGAAGACCACAGGAGACGTTGAATGGAGTGTACTGGTAATGGTAGGAGGTGGTTTACCAAGATCATCAATACACGAGTTGAAAGAAAAGTAGGTTATTAACAGGTCAGCTTTATCTTTGGCTGAAGTGGCAATAGAACCATCTGGTTTTTACAGAAATAGGAACAGAGATTGGCAAAAGTTGCGGCAAAGGACTTTGGACAAGAACTTTGGACTTCTTGTCCAAATGGGTCATTACCCATTTGGACAAGAAGCAAGTTTTCTACTCAGCCTATTCGAAATCTAGTATGCGAGCTTTGGTGTATGCAGATAATGAACTTGGAGATTTGGGTGCAAGCCAATTACGATGAGTAACATTCTTCTCTTGAACAGCTTTAGAACATTTATTGGAAAACCAAGGTTTAGATAAAGGACAAGATTTTGAGGTGGAGTGAGGAATAAAGGATTTCATCCCTACAAGAGTAATTTCACTGACACAATCTGAGCAAACGTTGACAACAGTAATCTGACCCTGAAAAAGAAGAAAAGAAATCTCGCTGATCATCCAATTTTGCATTCTTGTAATGCCAAAAAACATGAGGTTGAGAACGGTCTCGTGTATATTCTGTCGATTTTCTGTTTGCTGGATGAAAATCTCGAGTTTTCGGGGGGAAAAACTATGCTATCCTCGCCTGAGACCGACCGAATAATTCAGCCATTTTGTAAAAAAGACTCATAAAAATTGCGCCCGTCATTGATGGAATTCAAACTCAGGTCTTTTCCACCCAGTGTGGGAGGACGGCGGTCATACCAGCTGTGCTACCCCACGAGGGCAACCAGCAGATGTTTGTCTGTCGCTATATCTGTAACACCATGTTTACAGAAATTCATTCCCACATCGACTGTTTCAGATTTGAAGGACGTAATATGCCAGGAGGCAGCGAACTGTCCATCAGAAATTTTGAAGACAGTTGTGGAGAACATACCGCACCATTTTTATTGCTTATTAAAAAATAATGGTGAACACCTGGAGATTTGATCGCCAATAAAGATTGGTGAAAATTTTACCTTTGCGTTATTTTTCTAAAGCAATCGCTTTGCGCGCCGTTTGGAGGTAAAAATTTGAACTAATTTTTTGTTGTTTAAAGATATCCCACATAATTATCATGATTACAGCGTTAAAAACTGTTTTTCGATTGAGGGAATTGTTGGAATTATTGTTTATAAGTTATTAATTTTAATAAGCGAAAAAAGGATTTTATAATCATCCTGTAGTATTGAATTTTTAACATAATGAATTTATGGACATAATGGATGTCTGGAATTACCCCAATAATCAAAGAAAGATGCCCTGAAAACTCGTATTTCGCTTAATGGTGTCAAGGAACAAATTCGTAGGGATTCTACCATTTAACGATATACGTTGCTGTTTCTTGTTTTATAGAATGAAAATTATGAACTCTTGAAATACGTATTTTGATTTTGAACTTTCGTTCATTCTGTTACAGGACGCGGTTCTGGCAGCCTTATAGGAGGAAACCTGATGAGTACCTACGGAGCCCGGACTGCATTCAGGTCTCTCGGAATAGCCTCAGGAATAGCTGGATTCCTGTATACTGTTATGTATTATTACGTCTTACCGGGCTGCTGTAGCACTTTGCTAGAGAAAAGAGGTAACAAAGAAATATTATTTAAAATTTTGCCACTTTGTTATATTATGAGTATTATTGATCATATTCATTGGAAAGATTTAATAGAAATTTCATATCAGATGTAACTCCTGTACGACTAGTTCCCGTATCACCATTTGTTCCAATCTGTGAACAGATAGTGGTCTGGAGCATCTTAAAAGTGGGTTAAAGACGCTCCAGACCACTTATTTTAGAAAGAAGTTTTATTCTTATGATAAAGAATTAGTTGGTTTGCATTTCTAGATTCCCCAAATTTAACATTTAGACCATTCAGGTTTACAAGCTGCAAATCTACAAACAATGTTAAAAACAGTTGTTGTAAGGTTTTTGGAGAAAATGTCTTAGTTGATATTTTCAGCAACCAAGGTCACAAGACCATAATAAAAGGACACTAAAGAAATACTTGACTAAGCTGCTGAGACATGCTTTCTTGTTGTACACTACATTTTACCAGTAGTTTATTTTGAACATATTGTGTAAAATCTGTAAGATTTCTTTTTCTGTGTTCTCTCAACATATACTTCCGTTTGCTAAAAATTTACTTTTCTTCTAGATAAAAAGAATAAAGAAGAAGAAGAGAAAAACCAAGGCCCAGACTGTGATATTAACTTAGTAGAAAACATTCAGAAGAAATCGCAAATCTCTAAAGACTTTACGTTGCCTCGGGATGAGGACATTGAGGGGAACATCAAATAGTACATCGCTGTGTTGATCATAGTTTGTGACCACAGGTTTATTCGCTGGCACCGCCTCTATTTACTCTAGTTCAACCTTACCATTCATACAATGGAGGAATCATTAAATAATCAACGCCCTCTGCATCATCTGTAGGCAAATTAGCAAAATCAATTGAAGTTTCTCATAGTTCTGCATTGTCATCGATGTTAAATACTGCCTTTAAGACTAGTTGGATATAACCTTTAGCGCAATGGTCCTTATGGTATTATTTTTCGTTTATCTCTCACTAAATACCAATTAACATCGAAAATACAATCCGGTTCTGTAATTAATTTACCAAAATGAATCTTAACAAAAAAACCATTAATCTGTTTGTTAAAATTGACAAAGTTACCATATTTATTCATAACAATTAAAAATGAAGTGGAAAAGGATTTCAAAGAAAACAACCAGCAACATTTAGGAAGAAAAATTTATAGCTGAATCCTCATGTACCAAATAAAAAGGTGGTAGAAAATGCAGCAATATACAAATAATTTGTTTTCGTTGCAAAGGTAGAGGTACTGGTAATTCGCATTTTCATTGAAATATATTGCCATTTCACTTCTTTAAAAAAACAAGGACTGGAATAAATTCGCGAGTACATAAAGCACATGGATAACATGGTTATATAAGTACCTCAATTTCAAAGTACGCGTTAATAAAGTTTTCCAAAGAAAACCTGTTACAAAAAGTTACTCGTATATCAATAACAAGTACAAAATCAATCCTAAGTGCATCATAATGTCAATCAGCAGGAGTCTCTAAATGACTCTATCTCTTTTAAAGCGATATTATTCCTACAATCTTCAAGGAGCACTTTCCATCAAACAAAGCCCCTCCCCTAGCTATCCGAAAGTTCCTATCCGATCCCTGCTGAGGCTTCAAATAATTTTTATTATTTCTTATACAAACTTGGCAACACATCATACAATGATTGATTCACAAATCCATAAGTGAAAAATAGGTCAAATATGACCGCTGGGTATGAGTAAAGGGTAATGACCACTGACACTTAGGACGACGTATTTGACATTTTATTCTAGCCGCTGCTGTGACCTACCTGACGAGTCATTCTGGTAATAAATATGGGTCTCTTTCCGAGTTCAAGGTTACTCACATCCAGTTTTGTTTAATGCCGTTAAAGTCATTTTGGAATTCAAATTAGGGGATTTCCCCATCTTGGAACTTGCCCATTCCATGCGGATTCTCTCATAAATAACCCTAAAATACAAGCGTCGGATATAGTCATTGAACTTAAGTTTTCGGCAACGTATAACTCATATGCGTGGTATAACACAACCCAAAGAGATAAAAAAGAAACCGTCAGTGTGGGTCATTTTACATATTTTTCAGAAGTTTGGATTCTGTTAATGTGGGATCATTAAATGTAATTGTCATTAAAGAACAAAAATCCTCTCTGAACTCTAAGAAATTCGACCACACAAAACAACTGTGTTTATTGTTAATGGAAATCAATGCAATATATGTTTTTATTTACCGTTCATCGTACTAATATGTGTTGTATAATACACGATATACGCATATGTGATATATTATATATTGTTACAGTGTATTTACACTTCTAAAAGTGTTTAATAAAGCTCCATTACTTAATGTGTGTGATTTTTATAGAATAGACAATAGTCTTTCCAGAGTATCTATGATAATATGTATTCAAGTGATCTTTTCTTTCTTTCTTTCTTAATATAGTCTCGCAGTGAACCCAAGTTTGAATTTCAAAACACATTCTTAGTTTGCTTCCACAGCTAATTATTCAAGTTAGATATATATAAAAGAAATTCTATATACAGCATATCTAACTTGAATACACCAGTAGAATTGGTCATCCTCAACAATTAGAATCAAATCCCATGAAGTTGTCAATGATAACTTGACACTTACAATTTCCGTTACCATGAAGTTTGAATCACCTTGTATTTATCATCTACGTATTGTCTAAAGGTGTGCAGTAGAATTTTGAAAGATATTTAAAGAATACTCGTTAATATGTTAAATAAAATATGCATCGCAGCCCATAAATATAACCACTTTCTTTTGATAAGTGCTTATACGAACTACGGTGCCTTTTGCGATCGTTCTATCCCATAGATTTAAATATTTATTGTTTTTAAGACGAAAACAAAATGTCTAAAAGTGAAAACAGCACTGCATTTAGACTGATGAAGATTTGCTTCATCAAAAAGTCTAAAATTAAGGTATCGTTTTACTAACGAATCTTTTATGGTCAAAAGCCACTCCTTCATCTTCTCTGTTTGAGGGAAAACCCTGGAAATTAAGATTGAATACTGCGATTAACCGGAGTAGGTGAAATATCACCTTCTTTTCATGCTTTTCCTGCAGAATGACCATTCACTGCTGTCAACAGTGGAAAAATTATTGCAGCGGGCTGTTATAGAGACATGTCACGAAGTGGCAACAGGTTGAAGTACCTCATGCATAATGAAGGTTATCTGAGGTCAGAACAATACCAAAGATTCGCGTTACCAAATGTACTTTGGATAGATATCAGACTTCGCTTGTAGAATGTTTATACGGCTTAAAATGAAACAAAAGATGCCATGGTCAGTTTGAAAATAGAAACATTGCCAAACTCCTTTTATAGCATTCATCTGTAATCCAAATAAGAAAGCTAAACATCGCCAAGAATTCCCGGGTGAATTCAGGGCCTTACAAAACCGTTGTGAGTGTATTTATGCTATTTCCATAAAGTAGTTAGAATCTTCTGTTAATTACTCGAAATCAAAAACTTATGGAATTCATTTAATAACCTTAGCATCTAAGGCATAACGCATTTGTACACATTATTAACTAAATACTGCGGCTGAAGTTCTAATTGGAGTTGAAGTCGCCTAAAGCAAACTACTCGAGATAAAATAGAAATTACAAATCACATCTGTGTAGTCCTTCCCCCTTGGAATGAAAGAAAACTTGCCCATAAGCCTAATATGCAGGATAAGTTATCCAGAATGCATTTTTGACTTGATTGATTATCAAAGTTCTATATCATGAAAGGAGGATTTGTGTGTAAATGTTGTTTGGGGAGATTTAGGATCTTCCTTTCACTGTTATCCGCTTCATACGTGATGCCATATGCGTAGCCTTTGGGTTTTGCCATTTGTTACTCGTCTGGAGAAATTTGGATTCAAGTCCTGTCCTAGGCCAGAGGAATTTCTAAAGGCTTCTTTAATCGGGGCTGAAGCTGGGCTGTAGAGATCGATATTAAGTGGGGATGACACGCTTTTCTATTATTATTTTTTAACAGCCTTGGTTGAAGTTAAAAACAGTGGGTGGGACAATGAATGACAGAGTAAAATGAGAAAAGAACCCAAAAGGGATGGTTTTCCTGGAACACCACCCTTCTTTTGCTATGCTCATATTTTAATGTGGGCTGGTTATTTACAAAACTGTACAATCTTTTAAAACAGATATACACCTGGGAGGATTTCGTAAATATGTATTTGTGTCACTGCCTATCAGTCTCGGTTTACGCTTCAAAGCAAAGACGTGGACAACGCATTATATAACATATTTTCTTTTATTTAGCGTTCCTTTGCCCTTTCCAATTTGACAAACCCCACAGTCCTGTTCTTTTGATAGATTTACGAAGCCCGAGAGAATATGAGGTCACTGGGTCGAGGGCATCGTGTGGCTTCGCTACGATTACGCTTAGATTAGGGTTTATGTTGCTATTGTGACCGCAAAATGTCAAAAAATATTTCATTCCGAAGAGTTCCGCCTAAACGTCTCTCAACAACGAGTGACCTTGCAAGAAGAAAGTGCGTCAGGATGACTTCACTCGTTCACTTCAAGATGTCTTTACAGTAAACGAGACCCGAATACCGGAAAGTGTGCTAAAAATAACTGCTAGTAGACTCTTACGGGGGGAACATCAAGATTTATTTCGTTGTGCTTTGGCAATCGGATTTAAGTAAATAAATAGTTGCAATGATACCATGTGTGCAAATAGCTCTTTCAAGGATTCATTATCTTGTTTTTTAACGTTATTATTTAGCGTACACAAGAGATACGAGAAGCAACGTCTGTCTCAAATAGAACATACTTTCTAACTAACCCAAAGGCGGCATCAGCATACTCTCACCTACACGGCAAACATTACAAGGTAAAGAGGTCAGACACGCAGCACAAAAACCCTCTTCAGCTCCAACTGGTCGCCATTCTAAATATAACAAGTGCCGACACCTCCAAATGACACCTAAGAGTGCACTAATATTAGAACAGAAAGCGTTCATTATTAATATAAGAAAAGTGGAGACCTTGTGTTAGTTGAACCTTTGAAATAATTCAAATTACTCTGCCGTTTGTATTCCATATTCGCTTCTAGGAGTTAATGGTCCTCAGATTAAGAATAAATTGAAAATGACAACACGATATTAACTGGTGACTCGAAGGTTGTTTGAACACGCATTTGTTAAGACTAATAAGTTGTATCTCTTCAACAGAAATAAGAAAGGAAAATTTATATATGAGCACGGTTGCGCATTGCATGATTGAAAAATCCGAATTTCCGAAAGGGGAAACCATGAAGGTCCGACTAACTACAGTGTGAAAGAAATGGGCTAAAAATATCTCACGTCTTGACGGGATCCGACCCAAGCTTTTTCCACTCAATGTGAAGGATAGCCACAGTGTGTGGCTATCCTTCACCAAGGCAGCTAAGGTTATGAAGCGCCACTATATCGTTTTAGGAAACTTCATGTGAACTCAGTCTATAGTCGACTCAATTTCATGGACTATAATGCTCTATCCTCACTGGACTCAACTCGTGGAAATTCTTAGAAGTGGGGATATTCTGCGGATGGTGTAGCCAGTCAGATCTTCGGGGATGAATCCAGTTAAACATAGCTGGAATGCTTTGGGCAAACGAACTGGAATTCATTAGAACACCGTGGCCTATCATTAGTCTTAAATATAACATACTAATTTGTATAATTTTTGCACTACTAATACCATACTTCGTAATAACGATAGACTTTGCAGGAAAGCCCTCAGTTTGGACTCTATGATTGCTATTAATGAAACTAGGAGCAAATACAGTTTTGTTGGCTAAAAAAGTATTGAAAATATCAGTCAGTTTAATATCGTTCCTGCCTTCGGTGCCAGTGTGCATTGTATATACGTAATACGCCTTGAGCTGACTCAAGGTGAAAAATATCGTTTTCTGGGGCTGTTCATCGGCAACTGGTAAGAAATTAGGAAGAGTGGAATTTCCAAGATTTCCGTTTAGAATGTGTGAATGAAATAAAGAACTGCTATGGTCACAATGACTCAACGTCATTAATTTAGACTGAAGCCTACAGGATTAGGAATGGAACTAAATATATACAGTTTCAAAAAAACACCTTACTCGGAGAGAAACTATATTAGGACATCAACTATTCCTACTGCAAATATTATCTGCCCTAATAAAAACAGCCACACACTGTAGAAATATATTCCTGAATAGAGATACCTTGCAAAAATGCGAAATCAAAACAATTCCAAGTTACTTAAATGGAGGTGTACTCTTTAAAATCAAATGATGTCGAGAGATTCTTTATGTAATACGATTGGGAGTTAGTTGCTATTCAGATAAAGCGCCGAGGTAGCTAAAGGGCCACTGAAAACTTACGCAACAAATAATATTTTAAATTTTCTAAGCATGTTCTCCATCGTGACGATAGTTTCGACCCCTTCCTTCATTATTATATAACGAAATACTGAGTTTCTTTAATTTTTTTGAAAATATTGTTAGGTAGCATTGTGTGACCAACCCTTCCGTCCGCAAGGCTTTACATAACTCCCATACTCCACTCATCCTTGCTTTAAGTAATTTGCAAATGGCAATGGAACAACAGGACATTCCAGATGAAAAATCATGTAGGCCTTTTGCGCGAAACCGACTAATCTATCTGTAAATTTACAGTTAAACAAGAACATACGATAAAAATCATATGGATCCAATACTTTTGATCGACACGCATAACAGGCATTGCAGTGTAAAAGGTATTCACTAATGTTAAAACGCACTAGTGTATTAGATGAGGTTAGTCAATAGTTATCAGACTAGCTAAAAGTTGAAACAAACAATCAAAAATTGTAAGTTGTTGAACCTGCAGTGCGAGAATACCTAAGGTTCAACAACCTTTCGGTTATTGAGATCATTAACAGCTGGTCTTGAAGTTCTGGAGGTTGTAGGATTCAGGTAACACGTAAGAAGGGAGAGTTCGAAAGAACGGAAATAGGTGGCGTAAAGAGGAAACAAAAAGAAGTTTTGTGTTTGGTACTGAAGTGTGAATGGACAGTAAATGGTTGCCACATTCTTGCGGATTTGAAGGAAACCGGCTAAATTCTAGAAGTTCTTGCGATCTCCGACTTCAAGGTAACAGTTAAAGAAATAGGTATATTTTTAAATAAAGAGATAGATGCTATCTGTAAATTTGCAACTCCTTTCTCTCATCAAGTTACATTTTGTTTCTGAAGATAGCCTGGACTGTTGCAAGTCAGAGCATATTTTATTTGTACATTTTATTGTTTTTAGTTTCATTTTTAAATTAAAATATATTTTTTACTAGAATACCCGTGGCGAATATATGATGACGCATTCACAGCACCACCGGGCTTTTGGTGAATTTCACGACAGTCCCAGAAATCATTCATCATTAACTTCTTTGGTATCTACGCAGATACATTTAGACTTCTTTTATGGCAATTAATCAACCAGATATTTTCATTGCATTCGCCCGAATTCTAGTTGGAAATGGAGTGCCCCACGATTCATCTCATGATTCGATTTTTGACAATATGGTATTTGGAAATGATGTATATCATTGATTATGGCAGCAACCGACTCCTTTTTCTGTGCGCAACAAGAATTTAATAAAGCGATGGGACTGTAAATCATTTTGGATTATTAATTATTAATTATTAGGATTAGTATTACTATTAATCGTTACAAATTATGGATGGCATCAAGCTTATACAGCATCGGCCAATAAAATCAATCCAACTCTTCTATCCATCCTCTCTAATAATATATCCAATTCCGTAAATTTATTCAAACTACCCGCCTACACAACACCAGATTGTAGTTTGCACCTACAATCAATTACTCTCTGACTGAACGCAAATTTTCTCATCTCTATCCTGCAGCATCGTTTTACAATTTATGTTCCCTTAAGTATGTTATCCGAATTTACAATTGAAAAGGTACAACGTTTCTCGTATGTGTAGTTCATCATCATTTCATTATGATAAGGAACTTTCGTCATCATAAAAGAACAGCATTTCGTCATCTATCATCATAGAAGTAAATGCAAAAATTTTTTGCATTAATTTTAATGTCTGGGTTAAAATATAATCTCCAACCTTGAGCAGTTTTGACAGCTGTTCTGAAGCTATTAATTTTCATATGACAGTCAGGAGATTTAAGCTTAACAAATTCTCAAGAAATAAGAATTTGTTAAGCTTAAATATCAAGATGAGATATTCTTGATATCTCATCTTGCATATTTAAGGATACAAGATGTGATATTCTTGCTGGCGGTCATTGGACACCTGACGGTTTTGCTTTAATAATAATAATAATAACAACAGAACAACAGAAGAAACCGATTGAAAACCTGAAGGATTACTTCCAGAAAACTATAGTGCCACTCTGCGAGGACATAAGGAGATAGACAAGCAACACACCCAACTCAACTTAAGCGTGGACACAAGAAGGAAATGGCTGCCTGCCTGATCGACATAGCAGTGCCCAACACCAGCAACCTCCGGGAAACCCTACGAGAAAAAGATCAAGAAGTACACAGACCAAAGACAGAAAGTAAAAGAAATTTGACATAGGGACCAAGTACTCGCACGGTATCTAAGAGCCTCCATAAGAACCATGCAGCAATAGGCCTCCCAGAGATCACTTACATGGAACTCCAGAAAACAGAAATCCTGAGACATGTAGGACAGTCAGAGAGATCCTCGATCAATAGTAATAATAATAATAGTAACCGGACACAACCAGTCACTCCATGCTCTTGGTACCAGTACTCGTCATGGCATGGAAAAAAATTCCATAACGAGAAAAAGTAATAATAATATAATTTACAATACAATACAATTTATTCATCAAAAAATAAAAATAATAATAATATGGCGCTATTAGCCCAGTGGTTGCCACTCCGGACAACCAATGTGATGAACTCTAGTTCGAATCCCGAAGTCACTTCATCGGACCTAACTCTCCAAAGGTCGAAGTGATGGCTGAAACAAATAGTGACGCCACCTAGTTTCACTGCCGACAACTACCGTCCACCACTGAATGAAAAAGCCAAAGCTAAACATGTACATTTCCCTAGCTGAATGAAGAGGAGAAGTAACCATATTGAACGTATGCATCAAGTGTGGCGCAGGACAAAGTCACTCGCGTTTATGGATCAGTTCGAAAAGTCAGAAACAGTCTCCCGTATGGCTACCGCAAGGGAAAGGCAAGATCATCCAGCCCAACCAATTGAAAGTCCATCCTGCGCAACTGCGCTAGTGACCACTCAGGAAGGAAAAAAAAGCAAATACATGAACCTGAGCATCGAAATGAACACGTTCATCATGCGAACGTAATAGGAAACTAGAGAACGACAGGACGGAACTATACATCAAGTGGTTGGAACGGTTTCCGACTGCTCTGGTCACCAAACAGCGAATAGCAGACCAGAGATGGACCATCGTCACGAAGCACCTGAGAGCTCCTGCAATCTTGAAAAAAATGAAGCAGGATTTTAGCGAACAACTGCAAAGAACAAAGAATACGAGCAGAGCCAACAAGAACTGGAGGAGGACAAACGCCAAATACAAGAACTATAACCCAGACCAGTCGAAGTGGAAACATATGAGGTCGCGAAAATCAGAATAGAAGAAGAGTGAAAGAAGGTCCTGGCAGATTTCGAGGGCATAGATCCCACAAAGTTTCTGTAATCCCAACGGGGTGATAGAAGTAAGAAGCTGATCAGAAAAGTGAAGACCATCCTCAAGAAAGACAACATCCACAGCAAACACGAAGCCTATTATCATAGAATCTAAGGATACCTGGATACCCCTCAAGCAAACCTCCTTGCGCTCATGAAGTGTCCTCGAAGATATAGAGTTGCCCATTGGAAAACAACCGGATATTCAATGACAACCAGAGAGCCTTCTATAGGAACAAAAGACAAGACCGGAAGGAGTGCAACGGACCACCCGACCAGAAGGCACTGAAGGAATTCTGGAGAAACCTGTGGAGAGCAGCAAAATTAGCCATAACGGCCATGCCCCCCTGGTACACTTAGAAAGGAAGAACTCCATAGACAACAGATTGTAAAATTCAGGAGGAAAAAGAACAACAATCCATCAGGAAGTCCCACAAACTGGCAAACCCCAGAATAGATAACATCCACAACTACTAGTAAAAGAAGTTCAGCTGCATACAGACACCTAGCGGAGCAGTGAACACAGATAATCAGGCATCCTAACACAATGCCAGAGTTCTCTGATTCAAGGAATCACCTAGCTCAATGATAAGGACAAAGACACCACAAAACAGGAGACGTACGGACTGATCACCTGCCTCCCAAAATCCTGACCAGCTGCATAAACTAATAAGATATTAGACCATTTGGAAGCACAGAACATCATGGCTGAATGGCAGAAGGGATGTAAGCAAATGAGAAATGGATGCAAGGAGTAATTCACCATTGACGTCGCAGTTATGGAGCAAGCCTCCAAGAAACATTTCAATCTATACATGGCCTATATCGATTGCCTTTCACTCATCCCCATAGCTGGCCGATAGATACGTTGAAGATCTACAAAGTCAACCCGGAAACATCGTGAATCGGTCTGGAATCAAGAACATCACGACCAGACCGATTCCTTCTGAAGGAATCGGTCTGGTCTTGTGGTGAACAGTGGGTTCACTGAATCCATTGTTCACCTTGCTCAATAACAGCAAGTACGGATATACCCTACAAGAGGAAAGAAGAACCTGTACTCTCTCTCTCTCTCTCTCTCTCTCTCTCTCTCTCTCTCTCTCTCTCTCTCTCTCTCTCTCTCTCTCTCTCTTATTTGATGTACATTGATGATATCAAACTCTATGCCGCAACCGAGAATCAACTCCAACAGCTACTCCGGATCACTACACCAGGATGCAATTTGGTTATTATTATTATTATTATTATTATTATTATTATTTTGTAGTTGTTGGCGCATCGGCTTCTGTGGCCATAATGCACCTCCCAAGGTTTTTGCAGTACTTTGATCCAAGCCCGAGGCGGGATTCGAACCCGCGACCTTTGGGTTGCTAGGCAGGCACTTTACCCACCCGGCTAGCCCGGTCGGCAGCAATTTGGTCTAGACAGATGCAAGACCCATGGACTGCAACACGGAAATCCAGTAGGCAGAAACTACCAGCTGAAGACCGGTGAAGATATTGAAGCCATGCCAGAGGGAATGGCTTACAAATATCTGGAGAAGATGCAGGCCTGCAAGTTAGAAGTTACGTAGATCAAGGAGCGCCTGACTGAGAAGTACCATCAGAGACTGAGGTGCCTGCTAAAATCAAAGCTGAATGACGGGAACGTGTTCAGAATCATAAAACACCTTCGTACTGATGAAAATATGATGACGAAGAGCCGCCAAGACCAATCGAAGTCGGCATCGAGAGACTGACCACAGCCCGGAAAGAAGGAGGGAAGGGACGAACTAACCTCATTTAGCAAGATAACAAGGTGAATAAGAACCTTTCGGATTACTTCCAGGAAAACACAGCACCAATCTATCAAGCTATAAGAAAGCGAGACAAACGGCACACACTGCTCAACCTCAACAAGGAAAACCCACTCACACAACCAGGAGACACAAAGACAGAAAGATGGTCAAAGAAGGCACTCCATGGCAGATGCTACACCGGGACTGTGTCATAATAACGGACAAGACGATCCGGCACAACAGAGCAGACTTAACGCTCATTGACGAGAAGGAAATGGCGACCTACCTGATCGACATAGCTGTGCCCAACACCAGCAACTTCAAGAACACATACGAGGAGAACATCAGGAAATACGACCATCCCAATCACCGTGTCAACCACCGGAGTGATGGCAAAGAGTCTCCATAAGAACCTAGTAGCAAATAGGCCTCACAGAGAACAATTATATGGACCTCCATTAAGCCGCGATCCGGAATATCTGTTTGATAGTCAGAGAGAGTGCCAATAGTAATAATAATAATAATAACAACCGGACACAACCAACCACCCGATGTATGCACTTGTTAGCAATACGAGGAGAATATAATCACATACAGGAGAACTGTTTTAAAAAATAATAATAGTATCACTTTATCCCAGCTAAGCACGGCCGAATTTCTTAGTAAGAAGTCCAATGTTGATGGAAGAGCAGTTCAGATTCGAACCAGATTCCGAGATACGTCGACATAGAGGAGAATAGAATAGGATTTCTTCCGTGGAAATATATTCTGCTTTAATTTCTTTGGGTCGATTGACGATTGAAAGGAGAAAGATAATTTACAGAACAAGCCGGCTTTTGGTTGATGTCAATCTAAACTTGAAGATGTCCTCTATGGGCAGATTAAAGTGCAACTGGACCGCAAACACCGGAAGGAATCATTTTTACAATAACTAGAGAAGGCGTCAGCCAAAGGAGATGATACACCACATATTAAGTTATTTAACATTATGTGGTGAAGATTTTAATTTACGAATTCATTCCAACATTTCGTATAATTGTGGTTAACGCGAACTTTACTCTTTCCACAGGCCTTCTTTCGGTATATTATTATTATTTATCGGTTTTAAACCCTGTACCCCCCTTTAATCACTGAATTCATTTTTTTATACCTATTATTCGGCTATTGTGCGCATATGCCTTCCATTTTGTACTCCATACCTAAGAAAGGTGTTTTCATTTTTGGGTGTGTGTGCTTTTGATTTTTCTTTGAAAAAAAGGGAAGGACACACCCAGATTCTTTTCTGATAAACAGACCCACGACCTGTAGACATGGTAATCATAGCAGTCAATGGCTGATATCTGTTTTTCTTAATTTGATCTTTCCTTGTATTTAGCGCAGAGGTCTCTTCTGCTCTAAGTCTGCTCTACTTGTTCAATGAGACGTTTACAAAAGGTCGCACTGTTCGCTCCATAATTAATAGACTGACCTACAGACAACCAGCGATAATATTGAGTTGAGGTCGAGACAATGGACATATCACGCACATAACGAGTTACGCTTCACATGACCTACGGCTCCAGGCATTCCGTGAATTACCGTATTGGTCACTGCACGGCAACCTTCGGCAAACTGCCATCATTCCGGTTGAAGGAAAATGTCCGACAAGACACATAATAAATAAAATTAATTTTCTGTTTATACTCCGGAACAGTCACGTAGGATCAGAGGAGTTATCTACCCGTATACCAGCCTGGGCAGATTGTAACATCCAGGTTTAATTTAAACAAAAACTTTGCCAATAATGATTGAAATGCTGTTTAAGGATTGTTTATTTTTTGCATGATTTCTTTGCCTTTTAAGTTGCTTAACTCGGCACTGATTACGTGTCAGGTTTCGGGCAATACAGGAAGTGTTTGTCTCACTGAAACCAGCAGTTTTTGACGTTTCTGATAAGTTTTTCGTGCCGTGCAGAAAACTGCTTCTTTTGTTCTTCTCTTCATCTGCATCTGCCGTTATTCCTAATACCAACTGTTTAGAAACAAGAGTTTCCTCGGATGGGAGGAGCAAACATGTGTCAGAAACTTTACTCGTTCTTTGTAGAAAAATTTTCGCACATTCTTCAGAACATCGGACATTTGTTTCGAGTTTTTCGTCTCAAAGTTTAAGGGGAAGAAACATATAAGTTAGTACATCGCATTGTTTCTATACTCAGTTAAACTAACCGAAATTGTAGGACAGACATCATTATAGAGTACTTACATTATTAAAACGTAAATTAAACATAATATCCATTGCATTTTTGCTAGCTCTAGCTGGAAGATTTAACGTAGGAATATAAATGTCATAAAATATGACAGTTTGAATTCTTTTACAATTTTGATCAAAAGCTTCTGAGGACTAATGAAGCCGATGGTTAAAAGCAGATCAAAACAAATTGTATTAATTTGTCTTACTTTCAAACGTGAGAAACTCAGTGAAGACAGAAAGATTTAGCATAATTGAAGAAACGGGAAAGAAAATCTCTCTTGAGCCGGACGTGATTCGAACACGCAACCTTCTGATCTGGAGTCAGACGCGCTACCATTGCGCTACCATTGCGCCACCGGCCCATCTGGTCATATTCTCTTATTTTTTAATATCAAAGCGAGTTCTTAATTTGGCCACCTAGATTTTTTGTTATTATCCAGAAATTAATAGACGCAGGAATGTGAAATTTGTGGTCAAAGCGGGAGTGCAATAGCACACACTAGTTTCAGTTGACCTTGGTTCTAGCTCACATGACTACTAAATACGACATTGATTTTATCCTTGTCAAAATAATTAGTTGTAAACTCCGCTGACTATTTATTTGCTCGGGCCGAGTATAAGCAAAACGTTTTTTATAGGTACTTTATTTGGCAGTGAATACAGAGGCAACTCATTGCAAGTCTCAATTATTGACAGAAGATGATTGCCATCGTAATAAAACTGTTGCCTTGATCGAACAATCTATTACTCGTTTTCTGTTTATCATTTTTTATATAAATCTCGTGAAACTGCAGCACAATTTTACGAAGTTATTTATTTATTTATTAACCAAATTTCTGAAATGGGTCGCTACTGTCTGCAAGTGTATCGATTACTTGATTCAAAGCAAATCTCATAAGAACGTCTCTTTCTGTTGCCCTAAATATGATACATTCCAAGTGCTCTTGAAATACTCAGCTTTGACTCTCGTTTTTGAGCTGTTTCCAAAGCCAAGTAAGAAACAATTTCGCCTCTTTTATCATATAAAGATAAATAGCAACTGAACTACTAAGTATAAACAAAAAAGATAAGAAAACTAAATTAAGGTCCCACCGAGATTTGAACTCGGATCGCTGGATTCAAAGTCCAGAATGCTGACCATTACACCATGGGACCACGGTGACGCAATCTCGATTTCAATAATTACCAACGTTTTCCGTTTTAATGGTTCAGATTCGAACTATCTCTGGAGTGATTGTAGTTTTATGACACCTGCAAATGATTTTTTAACGAAAAATGGTGCCACCCCCTTGCTGTGATTTTTTATGAATTTTCAGTGGGCCTTGTTCCTAAGTTTAGTAAAAATTATGAATACCCCACTCCATCGAATTATCTCTGCTTTAAGAGATATCCAAAATTGTGATATCTGGAGTATCTTTGGCATAATAGATGTATCTTAATGTCATCCCCTTGTCCCGAGTAATCCTAGGAACGTTTCCAGAACATTAAGCAATAGAATACCATTTAGAAATTAGTTCCGCAGTTAAATATGAAAATCTGAAATGAATAAGTGAATTCTGCTGTTTCCATTCATTTGGAAACAATAAAACAAATCAAAAGTGTCGTATATGAGCTTTAAATGTCAAAGAAAAGCATTTTCCTTTCCTTTTTATGCTGCAGTTGATTTATACGTATAATTACTGTTATGTGGAGGCTCAGCTTGTTGTGTATGTAAGATACCTGTTTCTGAACCGAGTGACCCAGTTCTGCATCCTTGGACTTTATTTTTTTATTATTATTTTATTTCATTATCAAGTTGGTCTAACGGCTGGGATGATAACACATAAATGGATTTGTATTTCCTGCTGGAGTTAGGGAAATTCTCTCCTTGACAAACAGACAAATTGACTCGTAAACAGAAAGAGGCAACTTAAAAACACAACGAAAAGTGGTTTGAATGGCCAAACTGTAGGACAAGATAAGAGATGGAAGCTCTTCCTAAAGGATTATTGATCCTTTCGGTTATGAGCCCTCCTAAAGCTCTTCCTATTGAACAAATAATACATTGAACTTTTTCAAGTGCGAATAAAAATGGTTCCATTCAGCTATAAACAGAATTTATTCAGTTTACCAAGAAAGGAATAACTGTTAAGCATTTCAATTAGAACTGTACAAATTCTTAATACTATGTGCGTGTTCTTGCTGCCGCGGGAAGAAAACAACCCACATTGAGTTATGAACGAAGCATCGTTCAAAAAATGAAAAGATTTTCTTTTTATCTAATAAGAACCGTTTCTTTGGCTGCTTGAGTAATCATTGGTCGCTAAGAATTCCAAACAGCCTATGTGGTCGCGCATAACCATCTCTCTCTTCGTCAAACTGGTTCTCAAAAATAATTACTTCAGTGTTGGAGCAGGTGTATGGGAGAAGTAGGGAGCTGTTCCTCCCATTGAACAAAGAAAGTTGCTTGGGGGGGGGGGGCGAAATAACCCGTTCCTCCTTTGCGCATAGAGTATATACCGTACTATGGAGAATGCACTGAACCACTGACATGAAGAATAGCACATGTTCATTGCGGTTAGATGTTACAGAGTACAGAGTACGGTTTTAAAGTAAGATTAGATGTTTCATTGACAATCTAGAGAGCACCATCTCAGGTATGAAGTGATTCCATCCTCTTTTGACCTCCTTTGCCTTTCTTTTGTAAAATAATTTTGTCATTCTGAATAGGTTTTTTTCGAGTAATTACTTTAATGAAAATTAGCGTGAAATTTTAACATTAAAGTCAGTTCGAAATTTGGTCTTTTAATTATCGTATAAAGAAATTTCAAAACTTCAGTTCTGTGCGTTACTTTCTATACGTGTATCGAATATGAAATGAAGAGCGTTATCTTAGTCTGTATTTTTTCGTAATTAATATTCTAATTTTCAAAATTATGTCAATTGTTTTGATAGTTGGTAATTGGCTTCACTCCTCACTGAGTTCTATAGGAATCAGCACTTCTCTCTGATGTAAGTTTATAAAATGAATGATTTCTGTGTATTCGTACGCCATACCGATATCTGTTCAGAAAAACATAGAATCAAAATCAAAACTAAGAATCAAAATCAGAATCACGTGTTTCAAACGTTACGAACTAAATTTAATAGCAGATATTTTTAGGGTGAAATTTTCCATTTCGGAATAAATAAAGGAAATTTTTGCGAACGAGGTCAGTGGACTTTTAAAATTGACAAAATGCAGGAGTTATAAAGAATAATTAAGAGTAAAAATGAATAATTGTAAAGAGCAAAGCGATAAATAATTTTCTAAAATTGTTGTAATCAAACAACCATAAATAATCAACTACAGTTTTGCTTTTTTATTTTTATTTTTTCGTATTTCCTCGTGATTTTATGAAGGGAAATATTCTAATGCACGCTTATTTTATATTATGTCATTTTATATACTAATAACAGAATAACAAAAATAATAATAGAATATAATTATAATAAATTAATTAACGTAGTTATAATAGAATAATAAAAAATACAGTTATCAGTAGTTTTTCACATTCGTTTTCAGATACGCATGATGAAGAATCCCCTTGAGTTGCAAATGGGAGAATATTAGATAACTAAGGCACTAAGTATTCGTAAGAATAGTTAGAGCAAGGGTGCTCAACCTTTTGGAAGTCGCGGGCCAATTTGAAAATTTGGTACACGTCGCAGGCCATACAATAGACAAGTCTTATATACCGCTTTTAGGCTCAATTCAGAAGCAACACCTAAGGGAAAATTTGTTGAGTAAAAACACTTCAAACCAATTGCAGTGTTGTTCCATACACTTTACTATAATGCGATTCTTTAATTTTTCGACTTGAAAATATTGCCCTTCAAAGTTGTTTCTGAATTCGACTACACGTATTGAGAAAACTGACTCTGTTTATTTTTTACTAATAATTCAATGTCAGGAACTATTTCTGTGGCAGCTAATCGGAGGCAGTGCTCCAGATGACAATCAGTAATTTTTGTCCTCAATTTTGACTTGGAGTGCTTCATTCTAGAAAACATCTGTTCACATAAGTACATGCTTCCGAAGAGGAGAAGATTCTTGGCGCATACATTCTTATATTGACAAATATTCCCTTTTCTACATATTTTTGGTAAAATTCTAGGAGCGACACTTCATGAAATTTGATTTTCAGGTCTGAGTCACATTGAAGGTCAATAATTTTCATCTGGAACACCCAACACATTCACAGAGAAGGGGTTAGTTACCACATTCAGGGTACTTTCTTGAGGGCGGAAATCTTGGAACTCGGTTTGGAGCTGAGATATTGCAGCCACATATTGAGGAGCGTATATTGCAAACTGCAATTTCAACATTCCTTGGAAATGAGTTAAATTCTGGTCTTGAAGTTGGCACTTAAAGAGTTCTAATTTCATCTGAAAAGCTATGATGTGCTTAAACAGGACATGCACATGACTGGAGCTTCAAATTTAACTCATTCAAACGAGAAGAAATGTCCGTAAGGAAGGCAAACTCGGCCAACCACTTCGGATCGTCGAACTCTGATACTGGCTTGCCTCTTGCTGTCATGAACCCTCGGACGGCATCTTTCAACTCAAAAATCCGCGTGAGCACTTTTGAACGGCTTAACCATCGCACGTCGAAGAAGTAGAGAAATGGGATGCTGATCATCACCATGATCAGCATCCCATTCCGTCTGTAGAAAATTTCGAAACTGTCGATGATTCAAACTCTTCGCTCGGATGAAATTCACAATGTATGTCTGTGATAACTTTCACGATATTTTCAAACCGAGAGATTTGACACATAAATTTTCCTGGTGAATGATGCAATGGTATACATTATATATATATTTTTTAAATATTTTTTGAAAATTTCGTTGTGTTCGCAGGCCACAACGGTCCACATGGTTTGAGCATCTCTGAGTTAAAGCAATGTATTGCATGTATTTACTGTGTATCAAGCATAACTTTTGATAATAATAATAAATAAATAATAAATTAATAAATAAATTTATTTATTTATACTGTACTTCAAGACCAGTTGCTAATGCTCCTAAAAACCAAATAACAAACAATTATTCATTTTTACAATCATTCGCTTTTAAATTAAAGATTTAAAACCTTGTTCAGAAACGTTGCCGAAGCAACCCCTTTCTAAATAAGAAAAGTTTCTTTTTATATTCTAGAATTATCGCCCCAATATACCCCAATGAAGTTCACAACTTCATTTTTAAAAGTATCCAACAGAATAGCACTGATTTAGCAATGGGAGGCATATTTTTTGTGGGTGGTGTACGGATTTTATTGCCCATAATATTCGTACATGTTTATTATTTCTTTATTGCCCACAACATTCGATCATGTTTATTATTTCTTAGTTACAACCAACCATATTAGATTAACACATTTAGAATAAAACGAGAAGACGCCCTCCTATAATTGTGGACAAAAAATCCTCTGACCTTCTGTGGCTCCAAAGTATAAAAAATTATATTTATTTATTATTTTTATTCTGATTGGGATAATATTGTAGCGGATCTGTTTTACAAAATGGTTCTTATTTATTTGTTATCTGGGATTTCCCTCGTTAAAGATGACGAAGAAAGTAATATTTTCCATGAATTTGTCTGTTGCCCTTCAAGGACTGCCAAGATTTTCAAGAAAATACTTAAATCAAGTAAAGAAGTCTCCACACCTTTATATAATTTAAAAAGAAATAGATATTATTAAGGGGAGGAAATGACTAATAACCGTTTACTGCAGCTAAAAGGGGAAAGTCTAAAAACCCATCATTGGGAATAAACTCCATGAAATTTGTTTTTTCCTGCTATACTTGGAGGTCACCTTCTGTTTTACGATCTGATACCCAGAAAGGTAGCCTAAGTGCAATATGATTCCCACATACTTTATCAGAAACGACTGTTAAAATACTCAAAGCTAATGTTCGTGTTCAGCCATGCTAAGATCCGTTACCCGTAGCTAAGAAATTTCTTTTATTCTGAGAAATACATTTCCCAATAAAGAAAGTAAATAGCGAAACATTCATTAATTAAGTAGCGTCAATTTTTATAATTATAGTTCAAGTAAGCGATGACCTAGAAAGATTGCAAGTAAAATAGTTAAAAAATTTACTATTGCGTATTTAAATTTCACAAATGAGTTAATACCAAGATAAATGTATAATTTTAGGGGTTGTATTTGTGTGTGGACGGGGGGGGGGATTCCTATAGAAGAACGTACAACACTGGTCTTCTACCGGCGTTGTACGTTTCATATAAAATTTTTAAATCTCCTCTAACAGTTTACAACCTGTTTACCTCTTTTCTCAATAGGCAAGTTGAATTCAACATTGTTCCCAGAAGAGTTTGAGAAAATACCTCACTAAAATATGTCAAATATAAATATGTGAATTAATTTCATATCAAGTTGGACTTTAAATTAATCATGGGCAATTTATAAAATCACCCTTCATACTGGTACTGATATTTTGATCTCGAAAAGAAACCAATCCTTATAATTTATAATTATAAATTTATAATTATAATTATCTGTATAAATTAAAAAATATTTATATTCTTATATAAAGTGTGAATATCTTTATATTCTCAATATAGGGTATTTTTATTATTTTATTTTATTTTATTAAAAAGCAAACGTGCTCCACGTGCACCCAGTTATGGGTGAAATCGCGTGACTCATTCGTTAAAAACACAGGCATAAATTGGTTTCATACTCAGGCCAATAATCACTTCAGAATTAAAAATTAATTCCAAGCAGGCAAACTGAACGAATACCATTTCACAACCGTATTTGTATATTGTTCGGTCTGTTTTCGGGAAGAAAATCCAAGTCTTTTCTTATTGCCATACAAAATGGGAAAATACAAAAGTGATAATATCAACAAAATAATCTAAATTAACTAATATTCTATATTTACATTATTCGCATATTCTTAAAATTTTGTAATGGGATCTATATGGATAAAGTTTATTATATTGAAGTAGGTAAGTAGAGGGGGTTGGAGATAAAAACTATACAACACTCGAATAGTTTTCCAAGACCAGAAAACGGGGAATGGACTTCATGCATGTTATCTGAAATATCTGTTATCTGGTTCCAAAATACCAAATATTTTCCTTAGAAAGTGAAATTTTACGTAAAATGGACGTCAAAATATCGAGCAGGCTTTACTTTTATTACAACCGGTACAGCTCCTTCCGTGTGAATTATCAGAATCTGCAGGTTAAAAATGATGAAGGTCTGATCTTCGAAGACAAGTTTTCCGTTTCTAAGAATGACATCGCCATTCTGGACACGCATACAAAATAAAAAAAGTTAAAAATGTAAGATAAAAGTCATTTCGAAAGGCGACTTTCATTTTCTAAGCACATTTTCTCTTCGCTTAAAGGCACGCAAAAAACCAAAGTTGACACAAACAAATCGCTTTCAAAGACACGCAATAAAAGCTAAAAGGAGTATGAACGTACGTAATCATTATTCATGGCTGTCCGGGACATTATCTGTTGTTTCAGTAATCTCAAGCGGGAACAAACAGAAATAACTCCGAGTAAGATATTATTTTAAATTATCATAAAATTGTCGTTTTATTTATAGTACGACCGGTCTTAAAATTTGGAGTTTCATTCGCTGGCGTACTGCGTTATCTAGCCTATTTGCTTTTCGTTTCTTTTATGACTTAAATAATTAAAGTAGCATTTCCGACAACCATTCAAGAAAAGAGACAGTGAATGAATGTATTTCGGAAGAATTATTTACTCCATGACACGTAAAGGTAGAACATGTGGGAGTAAACTTTTTTTTTCTAGAATTGTCAACACATTCGTCAGTTACAAAGCGGAATTTTATTGCTATCCTGAAAGCTGCTTAGCTTGAATTTCTCCTTCTGTTTGTTTTCGAAAACACGCAGCTTCTGCCTCAAAATATTATGCTCCATTCATATTTTGTTTGAAGAACTTTTTCTCCCTTCCTTATGGAGCTCCATGACTTTAGCCGCTGCTGTTTGTCATGAAACTCCAAACCAACCAATCTCCCTTCGTTGCCCAAAAAGCAACTTGTGTTTTTCTAAGTTGTAGTTGCTGAATTCCAAACATTGCTTTATATCCATTTATGTTGTGAGTGATGTGACGATTCGTTCCACTCAACTGGATTCAAAAAATTCGATCAGGCAATTGGTGTTGTTCGCATAGAACTAAGAAAGCTTATCAGTAAACCACATAGGAATAGAGATTTTTGGGGTCGTGCAAAGGTGCCTATTAAACACACCTACAAGGTTATTGGATTTATAAAGATACCTATTGGTTCAGAGAATACGTGTACTCCTCTTTATTATTCAAAGTTGAAGTAGGAATTTCCGATTTAGAACCCCAACAGGACCACCTGCATCACACACCTCGAAGTTATTCTGCAGCATTCTGTGAAATACGTCAGTCTCTAAAACTCACTTCTTTTATTACCTACGCCTACAACTGCATTTTTCGATATCTCAAGCTAATATGACCTCACTAAACACTCTCACTGTGTCATCGAAACAGACTAGTAACCATAAAACATTTATGGTTATAGATGGTCCTGTATCTATTCTGTACAGGACCATAGAGGTCTAGCTGAATTTCTTCTGTATCCAACATTTCGAATAATGACCACATTATTGGACCTAAAAAAAAACCAAACCAACAGCTGCATTATATGTCCTCCATTACCTTTAAATAATCATCTTTAAACTGGTAAAGGCTCACCTTGGAACTGTTGTTTTTATTTTATTTTCTAAAACCTTTTTCTCTTCTGCCCATTCCTATTTTATTCCAGTATATGCGCTGTTAATGGGTCCGCTGTGTTCTTTGCATTCAACACTGGCTGACTCTGACAGAATAAGAATATCGATATATTCCTGCTACTGTTCGGTTGGTTTTCTTTATCGAGGGATCTTTGCACAAACAGTACACAGAGTGGTATAATCATCTCTTACCGGAATTTGGTGACATACTTTCAGTATGCTCGTAGTTCGTTGGCCAATTTATAATCGTAGTTGAACTCTTGAGTATTTCAAATATTACGACTACATCGAAAAACCGAAGTAGCAGTTCAGCTATGGAATTTAACAATAATGAATATTAATATTTTAGCTGTTGAGAAAATTCTCATGTTATTCTCCATACGGGTATATATTGCTAGAATGAAATGTGATTTTCTTTCAGATGACAATGCACTACACAGAGGCAATAAATATATACATTTTTATTCTTTATCTCAGGGACGCAGAGAAAGAGAACCAATCAGGACAACAAAGAAGAAATAGTAATGGATGGAGGCGAGGTACGTGCACTGTTCTTTGTTCTCAAATGTTCTTATGGGTAGCTGATTGCCGAGTATTCTTTTCTCTAGCTACTATTATGGGATAATAAAAAGGTCAGAGACAGCGGGTTAAGTACGTATATAATGTATTAGTCTTAAAATCTTCCATAACGACTATTTGGCAGTCTTTGTTGGCGTGGACCGTTCATTCCCAAATAACTGACCTTCATTTCTTTAGGAACAAAAGCCTCAGAAGCTATTTAATATTTAACAGTGTGTGGGAGGGGGGGGGGCATGGTAACTCCCTTTAGAGGAAGTAGTATTTCCTGTTCATTCAATAATGATGTCAGTTTTTGCTGTTGAGTTATAGCTATTGCTTTCTGCTGAAACAAAATAAAAGTTTTATATGGAATCGACCTAGTCTGCAGTCCCTCACAAACCAGCAAACAATTCTAACTGGATAAATCAGAGGCTAAATGAAAATGGTACCACAGCATCAAGGAAAGTCGTCGAGTGCAAGATGTCAATATTCGTACTCGTGGAAACCCACAACCTCGCCGATACACTTATGAAATTACAGTATATTTTTTTTAAATAGGATTTAAAATTAGGTACTCTAGAAATCGTATACCTAATATTCATTAACCTTAACAAGAGGACAAGAGAAATTTATATAGTCAGTATCAGAAAAGTTTTTGATACTGTTATCACATTGCATATCAGTGCAATGTGGTAATATAATGCCCATTGCAGAAAACACTCTACGAGAATCAAAAGACTATAAGTTGGAAGCGAAAATAAGCAAGATATACAGCCATAGGAGTGGTCAATGTGAATATTATTATTCTTTGATAATAATATATTATTATTATCTATTATTCGTTGCAAAGAGACTGAAAGCGGTAAGTAGATTTGTCGGATCGTTTTATGATGATCAATGTATGAACAGCGTATACTCCATTGAATAAGTTTCAGCGGTATCACATTTCGGGACAATTGAGGTTGAATGGTTTACCTGGTAAATTGGTGTCCACGTTGCTTTGGACAAGCTCCTAGGACCTTGGTAGATATTGATCACAGTGGACAACAGAACACGCTCCATTATCAAGGTTCTAGAGCACTGAGAGAAACATTAGGGAGGGAGGATGAATTAATTCCCCAATCGGCTATGAAGGACACATTTTTCTCTCTGAGAAGGATTGGAGATAATAATGGTTCATCTTTGGTGCATCCAGCAACAAGAAGCACAATTTATTGAACACTGGCAAAGCTCGCGTCAAAAAAAAGGACTATTTATTGACACCAGCAGAGCCCAGACTGCATTCACATTGGGCATCGTGTCGATTCTCCCTTCACTAAATCTTATCGTGTACAGTTACTTCAGTGCCGCAGAGACAGAGCCGACTGTGAAGAAGAATGGCAACGGATTGTATTTAGTGATGCGTCAAAAGGTTCTGCTTGGGGAGGGATGACAGAAGGAACTATATGTGGCAACGCCCCGACCTCAACCCACATGAACATCTTTGCGATGAACGGGAGCGCAGAATTAGGGCAAGGCCAAGGTGGCTCCCTTCATTAGTGGAATTAACAAATATTTTAAAGGAGGAGGAGTAGAGTTCAGCACCAGATTTCTACCAGAAATTAATAGAAAGTCTTTCACAACTAATTAAAGTAGTCATTAGGGCCAAAGTTAGGTCAAAATGCTGCGAATTTGTTTTAATTAATGTGTGCTACGAGTTACGTGACTTTTGTTTGGGTGTATAGCTTGTATTGTCAAAGTTTTAATTTAAAAAGGATTCTGTTTTTATGTTGGATATATGTGTAACAACATACATTGTTATAATCGGCTTTCGATTATAATAATTTCGATGATTTTTGGTCATGACTTTCAATTGATGATGTCATTACATTAAAGATCCTTCTCTTAAAAATTTACTACACTCATTGAAACCATGCTGCTCACTTACATCAACGTACAGGTGAAAATGCTTAGTAAACAAAGGTGATTCCTATAAATTTTTGTATCAACTCAGTGCTCTTACTAATAATGTTATTCATTGAACATTACTATCATCCAGCTAATAACATCCTTTGCCTAGTTTTAATTAATATAAACAATGAATTATATTGATTTCTCTCTACTGAAATCGAAATTGAACTTATCTAAAATTGCCACTTTGATTTGGTTGTTTCGAAAACTTTGGCAAGGAGTTAATAGTCGGATGGTTTTTCAGGAAAACTTCCAGCATCTCATTTTACCTTGGATTAACCCACCGCGAAATTTCCCGTTTTAAAAGTAAATAATTCTATCGTTGTGATGCTCGCTTTATATTTTCAGAAGAAATGCAGATGGGAGTGGTTGAAGATTAATAAATCACTGCTTCCTCTAAAGATTGTCGTCTTCTGTTGGTTTGCAGGTGAGTTCAATATTTTATTTATATTCTGATATCTGTAATAAAATAGAAAAACAAACTAATTTACGAGTTTAATTCATCATATCCATCGATTACTTGTTTTTCATTACACACGATATGTTAAAGTATTATGAAGTAGGTCCCTCGACTTTAAATACCAATTAGGATGAATTATTCTAGCTATACAAATATTCTGAATGTCAAACTGTGCCTTTTGCTGAACAAGTGAGGGACACCCATGACTTTGAGACTCCTGTATTCCAAGATGACAATTGTTTGGTTCACAGGGCCTGTAGTGTTTTAAACTAGCATGAGGAACACCGTAGAATGATAGGGAATTTAAATTGGCCAGCCAAGTCACCAAATTTAAATCCTATAGAGAATATGGAATTACCTTGAATTGAAAGTGAAAACAAAACAACAGCAGCTAAGAAACCTGAATAAATACGTGCTCAATTTTTTTTCAGAATAGACTAATATTGATATAAACCATTTAAGGAGATTTAGCTGAATCCCTACCAACGAGAATTCACGAAGAAGTGATTCTTCCTAGAGGAAGGATTACACATTATTAATTAATAAATTACACAGGTAATTAATTTTTTTTGTGTGTGCGGAGTGTGTATATGTACGCTCACAGAACGCCAACTGTCTGTTCCCCTAGGTCGCGCCTTCGTGTGATTCAGAGAAACATATTTCTTCTCACTTTGAGGATCTTACTCTTGTAAGGTCCTCAAAGCATTACGAAAGGTAACCAAAAATATGCTGGGAAGACAGAAATGTTAGGAAAAAGCACGAAAATCTGTAGAGAAACAGATTTTGGTGCAAATCTCGTCTTATCGTATAAGCAATACTGTACATGCACGATAAGACGATTCGTTGAGAGCGTAGACTTCAGTGATTCTCAAAATGATTATTGGAACATCTTGGTGTACAGAGGAATTAGGAAAAAACTCCATTGATTTCAATGGCACTCATTATTTACTTTTGCTGCTTCAAGAGTTTAGAAACCACTGGGGTAGAGTGTAAACAAATCATGTCCCTCTGCACTACGCGCTAGAATCGCCCTCATGATCTACCAGATTTGTGAGCAATATGTGTTCTTTTGTTTAAGGGGACATAACTGGACCGCACGCACTTAATGGAAACAAAACACGGATTACAAAACTTTGGTGACAAATATAAAACCGCGTTATCTGAAATCTACTGTTGGGAAAAGATTGCTGTACTTCCAACCATTCCCTCATATACGCAAAATCACATTAAGAGAGCTTGGCAGAAGCGACACGAACTGCTTTAAATATGCAATAGCGACTGAATTAACCAAAAAAATTAAATTCTCTGGTTTTGGCCATAGAGACTGTAAACATAATTTATTTATTTAGTCCAAATAATTTTATTTATTCATATCCTTGTATATTATTGATGAAAGCACACAGTGTTCTGTTTGCTTCAATTTAGAACTCAAAGGCAGACAAACAAATAGTTGCTGTCATTTTTAGTATGAAGATAACGACATCAGTTTTTATACCTCAATTAAACTTTTTTAAATAATCATGAATTTTCGTTTCAGGTCACGCAACATTGATGCCATACATCGTCATTCACTTGAAAAACTTAGGACTGACCATAGGGGAAACGTCAGCCATATTCACCTTTCTTCCGATCCCTCAACTTCTCGCTTCTCCACTAGCAGGGATCATTGCGGACAAAGTAGGCAAATACAAACCCGCTCTTCTCTTAGTGCTCATCACGTGCATCATCATGGCCACGGCGATTTTATTCATACCACCCATATCAGTCACTGTATGTGAATCTCCATTTGCCAAACTCGTGTGCGCCCCTTACAAGGATCCCAGCGTTACTGTACTATCGACATCGTGTTTAAGTAGTATTAATTTGACCTTTGATTTCAGTTTGGTGCAGTGCGACGTCAAGTGCCAAGTACCTCTTAGCGAAGACGAAAGCAAACAAACGGAGTTCTGTGTTGGACACCAAAGCGTGTGCGGAATTATTGATCTGAACTCGTCCGTTGCCGGACAACATAACGTTAGTGTGCACGTGGACAGTGTGACGCATTCGTCCTCTCCTTGCCAATATACCACCAAACTCCTTCACTGGAACAACGAAGTTGTTTCTTCCAGTCAGTGCGTTTTGCCAATGTTGCATAACAACACGTGCACCCTTCTATGCAGCATCCAGGAATTCATCTCCAAAGAAACCTTCAGTGAGCCTCTCAAGCAAGAATGTAGTGTTAACTGGAAGGACAAATTTCCAACAATCGTTTTATCATTCGTCCTTGTGCTGTTTCACATGACCTTCGTCACCATCTGTTTCCGGTTCCAGGATGTTACCACTCTACTGATGACCGAGAAGTACAACAGCAATTTTGGTAGAGAGAGGATGTGGTCATCTCTCGCTGCCCTCATATTCGCTCCATTGTCTGGCTACGTCATAGACGTCTTCAGCGAGAAGAATGGCTACACCGATTATATGCCTGCCTTCTGCATGTACAACGCCCTCATTGCCATAACTGCTGTCATGGTGGTGATTCTGAAGCTAGAGGTCGCAGCTCCATCTAAGAATATATCTACTAAAGCTCTCCAGCTTATGAAGAACCCCGAAGCAGCACTGCTGGTGTTCGCCCTTTTTTGCCTGGGAACCTTATGGGGATTCGTTGAAAGTTTTCTCAGCTGGTTTCTAGTTGACTTAGAAAGTCCGAAGATTTTGATTGGGCTCGCTAGTACAGTGTCGGGATTCGTCGGTTTCATTACATTTTTGGTCTCTGATTGGTTTATAAGGAAGGTAGGAAGAGCTAATGTTGTCGTGCTAGCCTTTGTGGTTTACAGCGTACGATGTGTTGGCTATTCGTATCTTTACAACCCCTGGTGGGTGTTGATATACGAGTCCATAAAGCCCTTTACCCTGAACATGTTGTGGGCTAATGTTGTGACTTACAGCGCAGGCTTGGCTCCGGAAGGACTACTCGCTACCGTTCAAGGCTGCATCGGAGGACTGCACTTCGGCATTGGTAAGGTGTTTCTATACTTTATTTTTTTCCATCTGCTACTTAACACTTTCACTGCTTATTAGATAAAAGTTCATTTAGAGAGATAATTAAATAAAATTAGCAGTAATTTCAAAATTAGCACCTTCGTACGTTGAATGAACCTTCATATGAGTTATCAAAAGCTGCAATGAAGCTCATTTAAAGCGCGATCTAGATTTTACCAATACTTCATTTATATAAAATGGGCCGAAGAAGTGCTGGTGTCATTAGGAACATTGGGCTACATGTGAGTACATTAGCCCCATGAGAATGTTAAAGAGATCATCATTAGACTTCGGGAAGATCCTCTTGGACTGGAGAAGTGCTGATATCTCCTCGATCTACAATGAGGATGAAAAAGAAGCGATGGGCAACTATAGATGGTAGTTTAGTTACATGATATTATCTGTGGTAAAGGATACGAAACAAGACCAACTATATATGTATACAGGAACCATCGTATACATGTATAGTTGACTGAATAAAATTAAACAAATTAAATTGAATAGAATTAAACAAACATTACTAACATTAGTAGCTCAAATTTTTCACATTCATAATTCTAAGAAGCCATTAGAATTATGAATGTGACCGCAACGTTAATATTTATATTTTTACCACAATTCGTTGTACGAGTTGATCGAAATTTTAAAGTGAGAATTATTTGATCTGGTTACCTGCTATTATCTAGAATTTTAATCCTAAATTTATTGCTTTAAGTGAGCTGATCTGAAATTATATTCCGTTGGCCGCGATTCTGTGACCCATTATTTAAATAAATCTAAAAAGTACCCAGTTTATTTTGTCGGGGCCTGCAGGATTTTGGATTTATATAATTTCTTTTTTGGTTTACATTTATCTAACTTTTTAGCTATTTGGGACATTGAGGATATCTATAAATTATTCACCTTATTTTGAAGCTCAATTAAAATTTTATTGTAATAATTAATAAAGCAACTCAAAGAATTTCTTATCACATAATTGCACTTCAGTAAACCTCCACCATGACACCTCTGATAGCACATAGAATGTCAAGACGGTAGCTGATTTCATTCCAAGTGTTTTGAAGCATCTCTTGAGAAATGGAGGTCACTGCCTGTTCAATGCAATCTTTTAACTCTATGATGGTGTTAACTTTTCTTGCATACCTTTGTCCTTTACGTAACCTCATGCAAAGAAATCCATAGGTGGGAAAGGAGGAGGCCCTGAAATGGGAACATCCCGGCTGACCCATCGGTTAGGAAATTTTTATTGAGAAAATCGCGCACATGGAAGCCCCAGTGTGGTAGTTCTTCACCCTGCTGATAGAACACATGTAACTGCATATCTTCCAGCCAAGGTGCAGCCTACAATTCGAGCATGTCTAGGTAATTTGGAGAGTTCATAGTGTTGAAATCGGCTACCTTCTTGATGCTACCAAAGGTGCCAATGTGGAGGTTTACTGAAAGGCGGTTGCGTGATAAGAAATTGGGATAAGAAATTCTTTGAGTTGTTTTATTAAGTGCAGCAAACCGTTTTACAATACCTATTACAATAAAATTTTAATCGAGCTTCATAAACAGATGAATAATTTAAAGATATCCTGTATTATAAATCCATAGTTCTTCTGTATCTATATAACACGCACTGATGGGAGGACCAAAATATAGCGAAAAGGGCAATGAGTCCATGGACCCATTCTGCCAGGTGTGAACAATACAAGCTGGTAATGGCGGTGTAATGACGTGGGAAGTATTATACCTCCACTAAATGAAAAAGAAAAGTATGTAGATAAAGTTATCTAAACTCTAAATAGCATAAAATACACAGAGATGTATTTTAAGGCATAAAGGTTGGTCGAAAGCGACAGTGTGCTTTTAGAAAAATTTTTTACGTATCTCTGTGAAGATTTAAAATTTATTAAACTTTTTTACTACGTGCATCAGGATTCCCCTTATCCGCTACCAAATTATTCCTTTCAGAGCGCACAGCTAGCGACTAGAATAAATGTGTACGTCCCTGAGGAGGGCAGTTGTGTTTGTAGGTGTGATAAAGTGAACAATGCTATCTGTGTGTAACCTCTTTACAGGTCGAGGCTCAGGAAGTCTTATCGGAGGTAATTTGATGAGCAAGTTCGGTGCACGAATAGCATTTCGCTGTCTTGGAGTGGCGGCCGGAGTTGCTGGCATCATGTACACCTTCTTCTATTATTATCTGCTGTCCTCCTGCAGTAAGAAACCACTGGATGTGAAGGGTAAGTGACCAAGTACTTTAAAGGGTCTTAGATGAAATGAATTGCTTGCGTATGATTCTTTTTTATAAATTATAAATCCAAACCTGCTACCTGAATAGCGAGTTTCGGTTTTCTAGTCATAATAATAAAAATTGTCCTTGCCCTACGCGACAAAACAACTATTTGGACAGATTCAGGAAGATAATGTAAAAAAATAACAATAGCCTGTTTCACTAATGAATAAAATATATTCAAACATTGTTTAGCGTACATTAAATATGTCCATATGTGTAAACTGCAACAACAGGAGATGCATGGATTTTATATATAGGAGAGAAAGATGAAGTTGCAGCTAAAAATCCTTTTCTCATATATATGATATCTTATTTAAGGGGCTCTAATCTTTAATAAATATTTGAACTTTTAAAACGTTCAAGGGCTCGTCAAAACGCATATACAAGATAAGTCATCATTGCTGGTTTATAAGGAGAACCTTTTACAATTACTGTCCATCACTGTCATAGACAGTGGAGAACAGCTGAAAAGGAAAGATCATAACAGATACAGCAAACAGATTTAATAAATAAGTAATAACATAAAGAAATCAATAACCCAAAACTAGTATAACAATTAAACAATAATACAAAATTAGAAATTTAATTAGAAAATTAAAAATAGGGACAATCAATCGCAGCTGTGCAATTTGGCCGTGCTCATGACACCTGCAGATTCAAACTTGTAGTCCCGATGTTACTCCTTCCACCATGGGAACGAAAAGAACCATATGGAAATAGGTCCGGTGAATAAAGTGTAAGCCTCCCAACCTTGAGTGAGGAAGGTGCTAACAATTGTTGAACATCCCCCTTGTCATAACTTATCACAATGCAGCTCTACGTAATTCACGCTATTAAATGGTAGCGCTAAATGGTCATTGAAGGATGAAGAACATGAAGTGCATCACAGGTGCACTTGAAGGATGAAGAACATGAAGTGCATCACAGGTGCCTTGACCGAATCGTGCAATCTTCTTCCATGGTGAGATGGAAGACTGCCATCTCAGGACACACACGAGTTCTTGATTCTCCCTTCAGCAGATTTTGAGCAGCTGGTAGTTTGAAGCATACAGATGCCCAAACAGCGATATGCTTGGAACTCACTTGCACATTTTTAAGACTCATGGCTGAGAGCCTAAATAAACACAAGCGTTCCTGTCACTGTTTATGCACAATGGGTAGTCGGTACTAGTGCCAAGCATAACAGGAGTTCATTCATGAAAACAGTTACATGGACCTCACGGATAGCACAGTGGTAATAATCACCATCCTCCCCACACCGTGTAGAAAAGGTCTAGATTCGAATCTCTTCAACGACACGAGGAATTTTTAGAGGCCTTTTTCATACCATGGCCAATTAGTCTCGAGCAAAGTTTTTTTAAAAAACATTCGCTTTATTGACAATACACATGAGTCCTTACTCTCTTTGATGAGATTGTTCTCTTCCTCGAGTAACCCTTAAAATTAATTTAAAAAAAAAACTTCTTCATGCTGACTCTTCTCACAATAAACTATGACATGCCCTTGGCAGATAGCTGCATCTTCCTACATGCATTTATTTGTTTGTGGGTGAATTATAGATCCAGTACAATATACAGGAATAATATACAATATACATAAGTAAAGTATACGTACATCTATAAAAACTGTCAACTGATAAGATCAAATAATACTTTCGGGCTTCGGGAAAAATCAATTATCATGCATTCTTGTATGGTCAATAAGTATCCCTAAAACTTGACTACTGTAGAAGCGTTCAAATATACTTGTAGTCTGTCTTCATATTTGCATAAAACTCCAGTAACTTTGCTCGTTTCTTATTTCATATTTCACACTAAGCGTGAATCTACAGTTCAGTATAGCATAAGTAATGTGCAAATAGTAACAGTATGTTCCTGTAAAATATAAATCTCTGTACTCTCGCAACTTTTCTACAAATGAAAGCAATGGAAAGATGTGATTGGTAAAATAATAAATAATACATTTTTGACATCAACTTTCCAAATGTTTTTCGGTCCCTTCTTTTATCTCTTAATCGGACGTTTGTAAAACTGAGCTCTGTAGTATAAATTTTACTATATTTTTTGGCAGCATCTTCAATGGTTGTAAAATTGGGTGTATTCTGTGGTTGGCGTGCCTATTTTCAGGGATGAAAAGCTCAGAGTGGGGGAACCCATGCATCTTTCTTCAAGACCTACTAACTACGCCATGGTGAATAAGATCACAAAAATTCCTCCTGTCTTGGTGGAATTCGAACGTGGCTCTCGTAACATTGTGTTAACTGTGGTCACCGAACTCATAAACGAATTTAATGGGAAATTTTAAAACTCCTCGCGACGAATGATTAGTCTTAATCATTTTCAAACTGATTTAGAAGCCAATTGTAAAATTTCAGATGACAATTGAGAAAAACAATGTCCATAGAAATATCTGTAAAAGTAGCATGCGACAAAAACCGAACGTTTGCGCAGTGAAGATGGAACGAGTTGTTGAGCGAGCACAGTCATTGATTTTAAGCAATCGTTTAGTTTTGAGCGGAGTAGTGGTTTCTTCTGGAGATATGGGGAAACATTGTTCCAGATGTGGGAGCAACATTCTATGGTAGGACGCATAGTTAAATCTCTATAGAGTTAAACTGCTCATAGGAAAAATTATTGAGGCACTTCCAGAGAAAGCCAGTTATAGTCCAAGTATTATTGAATGTATGCACAGGTGAAGTTTATTTTTCATTTATCTTTTTAAAACAGGACTGTAGTTTAGAATGATTAAAGTTAACTATTCACCCCACTTTCCACTCAGGAATTATTTTAAATCGCTTTAATTGGTACTTAAAGAAGTTGTGGTGGACATTCCATTATTTAGTTACATCTACACTGAAAGGTTAAATAAATAGCAAAGAGGAATTCAATGCACTATCACCAGGAAAAAAACTGTGACCAAGATCTGAAGTCGACCGAAGAAAGAGCGTTTATATGATGTATGCTCAACAGAAGGAAAGATATACGTGAAAGAAGAGACCTTGTGGTACTTCAGTATTAATCGAGTTCTGTTCTTTCGTGTAGCCCATGGATTACATTTTACATTTTACTCACTAGACTAAGTAAGTTAACTGCATATTCATAACCCAAATGCTTTTTAGTAACTGCATGAATCTTATAGTGGTAAGAACGTATATTTTATAAATCTTATGAAGAAGAATGTTACCTATTTAATTATTTTAAATTAATATTTTCAATTTAGTTGCATTAAGTGAATGTCTTGAAATTACCATCTAATTCTCGAGCCAAAATTCTCATTTTAGTTCGAACTTTGTGTTTTTATTTTAATTCAATTATGATATGTCAAAACTGCCAAGCATATTCTTTGAGAAACTTCCTCCTCTTCTACGTAAAATATGCGTACAATGTCTACTTTCTCAAGTGAACCAGCAGGTTCTTGCTGTGACGTAACATTCTTGTCTTGTATTTTCATCAACGACGCTCTGACTGTGTGTGTATGTGTGTCAGGCAACTTTTCGAAACTGAAAATTTACCTTTATTTTTGTTTTTTAAGAACAAGAAAGCAAAGAAGAAGGTCAAGATACGAAGCCCAAACAAACACAAGAAAAAGAAAGCGAAGCAAAGTCCGGTGTCCTAAAAGACGGTGCATTAAACTCGATGGATATTTCACCCAAACACAGCATCAATGGTGTTCACTTCATCTTGGCAAATGAAATCACTCATCTCTGACTGTTAATTTATGCGATATTATGCGATTCCCTTTAGGACAATGTGGATTGACTTCCCATCTAGTGACAAATAAAACTACAACCTAAACGAGCTATTTTAAGTTTAAAAAAACTCCAAATTAAACAAACCATAATGCTTGGGAAAAATGTATGCTTTTCCTTCTTTAGCGTTTGTCTGTTACATCGCCTATGGGAGGATAGATTAAAATCACACAGTACATCACGATGTTGTAACTAGTTTTTATTCCATAGATTTTACTTCACTTGAATAAGTATCACTTTATAGAAGTTATTATCACATTATCGTCCATGTTTTTCTTTCATCACATGCCTTTCACAGAAATTTAAACACTCTTAAAGATTTAAAATTCTAAACAAGATTAAAATTTCCTTTTTTCTTTTTAAATTCGTGTTTAAAGGGAGTAGTACAATGCCGAGGCAAATCATGGTGAAGTGCCTCCAGGAATATAGGTCCAGGAAAATGGTCAAAGGACAATTATCACAGCTCCAGAATGGGATGCATGTTCTACTACCGCAAAAGCAGCAAAGAATTAGTTATCCGTATTATCAACATGTGTCATGGAATCTTTCTCCAACTAAGAATACCACTAACTTAAGAACGTGAATAAATAAAAGGGTGAAGTAGCTGTAAAATATATATAATCATCACTCTAAAATTCTCTTAGCGATAAACAAATTATACGAAAAAATTTAAGAAATCATAAACATTTTCATTGCTCAACTATTTCAGCATATGTAGGTGTATGCAGATCCTGACAGAAAATTTTCTGGACTGATCGAAAACTTTCTGAATTTATTTAAAAAAAAGTCACATATAAATCAATCAAACGCATCTCGCGCAAAATACCATCCTCCTGATAAAAGTATAGTGAAAGCAGTGTCCATTCCATTTTAACAACCCCTTTGGAGCTCTTTTTTTCTGAAACAGAGTTCAACTGCTTTCTTCAAACAGGCCTCTGAGGTTGGGTATATTCATACTGTAGTTTTTAGTGTTTTGCACCAACCTTGCGTAGAAATAAAAATAAAAACACCAAGGAAACTGAACTTTTGATAACTGTGTTTATAATAAATTACAATAACCTGTATTTACAATAAATTTAACTTTACAATAAACTATACATATGGATTATTAAAATCTGCTACATTACAATCAATAAAATGCATTAAAATATACTAGATTAAAAGCGATAAAAATCGTAGCTTTCAAAGGCTCCAGCCTTCTTCTTCAGCGGTGTTTTCTTGTTCTGCAGTACATCTTTAAATATCAGTAGGTTAATGGTACTCCTCACGTGTTTTCATTCACACGTGTTCCGTTCTCTTGCGTTGTGGAACCGGAAGTGGCTCGAGCGGAAGTCATACGGAACCGTTCATCCCTTCTGAGGATAGTGGTCTCAAAGATGGGATGAATCCGCGTACCTCTGTCTCTATTAATGTTAATTGTAGAACAAATCCGCAAACTCTCGAGCCACTTACGGTCCCAGAACTTATGCGCCCGATCGGTGATGATAGCATCGTCCGGGGAGAGTTCAACTGATTTGAAGTCGAGATTTGAATGATACTATCCACGTCGCATCTGCTCAAGCAGCCGTTTTAGATTTTCTAGTTTTAGCCTCAGAGAACATTCCTGTGATTTTTCACCCTACATATTCGCCAGACTAGCCCGGTCCTTGATCTTTCCTTGTTTTCAAAATTGAAAATCACGCTTAAGTTGCAGAAAGAATGGAGCATCATCACCAGAGGAACTTCCAAAAAGTAGCAGTGAAGCTGTGATCACATTCAGAAGGACAGCATTTTGCGGAAAATGTGTTTAATTTTCAGATAAGATATTCTGCATGCATCCTTTAAATTAAATAAGGACTTAAATGCAAAGGAGAACCAAAGTTTTCTTCATATGATCATTCAAATTGTCTCAGATACTCCACTCGAGAAAATATTCCTGACGGTAAAGTCAGACAATTCAAAGATTATGTTAAGAAGGGCTTTTTTAGACAGTTCAGATTGAGATGCAAAATGGCATCCTTTGATCATTAATTAATTGTGAAGATGGTCACAGAGGTTATGTAAGTGTTTTAGCACAATTCAGTTGATATCGGGATCTGGGGTTTGGTTATTTCTGGTTGGTTGCGTTTCTGGATGAACAAAGTCGAATGCAGCAAGGTCTCGCACAAGGTCCTTCATTAAATCTTCAAATCTATGGAGTAGAAGATTAAAGTCGTCTGTGAGGAGCGTGTGACTGAAATGATGACGTGGCAGGCAAACCAAGAAGGGTGGTCTGCTCTTGTGTTATGGGCATGATCAAGTGGAACTAGACGACCCAAATTTGTGTTTGCATATTAACTAGATAGATTCGGTTGTTTCTAACAGTGTGATTGTACAGAATTCGTCTGAAATTTCATTCATTCTTTGAAATTTCCAGTATTATCCACCAATGTTTACAAATGTAGAACATTCAAAGAAATAAAATTTGGTTTGATAAACTTGTGATTCCAAAACATATACGGATATATCTAATGGATGTTTTGAATTCATATCAAATTTCCCAATAGTAATAATTTTCACAGTCACCGTTTCCTTCAAAATAAACCGAGATTCGTGGTATATCTACGTAATTATGATCAAAACGTTCTCCCATTATTTATATAAAACTATTTCATTTTCATTTCTTTTGAGGAAAACTGAAATGGAGAATTTTTTATAATTTTGCGGGTAAAGATCTGAAATCAAGATAAGAAATGAAAAGTAAGAAACTGAAAATTGGATGGTGGTAAATTATGCAATCTTTTCATTCAGTAGAAAGAACTTGTAACAAATTATTCGAGAGATGGAAACAGTAGCAGAAAAGTTTCTAGAATATATATTTATACATTAAAATGTATTTTCATATTTTGAAATGCAAACAAAATTTGAAATAATGATCTCAAGTAACCTAAAGTAAAATAGATGAAAGTTAAAGTAATTTAACGTAAAATAACTTATTCATATTAAAAAATCATTACTTCCCATGACTATAATACTGTTGTCGTTGAGTTAGTTAGAGATTTATTGGTAAGGGCATATTTTTCTATTGACCAGAATTACGTTTTTCATGAAGAAAGCCATCTGATAGCAGAAAATGAAAGACCGTGTTCTTTAGCAGCATTTATTTATTGAGTTAGTCGGTCTCAGACGAGGGTAGCGTGGTTTTTTCTCCCGGAAACTTGGGTTTTTCGTTCAGCAAACAAAAATTCGACCACAGAATGCACGCAATTTACGAACAATAAACACAGTAATATGACCTTAGTCGCAGATGCTTTAAAACTCAACTACTACAGCCTTTCATTAGATTTTTCATCTTATTTCGCCTGTGCTTTAAAAATATTCGTAAGTCCTATTGTAGCAACCTTTTAAATTAGCTAAATTTCTAAAATTGACTAATTTCTACACTCCAGCTGCTCCACCTCTTTGAAAACAACAGAATACATAATAAATAAAGTGGAGTATAAGGTCCTGAATGAAATAAGAAAAATGAACGAGGAAACATAAACAGAAGAATCAGGGAATGGCAAACAAAAATTTAGGAGGGTAGTAGAAGTTGGATCTTATGTAATTTCTGAATGAATGAAGATTTCCAATCTTATAAAGCTTCTGAAATTGTAATATTGCCGATTCCTACGAATGACGAGATTCAATACGCTCTCTGGACTTTAAATTAAGACTTTGGAATGTGCAATTTATTTCAAACACCGGCGAGCATCAGCTAAAAGGAAAGCACGTTTTTCCATGATTTCTTCCTTTCAGCGTGTTAGTGAGAGGCGTTAACAGTTATTCTTTGTGAATAAACAACGGTACTAGGGTTATTATAGTCGAGGTCGCTGCCAGTATTCAAGGAGGATGTGTATGCTCCATCACGTACCTACTGACGCAACATGCGGGTTAGCACAAAGGTCCGTAACTACTAGGACGATAATTGCAGACAGAAACAGAGAACACACTCGTTTATAGAGAGGGGTGAAGGCTACAAGGATTAATATCACACCAAAGATCTTTTATAACCGGGTAAGTCTGAAGCATACCACTCTTACATTCCAAGTAAGAATGAATTGCTTTGGAAAGAACAGCAGAAATCTCACCAAGAAACAGATTGTACAAAAGTTGCGAATGGTTAGCTATAAGAGCATAAATAAGAAATATACTACACTAAAAGAGCAGTTATAAAAGATCTATCATATCATATGTTAACCATTTCCAAGACGTGCCAGAGGAATTTTTACACTCGGACAAGAACTGATATTGTTGACTCTAGGTCCACCATTAAAACTAGTTATAATCTAAATAAGTGAAATTAACCAACTGTAATTTACTTAAATGGAAAGGAATAAAATCGAAAGATTGAAAACTATAAACAAAAATATTGATAGTGTTAATTTTAAATAAGAATAAAAATAAAAATTAATATTAAAATATTAATTTGATCGGCTATCTCTCCTCAGATACAGCTGCCCATGGCATTTTCTCATATCTTCAGTGCCATATGGAAGGACCAGCAAATATAGATGATTTGGACGAGATGGAATCCACTACCCATCCAGGTTTAGGGTTAGGAGGTCCTCGCTCTTCTAATCCAGGAGTTTCGCAAGTTTTCGAAATAAAGAACACTGGGAGGGTTGGGATTTAAATAAATTCCTTTCCTTTAATAACAATACACGTTAGTGCAAATGCATTACGCGTATACGCATTAAATAGTCAAAGTTATTACAGTGGCATCGTTGCATTAATCCCATGTGAACGCCTTCACGAGTTGCCTATTCGGTTATACTTCGAATAAGTAACGCTTCCCCAATACAGAAGACTATTGTTACTTATTCTCAATATATACCACCATCCAGGCTGCCATTTCAGGGCTATTTGGCCCTTCATCAGTGGGTGAGTAGGTACCCGATGATGTATTTGCGCTAACTTATATGTCTGTAAATTTTCCCTCAATCTGTGGGTTTAGCCCTGAATTTTTATTAAGTATTAAACTGCTAAATACCATTTGGCATCTCTAGTACAGTATTGTGGTATTATATTTACAACTGGGTTGTTAGCTGTTATACCATCAGGGTACCTACCCTCCGAACTACCACAGAATTGTAGGAAAATGGTCACTGTGATCAAACCTATGCCACCAAAAATCGCAACTATCTAAATGTAATGTGTTCGGGAAGTTTTATTAAAGAAAATTCTAGTTTATTAAAGTCACTATTGCAGCTCGAAATAAGTTGATTTATGAACAGTGGAGGCCACATATTGTGTGATCACTTCTCGACTCAGCTAAAGTTACCGATGAAAGAAGGATGCAGGTGTTTTAGTGCTGTTCAGCGATGCAGAGCGGAAATATGTACACAAAAGTGGACAGAAAGAAAGCGTTAAAATCAAGCGATATAAAATACTCTAATATGAGTGTCCACCACTTCGAAAAAGTCATCACTAAAAATGAAACTGTCAGAATGTTTCTAGAAATCCATAGAAACCATTAAAAACAAAAAAATGTTGGAGTTAAAGAACAAATCGAGTATTACGTAATCACTTCCATTGCACGTACGTAAACCGCGATAAGGCAAAAAACGATAACATAAATCGAAGCACTGATTACAATAAACTTCGGTTTTTCTGAGTATTAGAGTACGTCCGATCGGGACTTCGCAAAAGGGATAAGCACTGTATTTATACAATCAAGATCTGATAAATATTTTAATAATGTACAAATATTGCAAACTTTTCTTAAAAATCTTAACACTGCGTGCAAATTTTGTCGTTTAGGTCAGAGTTTCCAATACTCCCTCAGAGACCTAGTGATATCCCTATTACGACGTGTTTTGGCCATCCTTCCATCCGGATATTTGTCAGCTGCTGTATTTTGGCTGGTGGAGAACTTCCAAGAACTGCCCTTACAACATATCCTAGACATTCTCAGTTGAATTCGGATCCGAATGGTTCTAGGATCATGTGATTGTTCCTAGAACCATTCAGATATAACTCTTGCACGGTGGACAGTTGCGTTTTCGCCTTGAAAGCTTCCATCCAATTCTGGTAAAATAAAACCTTACAAGATAAAGCTGATCCAACATGACAGAAAGACTGGAGATAATACACACATGAGACATATGAGAGAAACTCAGTACGGGCCACACGGAATATACCCCATTCCATGAGGCCACCTACAACCGCTTGACACGAGACACTCTGGATGCATGGCTTCAAGAGGTACATGCTACACTTTCACCCTGTTGTTGGGTGCAAAAAGAGGGTAAACCGAGACTCGTCAGAGCACATGATCTTTTTCTACTATTCCAGAGTCCAGTTTTACTGTTGGTCGAGTTTTTTTTTTTTTTATTTTTTACTTTTTACAGAAAGAAGTGGCTTTTGTATGGGCGCATGGCTCATGATTCTAAATCCCAGATTCTTCAACCCCCGCAGCATTGGTCATGGTCTTTCTTTGGCAAAATTGAATTTTTGGTCATTTGTTGCCCATTGGACTTTCTATTCTAACAATTCTCTTTAAATACAGTTAGATTCCAATAGGCAGCGTTCTCATATTTTATCGAAATGCTGTTCATATTATGGTAACTCGGACTGTGCTTGTCATCTAAAAATACAAGTACTTGTAACAGCTAAGATATTTTAACTAAGGTTCGAAATTACCCGTTCTTATCATAACCCAAATTAAATTTTGTGAACGAAAACAGTAATTGTTATTTTTTTTGCATAGAAAAAATTTTGAATTATGATTTTAAAATTGAACAGAAGCTAATACAACTGATTTAAAGATAATCATTTATTGATAAGAATTTCACAATTTATTCTGGTAAAAAAATGCAGTGATACAAATTATAGAAAATTTTGGATATTTAATAATAAAATATTGTTTCCTTCACACAACTTACTTTTTAACTTATTTACGCATAACTGGGATCAAATTAAAGATAAGAGTAAATAAACTGAACATTGACTTATAATTTAAGAAGAAAGATATGAATAAAAGAGTTAAGGATTTTTAAATGCTCGTCACATTAAATGGGCTTTTTATATTTTAATATCAGGAAAAATGATACTTGAATTGAAGTAAAAATATATTAATAAAAGTTTTGATAAATTAATCAAAACCTAATTAAAGTTAGTTGAAGCTACTTCACATCATAACTTCTTTTTTTTTCTTGTTCTTAATTTAACTATAAATGTGTTTTTCTTTTAACGTTTATTGATTACTAAGGAGATGTTACTCCTATAGTGCGGGCCTTTGTGGGGTCCACTCCCTCGAATTCTGCTAGGGTCTTCTTTCACTCTCCTTCCATTCTGGATATCGCGATCTCGTCTTTTCTCACTCCGGCTGCTCTGAGTTGTACTTGATGTTCCTCCTCCAGTTCTGGTTCGGTTGTGTCCATATTCGTTGATCTTTGTAGTTGGTCGCTCACATCCTGCTTGGTTTTTTCCCAAGATTGCAGATACTATCAGGTTCTTCGTGATGATCGTCCTTCTCTGGTCTGCTATCCGCTCTTTGCTGACTTGGACACTCGGAAACCATTCCAAACACTTCGTGTGTAGTTTCGTCCTGTACATTGTCATGTTTGTCTCCAGCTTCGTTACTTCGTAGTATGCTCGCATGATGAACGTATTCATTTCGATGCTCCACTTCATGAGTTGGCTTCTTCTTCCTTCCTGGACAGTCACTTACTCAGTCTCAGGAAGCACTTCCAGTTGGTTGGACTGTGTGACCTTGCCCTTCAGTTGTGGTAGCCATACGGGAGACAGTGCCACTTGCTCCACCGTTGTCAGCGGAAGAGTGTCTCCGACTTTTCGAGCCGACCCCTCTGCCTAAAGCCTGAATGCGAAGACTTTATCCTGCGCCACACTCGATGCAATACGTTCAATATTTCTGCGTCTCATCTTCATCCAGCTCTGGAAGTGGACCTGTTTAGCTTTGGGTTTTGCAACCAATAATGAGTGGCAGTTACTGAGAGCGAAAACAGATGGCACCATCTCTGCCTCACTTAGACCTTGGGGAGATAGATCCGTTGAAGCGACTTTTGACACTTTATATTTGACTCATTGAAGGCGTTGAACCTAACTGATTTACGGTTGTTAAAGGAAAAATGCATGAATTTGGCTTAAGAGGTAATATATACAATTCAGTCTCGCAAATTGGCATATTGTAGAGGCAGCCTGACTCTTCTGAGACAGGTTGTTAACTTGGGGGTCGTGTTCCCTCAAGTTATCCTAATAATAGTGAATACAGTAAACATAAATTAATACTTTAAAATCAGGAGTGTCCCTCAAGGCACTTTTAATGTTCCAACTTTGTTCGTTTTATTCATGCATGATATGTACAATGTATACATTTTACATATAAATTAAATATATTACATTTTTTAGTATTAAATATATACTGCACATGTTTGATGGTCGTTACATTTTATTAAAAAAATAAAATGAACACCGTTATTTTCAATGCATCTGAACAATATGGTACCAAAAGTGAAATATGAGTTTAACAAAAATTAGGTACCAAGAAATTTTTATGAATAAATAACTTAAGAGCACGATCTCGTCCAACCTGGTATCATAGAATTTGTAGATGAAAGTCAGGAATGCTTGGCGATAATAACAGATTATATTATATGTTTATATCAAGCTGTGGAAGACGCGTTGTTTTTAGACATTATTAGATCGGAAAATTCCATTTTGGTAGCCAGAGATCTTTCATACATTCAGCAATACAATGGAAATGAATGCCAAATAAATGGTGCGTAATAATTCTGTTAGTTATCGGAGTACATTTTACAAAGTGAAAACAGAAATAGGCACGTTTTGAAAAGGTTTGGCTTAATTATATCCTGTTGATTCACAACTCTGATTAATTCTACAATGTACGAAATATTAACACTGTACGTCAGTAATAATCAGCGCTAAAGATTTCAAATATCAGATGTATTGAGTAAACTTTTCAAGACAAGGCATATGTGAATTGGCAAATCATACCATAGTCATAATATTCGGACCATTTAGCATTTTGGAGATTAACGCTATCTAAATATAGGACAGATTTTCGTTGTTTATGGCAGCATTAATGTACGTTTATATGATCATGAGAGTTTCTAAATTACTTTCGAACGTTGATTTTGAGTCATAAAAGAGTTAAAAATATATTAATTTTTCTTAATACAATTTCAATTTAGTTTAAATAAAATTCGCCATTTTCTTAGATTTAAAAATAGCTCATTGCCTAAACATGGCGTACTAATTTTATAGGAGTATTCTAACATTACTCGTAATGTTTCTAATTCCTTAACCTTTCAAATACACCTATCAGTGCTTCATAAACGAATGGAATCGAATTGGCTCACCTATACATTATCAGGCTTTTATGTCGACTTCTCACTGAAGTCGAATAAGCCTTTTGATTTTGCTAACCAGCAAGATATTGCTAAACTACTACGGATACTTATTAGAAAGGAAATCCTCACTCTCTAATTAAATTTGAAGAACTCACGTTAGAAGGGAAATGAAGCTCGTATGATCTCTCGTGAGTTTGAGGTTCTGAACATATTTCCGTTAAAAATATTGATGATACTTGATTCTCCTGAAGAATTAACTTCCTTTTGCTTTTTCCTTCTGAACAGCTGAGTTCCTTAGCAGAATTATTCAAGTTGTCCGCTGTCTGTTCGCATTTCTCCTTTTTACCTAAAAAATAAAATTGGCGTGCATTTATCTAAGGATATTGACAGTAAACAGGAAATTAGGCAAAACTGCAAAATAGAAAGTTCTGACTGATGGTTAAGCCTATATTACGATACGCTGATGGTGGACAAAATAAAATAACAGTCAAGGAGAAATAACTGCGCAATTATAATTACCCAAAACTGTATATCAGTTACAGTAATATAATACGCTGTACAACTTACATGATTTTTGTTTCCGCTTCTCGTAAAAATAAGGCAGCAAGAAACGATAAGCCAGAGCGTGCAAAATTCCACATATTCCAGAAGTTATTCCGAACAAGCGGAATGCTGTCGCTTCTCCAAGGCTCCTCTTTAGACTTTTCCCAATAAGACCCCCAGTAGCCAGACCTGAAAGAGAAACAATTCACTCATTTCGTAAACCAATGCTTAGACTACAAAGATTCATTTGAGAATGTTAAAGCATTTCACTGAGTTAGTTTGCTTTTATGTGGACACGAGTTCAAGAGTCCTAATAGAGACTTGTGATCTTGTCTAGAAATCAAAGTGTTATCGATGGGTTGCAGTACACTTCTTTTTGCCAGAAAAGAGACGAGCTTGAGTTTTAGAAGAATTTGAGTTAACTAAGGGGTGTCTTTTTCCCATTGACAAATTACCAGGAGATCAGGATTAAGGAAAGGAAACAATCTGTACTATGAAAACCACAAACACGAAAGGTATTAGAACATGTCGTGTCACACTACAGATCGAAAAAAGATCTTCTGAGCTCAATTTTTAAGGAAACCTAATCAGTACTAACTAACTGGATAATTGTCTCAGTATCTCCACTCATGAGGCGACTTTGTAATAAACGAAACCAGACCAATTCTTCATAATAAAAATCAGTGGTTTAAAAATACGAGAAAAAATACGTAACTTAAAAAAAGTGTCAAAAAGATCATTGTCATCTTTATGAAATCGTTCTTTTTTGAATGCCTATTTCAATAATGATTTGTTTTATTCTTTTTAAAGCAAAATTACAGCAAAAGCCCATGACTTATTTTCAAAAATAGTTTGGCTTCTTTTAATTCAGATAACCTCGAACGAATAAATATAATGACTGTTATCCAACTATCAATGAATAAAGGAAGGTGATACGAAGAACAATCTATAGTCCAAAATTTCTGGATGTTTCCAGATGCATTACAGCAGCATCTCTCATCCCATGGTATGTGCTTGAATCTTGCGATACCCTACTAACAGTCGACCTGTTAACTCAATGGATTATTACGGTAGCTCAATACACTGCCTCAAAGACAGTCACTATCACTCCCCACTCTAAAGCATGGTGGTCCCCACATCTAAACTCCAACTTTCAACTAAAGCAGCGACTCCATAAGCAATGAAAGCAGTTTGGTAAAACTAATGAGAGAATAGCCTTTTCAAGAACAAGAAACATTTTCAACAGCCAAAAATCCTAGGCCATCAAGAGCTATTTTGATCGTTTGCTAGCAATATGTAAGATACCATACACTGAACAAACCACCAGTTTCCCAGAGCAACTCGACCCCCCAGAGGTGGGCTGACTTCACAACCAGATTTGAAAACGTCGCGGGATTCACCGGTAACCTCAACCACATATTCAAAAAACAAACAGAACTCTCTGACAACTATCATCATATCAAAGAATCAAATCTTGACAGCCTTGAATTCAACCCCGTCCTCTACAGCTGTGGGTAGTCAAAAAAATCAAATTATTATATTAGGGCCACCCATTATTTCTAAAATATATCCATATATGTATTTTGTCTGTAAATTACGTATGTTCTCTGGTCGATTTGTTCACTGGACGAAAAAACCCGTTTCTTGGGAAAAACTTTGCTATGCACGCCTGAGACCGACTAACTCAGCCACGGAGTGAAAAAAGCCCATTAAAGTTCCTCGCGTAATCGCGGGGTTCAAACCCGGGCCTTTTCCGCCCGGTGTGGGGAGGACGGTGACGATACTACTGTCCTACCCGCGCAGACAGCTGTGGGTACTAATGGAATACCGCAGTTCATTTTGAGATGCCTGGGACTATATATCATCCAGCCCCTTGTTAGCGTCTTCAATGCAGTGCTGACCAGCCGCATCTTCTCCCATCAATGGAATGTATATCTGGTAAGGCCACACCAAAATATAAGAAAGCCGTCATTGGAAAAGCACTTCAGACCCATCTCCAATTCCTCATGTTTTCTGAAACTACTAGAAAGAGCCCTCCTTCCAACTCTAATAACTCACATACTTCCAGATGCCCCACCACAAATTCATTCTTCATTACCAAATAGGTCCACCATTACCAATCTCCTTGCCACCACCCACAGCATCCTTACAGCATTTGAGAGAAAAGAAGAATTCCTCGACATCGAAGCAGCTTTTGGTGCCGTTCATGTACTTGACTCCTATAACTGCTTGAAGACCACTACTCTATAGGCGGGGATGCGTTGCACTTCCTCTCATCACTCCTTCTCAACCGTACTATCATATTCCATCATTCAAAAAAAAAAAAAAAAAAACCTATATCAAGCAAATATCTACAGGAATACCACAAAGGGAGGGAGTCCTATCTGGTCTCCTTTTTACTGCATTATCTCCCCTTTCATAAGCTATAGACCAGATGTATTGTCTTACGCGGATGATTTAAAAATATTGACCATCATCCAAGCAAACACAGACCCATCTAGGATCACAGAGGGAATTAACAGTGTCCTCCTCGCACTAGCGGGCTACCTTAAACAATTTGGCCTTAACATTAACCCAGCGAAGTCTAAATGCATGCTCTACTCCCTGAAGAAAGAAACAACAATCATCTCGCCAAACGTCAGTGGAGTTTCCATCCCGACTGTTCTATATCATCTAGATTTAGGGGTTGTCTTCGACACAAAACTCAGATCAACAAGCACATTGACAAACTTATCAGTCGTGCGGCGCACCTGAAATGAAGAGCGAAACAACACCTGCATTACGTTTCAGACAGGGTTACAGCAACAAAATATGTCAGAACCATTATATACTCCCCACTACTTTTATGTAGCTGAAATCTGGGCGTCAGCAGCACCAACGATCAAAAAACCCATTTGGGCAGCGGAATATTGGCTCCTCAAATGGATAACCTACAAGCACAGATTCCATCTCCATGTTCATACAACTGAAATGGCCCAGGCCCTGGGAATCCCCAGGCTGCCCTCTCTCATTGACGATAAAAGACTGATAATCACAGTAAAGATGTTGACAGGTCTGATCACATTTTCCTTCATTCTGAGATCTCTGTGGCTGGAGGATTCATCTGCCCAGCTCAGAACCACTCCAACTATTTGCTCTCTTCATTCACGCCTCCACCTATCAGACCGTTTCCTACCACACCAGATGCTCGGACGAATCCAGAATATTGACGCCGACCTTAAGAAATTTGCCTTCAACCGACGATATAGACGAAGGATCTCGGCCCAACACCCTCCATGGACAGCGAAGTCAGCTTCATCTGACAATCGCCAAACCCCTTAATTAATACAGGGAATGGCGACCACAGCGGACGTAGCGCCACCATCTCTTGACAAAGCGTTGCAACCCATCGCAACCGTCTAGACGGAAGTGAAACTGCCCCGGTTAGAGACCCCTGTGCATTAATTAGTGAGCATAACGAGAAACGATCCTGACAGTGCTCTTGCTGCTCTCTCCCATGAACTGTGACGACAAGTCACTACTGTAAATTGTATATGTATTTGTCATTTCGTTTTATCCCTGAGTCATTTAACGTTGCAATGAAGATCTCTCTCTCTCTAAATAATTAAAGAAAATATCAAATAAAAAAAACACACAAAGAAAACCATAATTCATACATAAGTTAAGTCTTCAGAAACAAAAGAAACAAATTTATGTGTATATTCCCTATAAAGTCATGTGGGTATACCAGGAACATATCTAGATGAATGGCAAAAGAGGAAATCGCAGTAAATAGGTTATAAATTAAGTGATAATAGACAAAATAAAAGACTAATCCGAAATATCAGGTTTCATTTTGGGGAACAAGGTTCCCAAGGCAGGGAAATGGAAGTGCAGTTGAGAGACGATCTAATGATACACCCATAGAGTCTAAATTAACCTGAAAAGTAATGTTTTGTACTTTCAGTTAACCAACTGCTATTACCAAATCTCTCAGTGTTTAAGTAAGTTAATGCATCTTTTTACTAACTTTTTTCTAAATCTTCCATTGCTATTAAGGAGTGAAAATTGTAACTAGTAAAAAAATAGGGTTCTGAGGACTTAGCAAGTATCAATTGAATATTATCATCACTAAGATAATTCAGAAATTATAAAGAATTAAAAGTTAATCCATAATCTAGCAATTACCTAAACCAAAATGGATCCCAGTAATAATTCCAGCAACTGTGGCTACGAGTTCCTGAGACGTAATCTTCGAAACATACCAAGTGATTACAATCCAGAAGAATCTGTAGCAAGTAGGCCTCATGAGTTCATACACCATTGATGACCAGAAACTGGTTAGAAAGGAAAGGCCAGTGTAGCGTATCAAGTATATAAAATAAGCCAGGACAATTATATTCGCGCATCCAAATCTTCTAATACACCAACCAGAGGTCATCAAAAACACAACTGAAGTGAGGCCAGAAACGATTAATATTAGTTCCACTAAGGTATCTGTATAATCCAAATTTTCTAACAAGGAACCGAGGTCAACGGAGACAAATCCATAAAAAGTCCCAAGCAAGGAAACTGTGATGAACAGCAGCAATGTTTCAGGATCTTTGCAGAGAAGATTAAAATGTCCAGACATGTTTTGGGAAGGTGGAAGCTGCATATTTAGCACTATAACAGCAATGAATGCCACTCCAATGAGCCCATTGTACATATAGAACGCTGGAGCATAGTCTGTGGAACCTGTTCTTTTCCTGTACGCGTCAATCAAGTAGCCACACACTGAGTATGCCATGGTCACTGCCACCTGGGCCCACACATGCTGCCTCCCGTAATCCCCTCCGTGAACTTCTGTTACAATTAGAGCAGCCAAATGTACCAGAGTAGAACAGATGCGCTCCAGAGTTCGCAGAGTAAGCCAGAGAAAAACAGTTAAGGAAAACAAAGTTGATTCTCCTTTAATATCGAGCACACAGGTTGTCAACAGGTCATTACTGGTTGGGTTTGATTCGTTGTTGCTGCCAACCTTACAAAGCATTTGACATTTAGAGAAGTTCGTTTGCAGAAAGAAAAACTTGTCTTCCACAATCTTCCTGTTGTTCCAGTCCAAGACTGAGGTGCCGTATGTACATGGATCGGACCCAGAAAGTAAAGTATTGACTACAATAGTAAGGTTTGGTTGCTTTTCATTGCTGGGATTTAATATGATCAAATCGCAAACATGTTTTCTATAGCCACCGAAACAAATTCTTAGCGATTCTCTTTTCTCCAATTTTGGACATTTAATTGCACACTTAACAAGTTGAACCGCGTAAGTTTCGTTGATGTGATCATACGAGCAATTTTCTTGGCTTACACTCAGACGAGGATTCAAGGACTGCTCAAAGATCATATTTGATGCTACGGCATTACACCGGGGAGGCGAAACTGGTGGTAAGTACTGAATACAGATCGAGATAATTACACATAATGCGAGAGACGAAAGCATCACTTGGTTGAATCTTCCTGTCTTATCGACGACCACACCCACTAGAATAGGTCCCAGAGTAAGAGGAATCGGCTCGAATGCCAGGATGCGTGCAGTGTCGTCTGAAGTAAGGCCTTTCTGCTTCAGATGAGAATTCAAGTAAGGTCGAAGGCTGTACCTCCCTGTAACCAAAAAATGAACTTTAAACAAAGAGTAATTTACATTATTCATTCATTTTCTTGCTTGTACATACATAATTAATGCTTATAACGATATAACACTTCTTACAGTATACCAATTCTCAGTAATATGATAAAATACCAATTCTCACTAGCATGACTAGAAATTTCATAAAAAATTCTCTGCTTGAGGGATTATTAGAAATGAGCAGCCAAAGACAATTACTTAGAGCACACTTAAATATATATCCTTACTATCTTGAAAAGCACTATGTAACAAGATTTCAGTGCTGTTAATGGTATTATGGTACCGATCAACGATCTTAACACAGTTAATGAGAGGGAGCGAATAGATCGCGAGCTACTAAGACTGTCACCGAATCAAAAGCAATTCACTAGAACTCTTATTAGGATAAATTGTCACGAGTACACGGATTCGTAAGTCTCAGCTTTCCCATCATTATTTCCTTTTATAAAGTAGGTGAGTCCATTTGAATAATATCTGCCGCCATCAGTGGTCAATTTGGACCCGTGAAGGAGGTTATATCCGATCAACTGTATGCAAAGCAGGGAAAACTGTAGATGTCAAAGAAAATCATGTGTCAGTAGTATGGAAAGCCCTGTATTCAAAACTTTTGAGGTTCAACAATATCATTCTACAATTCAACCTCTTCTGAGGTTGGTTGTTGAATGACATTATTTATTTGTCACTAAATGCTTCCGGGATCCGCTTGTGCTTTTCAAAGCTTGGACTGGTTGAAATAGATGAATGAACAAGAAGGATACTACAATTAGGAAAGGACTCGTTGAGCTAACAATTATAGAGATTTAAAAAAAAAAACTGTCATATTAGGGCCACCCGAGAATTACCTCATCTACCCGTATTCTGTCTGGAAATTGAGTGTGTTCTCTGATCAATTTGCCTGTTTTTCTGGACAAAAACCCAAATTTCCGTGAATGACAACCTTACGGTCCTCGCCCGAGATCAACTAACTCAGCCACAGAATGAAAAAAAAAAAAAAATTCCACCTGTCACTGAAAGGGTTCAAACCCGAGGCTTTTCCACCTGATATGGGGTTATTGTTGTTGTTGTTGTAGAAGCATCAGCGACTAAGGCTATATTGCCCCGTGTATATACTGTCTGTAAATTGCGTGTGTTCTGTGCTTTATTTTCTGTTTGCTAGGAAGTTTCCGGGAAGAAAAGCGATGCTACCTTCGACTTAAACCGACTAACTCAGCTAATTTGTATAAAAGGCCCATAAAAATTCCTCACATCATTGACGGGACTCGAAATCAGGTCTTTTCCACCCGGTGTTGGGGAGAACGGCGATCTTACCAACTGTAGTACCCACGAGGGCCCAGGTATGGGAGGGAGGATAATTATAACCACTGCTAACTGAACAGATAGCCGGAAATCTTGAAAGACGTTACATAGCTCTGACAGACGTCTCTGTAAATAATAATGTAGATAATCCAGCCATCTAGGATCGCCGTCCTCCCCACACCGGATGGAAAAGATCTGACTTCGAGTTCCATCAATGACATGGGAAATTTTTATGGGATTTTTCACAACGTGGCTGAGTCAGTCTCAGACAAGGGTAGCATGGTTTTCTCTCCCGAAAACTCATGTGTTTCGTCTAGCAAACACAAAATCGACCTCAGAACATACGCCATTTAGGTGAGTCCATTTGAATAATATCTGCCGCCATCAGTGGTCAATTTGGACCCGTGAATGAGGTTATATCAGACCAATATACACGGAGTAATATCGCATTAGTCGCTAATGCTCCTAAAACCCTACTACAACAACAACAACAATCCAGCCACCATACATACATACATTGGATGATCCATAGATTGGATGAAAAATCGGAGTTTCCAGGATAATGAAAAAAAAAACTCTACAGCTGCGTGTAAAATTACTCCTATAAGTTCCTCCTGCCTCGATGAGAAACTTTTTTTAAACTTATGCCAACAACGGGTATAGAATCCATTCCTTTTACCTCCCAGCGCAGGCTCTCTTTGGCAGATTATTCGGCATGATGCATCGCTGTCTGTTGCCAGTTTGGAGAGGTATGGGTTCGATTCCCGTTGACAACTTGAAGAATTTCTAAAGTCCTTTTCATTCGAGGCTGTAGTTCTAAGGGTGAAGAATGTAAAATTTTTCCTATGAGCTGTTCTCAATTGTTCATCCCGAACAACATGCAAATCAGCAGGTGAACACTCACTTCTATAGACGTAATACACTTATGGTTATGAGCACACGCTTCTTTAATACTAATTTTTATTTTTATATTTTATTTATTGTTCTCAGCACGCGAGAGCAAAATATATATTAATTTTCCTCTTCTCATTTCTAAACTGTGAAATGTATCAATTGTGTTTTAATCATTGTAAAATTGGGCGAGCTGTTTCTTTTTTTCAATTGTAACATATTCGAAAATCGAAAATTCGAAGATGAACTCTCTTAGTGACAAAACAAACCAGTCGATGCTTTTGTTATTTTATAATCAGTGATTAGTTATCTTTGATTGAAGAAGCCTCATATGCAGTCTCAGGAATGGATTCTATGCCCATCGTTGGCCGAAGTTTATTCCTATGGAGACAGAGAGAATTTTTCGGAACATTTTTTCAAGTAGTGGTAGAGTTAAAGTTCCCTAGGGTTCTCTCCTCAAAGGAATAGTTTATCCTCACTTCGTGAGGATAAACTATTCCTTTGTTTAGGCAAAATGACCAAGCAATACGACCGCATATTCTGAAATCCCTAGGAAATCGAGAATTTGATCTTTGGTCTGTGATCTTTATCAGTACTTATAGCTCATCTCTTGGTATCAATCATTTTACCAGTCCAGGAGCTTCGTGTTCAATCATCCAATTTACTTACACGCATATATACAATATATTTAAATATATACTTAGATACACGCTTATTTTTGGACATCTCTTGACATTGAAAAAGTTATTTGAATACGATGTTGTTCCTTTAGAGAAATCCCCACATGAACCATCAAACAAGAGTACAAATATAACTTACATTTTTTTAAATAAGCATCTGATTGTTAGTCCTTACCTCCAAACCAGAAGAACATGATTATTTTTAGCAGTATTAGAGGTCTGTTGATATTGAATCTGGGTAGAACCTTCTGATATCGGGAAATACTGGAATACTGCAGTGAAAATATAAATGTCGTGCCATTAGTGCTATTATTTTTATCAATTCAATAACAGAGTGAGTTCTGTTAAATACACGTGAGAACTGAATAAAAAAAAATACATCGACTGATAAAAAATATAACGTAGTATAAATTAAAATTGAAGTATAAATAATACAATTATCGCAGGAAATATAAATAAAATTTTTAAAATAATAATAAATTAATTTAAATATTCAAAAGTGATCAAAATTATGCCAATTAAAATATTACGATTATTGTACGCAAGTGGAAGGGCATGTAGGCTCAAAACTAGAAATTGGTTGCTATGTTGAATGAAACAGAGGCTTATGTGTTCCAAAAGGACATCTTCCTTTAGAAACTTGACCAGTGATCCAGGCTGCCAGTTCTAGTCCAAGATGGTGTAGGTCGAATTAGTGGTGCATATCACCAGGAAGAAGCCATAGGGATGGGAGCTTAGTCAATCCCATGTTCCCTCGAGAAGAGAGTTTTGATATTTTGTTTTAGTCCAGTGGCCAAATGTGGATATGAGAATCCTTTCTTTGATCAAACAGCTCTTATTTGCACGTTTCCTCCAGTCTTCATATCGTACAATTAAGTTCGTAGGGCTAGTTTGTAGCGGCGACAACATCTCCCTAAATACCCGTTCTGACTGGTTAAAGTACCTAACTTTGTTAAAATTCTCAAAGATATGTGTCAATCGCAAACCCTGACGTATGCGGAATTGTACGCCAAGAATCTTGAAAGATACCATTCCGTCATGCCGGGTTATGTCTTGCACTCTCTGATCTTTACGTGCATTGCAGAACAATATGAAGTCTGTTGGGTCTTTCATATTCCGGTCGTTAAGCATCTATCTGATTGCCTAACGTCATATCCTGTAGGAGCGTAACCGAAGTCAGGCTGAGGTAAACATTCTACCGGGGTTTTTCGCTAAGGCTTTGTGGGGATTTAATATTTTGTTGTTAAATAAGTTTTTACACTTAGCAAATACAGACAGTTTCAATTCAGACAATTTTTTTTTTGAGCCACTGCAGTTCCATGGAATTTTCTGGGACTTGCGTTCCAGAAACAGGAACTCAATGTTAGAACACGCGCAAATTACTGCGCTGAATCGAATTCTCTTTCGAGGTTTATCAGGGGTGTTTATTGTGGCTGCATTAAATATCCTAACACCGTTGCATAAAGGGAAATCGACTTTATAGTAAGGTAGGAATTAGGATGGGAATTTATGTTATTTACAAATACATCTTATAATTTCAGAGCTTGAATACTTACGTTGCTGCTGTCCATTGTAGCTTCGCCGCATGAATACAGAAAGTGAGAAGAGGGAGAGAGTATAAGAAGGGTGGAGCCAGGATTTCTTTGGAGCTATTTCTGTTTACTTCATCAACAATCTGAAAAGTGAAAACAGATTTCGCATTTATATTAATGGTAACTGTTCGTGCCACAGTGTTGTGACATCTTTATGAGACTCACTCCTCCTCTCTTCACGTTTATCAAATAGAAAAATACAATTAACGAACAGCGGGTAAAGGATGAGGCAATTCTCTGATTTTACGAGAGAAAAAAACAAACTCCCACGCCCTTTACCTGCTGTGATCATTGCGTATTATGATTTATATTTACCAACGCTACCATGACAGAATCGTTTGTGCACCACCTTTTCAGATGGAAAACCAGCATCGATCTTGTCGTCTGGCACGCGTATTTCTGCCGAATGAATTGAGATACGCTATTTATCGATGATCATATTTGCCAGAAATACAATTTAAGGCAACCTTTTCTGTTTTCCTCTAGTCATTTTGATGGAAAACCTTTAGAATGCACATTATGAATTAAATCTGACAAGCTCTGCAAAGAAAATAATGAGAAAATAGCCAACGTTAGTTCTCGACCTGCATTGGAAGATCAAATAGCAGAAGAGAATGTACTCTATTAGTGAACGTTGTTTCAGTTCATTTTGTGAAAGCATAGCGGCTTATATTTATAAATTACAAAAGTCCGCAGTCATTGGAACGTTCTTTAATTTCACCTTCACATAAATTATAGCGCCATCGTGGGTTGCATAGCTGGTATAATCACCGTCCTCCCCACACGGATGGCGAAGGCCTCAGTTCGAATCCCGTCAAAGACGCGAGGAACTTTTATGGACGTTTTTCAAAACGTGGCTCAGTTAATTGGTCTCAGGAGTGGGCAGCGTGGTTTTTAATCCCGGAAACTCGAGTTTTTCATTCAGCAAACAGTAAATCAACGACAGGACAGTCAATTTATGGGCATATTATATAGGGCGCAATATGGCCTAAGTTTCTGATGCGCCTAAAAACCCTACAACAAAGAGACAATGAATTATAGATGTTGCATGCTATACAACGCCTTCCACAAGAACTAAAGAGCATCGGACAGTTCTCTCTGTGTGTCATTTTGATTGGTATAAAGTTATTCTTGATTTCTGAAATGCCCCACATCGGGATGGGAACACTTTTATTGACATTTTTCAGTCGTGGCCGTGTTAGACGACCCTTAACGAGAAATGTATAGTTTTTTTTTTCCTCCGGGAAACTCTCAGATTTTTCTTTGCACAAAGTAGCCAATCCATGATCAGATACCATGTGAGTCAGTTCTCCATACATCTAGATAAGAGGACACGTGGTTCACAGGTAGAGTAGCACCGACAGAGTTTTACACTGTATATTGCTGGGCAGGGAGCAGGTCACGTACTTGCATTAGGATCCTTCTCTTGTACTGCTTGCCACAGGCGAACTTGTTCAGATCCACGTCAAGTGACTGTATGCTTGTTAACATTGTACTCATGCATTCCTTGATTCAGTCTCAACTGAAATTTAATTACTCGGTGATCACTAGATATCCAATCTGGTTCGACAGCCCAATTAGTGAATTAAATCAGATGTCTGAATAGTTGACAGCGTAACATCAATGTTCAATTCCTCATTGACTGCGCAAAACGTGCTATATTCAGGACTCCTGTTGTGAACGAACAAGTCATGCTGAGCAGTTAAGCCCTCCAACAATCGTTCCCGTTCATCAGTAGCTCTACTGAACCAAAATTGTTTTTTTAGAGTCCGTGCAGATTGTAACTCTCTCTCTCACTTTTCAAGTGGACCAGCAAGCTTTCAATGTAATTTAAGTGTAATGCAATGTCACCATGATGATGAAAATAAATGTTCACCAAATAAAATTTAATCTCCTCAGTTTCAGAGCAAATGCAAACAGCATCAAGCGTACAATATCTATGGTAGCAGGGTGACGGACAAGTTGTGATTAAAAACGAGAACTGTTGCACGTAAATTGCTCTGACTGCACGAGGGAATTTTTGTGCTCAGTGAATGAGCCCATGACTTTGCCGTCGCATTTGTACAGCTTCTGGCAAGATCAATAATTTCACGGTTGCAGGTTATTCGCAATTCATCCGCGACATTTCTGGGCCTTTGCCCATTGAGTTGGTCCATTTTGTGCTATAGAGTTCTGCGTACCAATATGTCGCATGTTCCTTTTCCATAGTACTGTCCTCTGAACTTGTCCTAGGATTCGTTTTTAATAGTATTGTTCCCCAAACCAAGACTTTGACCGCAGCACTATATAAGATTTTATTCCTTGGTAGACCTGCAGTTTCACCCTGTTCCACTGATCGCACTCTCTGCAATTCTCTTATTTGAATTTGATATTCCTCAACATTAGCTCCAAACAAAACACTTCTTCATTTAGACTCTCCTTATGTACTTATGCCAATTCAAATGCCATGTTTTCAAGTTCATCCCACCTCGAAAGGATTTGTGCTACAGTCGTACGAATTCTTCCATTTCCTTCATCAAATACACTGCTCGACCAAATTAACAGATGAATGTTTTTCATGATTTTTTTATTATGAACAGTGTCGCCCAAGGCGAATATTTGATATAACAAGCATCCTGGCATACAAATTCCGAATATCCAATAGAAATCGATCCACCACCTTACAGAGCCACACATTATGCAAATTATTCATGCCTATAAAAACACGGATTGCGACCACATCACTTCATTCCTGTTTTTTTTTTTTTTTAGCTTGCTCAGTGGGATGGCCACATCTCTAATACTCAAGGTGGCAGCTGATCTTTGCTTAGATAATTCTTTGAGATGGGGACGAATGGAGCCGGGAGTCGCATGTGTAGGTGGTACATTGGCTTAATGTGTCGCGCAGTGTTGTCTCAGCACCATGGAAGCACTTTAAGGAAACAGGAGCCATTACAAGAAGAGCTGGCCAAAGTAGCCCGAGGGCTACGTCAACCAAAACATACAGCAATCTGGCTCTAACAACAAGACGGAATCCTACGATATCCTGTCATCAACTGTCTCTTGAGGTTGCTGCGGTCATAGGTGAAAATAATTTCAGCTCGACTGTTAAGAAGGCTAGATTCAAGTGGACTCTAGGATGAAGCCAGTGCTTTGCATCGCATTAACCCCAAACCACCGCAGACCTCGTCAGAACTGTGCCATGAACATGTGACTTGGAGCCGTGAAAAATGAGTTACAGTTTTGTTCTTTGACGAGTCCCGTTTTAGCCTACAAACAGATTCTAGATGTTATTTCGTCTGGAGGCAACGAGGAATACGGTACCATTCCTCCAACATCAGAGAAAGGGACACTTACTGCGGAAACGGTGTTCTCGTGTGGGGCTGAATAAGGATCAGCGGTCGCACCCCTCATCAACTTTTTAATAGGGGTACAATAACTGTATAGAGGTACCGACAACAGATCCTGGAACCCTCTGTGCGACTTTTTAGGGATGCAGTTGGCCCAGATTTCCTTTTCATGCACGACAACGCCACTCAAGTGGCGGAGGAATATCTTGAAACTGAAGATATCCAATGACTGCCGTAGTCAGCACGATCACCGAACTTAAATCCGATCGAACATGTGAGGGACACCCTTCGGAGTCGCATTGCACGCCAACAGCCAACTCAGTCACTTGGTGAGCTGAGGTCTGCACTGGTGGAAGAATGGGATTTGTTGTTGTCACAGAATAAGAGAGAGAGAGAGAAAATCTTTATTGCAACTAAATGAAACAATGTACATATATAGATTCAAGTGAAGTTGCAATTTTCCCGTCACGGCCAACGGCCAGGGGCTCACATCAGAATAGATAATTAGTTAATAGGTAATAGATAAATCATAGATAATAGATAATGCTCACATCAGAATAGATTATGGATAATGCACACTGTAAAATTAAAAATGTAAAATGTAAACATCTCATTACACTTCCTCACATTACGCAGTATTAACTATATTTACAAGTTACATCACACGGTTATATTTACAATAAAATTTACCATAAAAATATCTTATTTACAATTTTATTATTTAAAAATTTTATATACAATAAAAATATCTAATATACATGAATGGCACTTCTCTGTCAAACGAATTTTGTCGTGGCACAGGAGAGCTTGGCAGATGGTGTGGACGGCGCAAGAACTTCTTATTCGATTCTGGGATTGAAGCGAGCTGCTAACACTTCTTTCCTGTAGGTTTTATTGCTACAAAACCTCTGCAAGTCAGCGTCGAGGTGCTGTACTTCCGGTAGCATTTGGTTTGGGAGGAAGTGGTCTGAGACATGAAGCCCCCGATTCCTCGAGCAAAGCATCGGGGTTGACCGAAGTTCTGGCTTGGGTATTCGCCAGTAACACGAATCCCAAATGGACGGTGTTGAGATCTGACCCGTAATCATTTTAACTGTAGCTATCAGTCGTTGTATTTCAATGATATCAGGCAGTCGCTGCATCCCCAGTGAGGTAGCTAAGGCTGTAGTTCTGTCCTGAGGTGGGGGACAAGCTTTCCGATTAGCCCATTTAAGTAGCCAGAATTCTGCAGCGAGGATTGGTTTCTTCGTTGTAGTAGTTGCTGATGCCCACACTTCAGCAGTATAGAGGAGTGGAGAATAGATTATTGTTCTGATGAATTTCTCAATTAAACGAGGCTCTTTAACATAAATTAGTTGTTGTTTAGCTAGCCATCGGAGAGAGGCTGCTCTGGAAGTGAGCTTGTCTACATGAGCATGAAACCGAAGTTTTGGGTCAAATACTATTCCCAAATCCGCATGTATAGGAGTGGCAGATATTACAATTCCATCGAGTGTTGGGGCAATTATTGTAGGGGTTGGTCTGAGAGAGAACACCATTAGTTTTGTTTTTTGTGGGTTGATCGAAAGTCCATACTGTTTGAGGTAAGAGGCGACGCTGATGAGACTATCATTAATGCTTGCTGTAGCTTCAAGGTGATTTTTGGAAGCAATACGAGTTAGAATTTTTATATCATCTGCATACGTGATGATTTTCTCATTGTTACGGACAAGAGGCGCAATGACGGCTGTAAAGAATAAGGCAGATAGACATTATTATAGACTTTCTTATAGTCATTCTTATAGAATTCTTATAGACTTTCTTATATAGAGCATGGCTCAATGATGTGAGGCCTGTTTAGCCGTGCATTATATGCAGTATTGATGTCATGTGACCGTATTTCAAGCATCTTTTAATGACTTCTGTAATGTGACCTTTTTGTAAATTCTTATAAAACTCCAATAAATGTCCCTTATACCTGTCCAAAATTGCTCGCTGTCTTCTCAATTCTATGGTACACCACCGTACCAAATTTTGTTCTTCTTCATTACAAGTTGCACGAGTTACACCACGTTTTCTACGTATTCTGTTAATTTTGTCGAGCAGTGTAGAAATTGCTGTATGCTACTGCGGAGCATTCCAGTGATCTCTGTCAGAGAGCGTAAACAAACTTTGCCATGTTTAACCATAGGAATACCCTCAATTTTTTCCAGCTACGCGATCACAAGAATCCCGGTTTGTGTGTTCATGTGCTACTCCATCCGTGATATCGTCCGACCCTAAACTGTTTTATCCGGTTCAAAGTCAGGCAGAAGCTATGTTCAGTACCAATTACCTGAGTAAAACTGCAAGTGGAGCTGTTATATCTTCCAGTGAGAGTTGTTAACCAACAACACAAGGAGTTTCTAATTTACTATAATGTGATATGCAGTTCTCATCTCGCATGAGTTCCATATCCATATCCACATTCCGTTGTACTCGCTCTAACTCCAACGACTCACTTGCATGAAACAGTTTCCGTCTTATCATATCATACTTCTAGTGCTGATTTTTTTAACAGTACGATAATTTTCCTTGGAATGAGGAGTATTTTCTAAAATATCCCCTTTAGTTATTTCTACATTTGTGCCCTACCTAAAAGCCAGCCACTTGTGATCTAACTCATCATAAGCACCATCTGTAGCAGAAAGGGAACTGTCCTCAAGCTACCCAAGACATCTTCTTCTCAATCCTTGTCAGTTATTTGCGTTACCCTAACCTTATTCTCCCACATTCGTCAATCTTCTCCTTTCCAGGAGTTTTATCAGCTGTGACTTGATTCTTCCAGTCACCCTTGCTCTGCCTTCCTTCTTCCGATTTGGTTTCCTATTCCTCACACTCTTTTTCTTAGTCAGCTGTATACTTTTTTTGAAGCATCAGTTTCGTAGTTTTCTTCATTAGAGTTGATGTTCCAAATTCTTTTTCAGCGTTACTATTTGGAGCCATCGGCAAAATATCCGAGCGAATTTCCGTGACCCTTCTTCCAAAGTCAGTTACAATGCCACTTGAGATAAGATCATCTTGCTGTGAAATTTCCATATCATCAACGTTCTGAAATCCTTTAGGAAGCCCCTGTATTCCCTCCTTGTGTTTCTTTTGTGATTCAATACAGTCCTCTTTTTTCCAGTCTCATAGTCAAGAAATGATTCAATACACCAATACAGTAATGGTTTAAATAATCAGGTGGCGCTGGGATCTTCTACCTCCCGCAACAATGATATTTGAACCAACTAGTTATGATTCCTTAATGCTTCCGGTGAGTGAAAATACTGAAAAATTTATTTCTACACAATGTCGCTTTCTAATGGAGCAAATGTTTGATCGCAGCAAAGGATATCTGATAATTTCCCATTTGAAATATGTCTCACATTTTGAAAGACGCTTAAAGACGCATAAAAATACAATATTACAATATATCGTTCCAATTTCCTGAAACAAAATATCACCCCTAGTAGAACTTCACTTCCTTTATCATATCCACGTATCTTTCTTGCTTTTTAAGAATCTACTACCAATAAATCTTCAATTAAAATCGCAGCGCAAAATTATGTCTTCAGCGTGAGCGTACATACCTATGATATGATTGCCGTTTTTAAATACGGCAAAATTCAAAAAGATAGATTCCAGGAGGCTTCCAGCAGCCATCAAAATGGTCACCGGATATTAATGCCAGGAATGAATTCCAGTGGAAGGTACCCCATCACTCTCTCTGCTAACTATCATAAACTTCGGATCACTAACCGTTCCTTCCCACACAGAAGTTTCAGGAGATCCAAAACATTGACACTGACCTTCATAAATCAAAGACAAAAGTTGTAGAAGACAGGTTATTCTATCTTCAGATGTTTCTCACTAAATACAGTCTTTGGATTAGACCCTAATATCATTCTTTCACTGCACATACACGATGTAAATGTGCATCAACTTTGTAACACTCCAACTATCTCCAGCACTCTCATCTCCCCTTCTTCACGAAGTACTTCCGGTATAAAAACGACTCTAGTGTCATCCGTTGTGTGAATACCTCAAGAGATCCTACTCCTTGTCACTTCTGAATCTATTCAATACTGAACCCTATGAATTGATTTCATTTTTAAAATTTGTACAACCTTTCTGTATCCTTTGGCTCATAAAAATTGCACTCGATGTATTTTAACCAATTGTAATCATATGACAGTTTATTTGTGTGTATAATTTTGCACCGTATTTTAGTTCATTATATTTTTATTTAATATTATATCTTAACCGTATTTATTCTTAAAAATCAGTACTTTTAATTTAATTAATTTATTATTTTATTCATATATTGCTACTTTATTGTCTAAAAATATTGTCCGTGTTGGGAAATATTATTTAAGTTGTATTCTTTTAAAACCATAGATTTTTGTAAACAAGAAACGTAGCAAAGCTGCAAAATTACATACAGTAATTTTTGATCTCCTCATGAAGCCCCCGCTTTTATTCAAATCCTACGCTACATGCTGTAGTTTAGTCTATAAATTATATCAATCGCTCTAACTTCAAATCGGTTAAAACCAATTCGAAATTGAAACATAATTGACTGAAAAACTTTAACGCGTAGATGTCGCTAAAGTCTGTCAGATCATCAATCTCATATTTAATTTTAAATGTTAATACACTGTACCGAATGTCCTAGCAAGCATCGTAATACCAGTGCGATTATACTCTATACTTATGCAATGTATCATCACGGAAATTATAAGGTTCAAAAACTTACATTAGAGGATAGGCTAAGTTACAACCGCTTAGAACTAATCCAAAGGCTGTGCATCCTTTTCAAGGTATGACATTAACCGTAATGAAGACAGCGCGTGACAATGCGTCATTAATGTAAGCGTATTTGCAGCCACTACGTATATTTTTATACTTATCACGAGAAACCATTTGCATAGGTTTTTGCGCTTCAGTGAACAGAGCCAGTTAAGGAAAGTGACTGTCATAAACGTGCTAGAAAGATGAATTCTAACGACAGTGATGAAAACTGCTAAGGTCATTGAGATTTCGCAAAAGCCTCTGGAACTATCGCTTTGTTATCAACAAATACGAAGAGATGGGTTCGTATTCACGTAAATAAGAAATATTGGACTAGATCCAAGTTCGATACCTGTCTTTTATCTAGCGTAGTTTTGGTGATATGCAAATAAAGGATGGCCATATGCAATTACGCCATTCGTATAACAGATCGGGATTTCCAATGTTTCGAAAGCATTGTGAAAATTTCTCATTGGTATATAAACAGTTACACAGCACTATGTCACAAAGTTCGTTTGAAACATTTCCACTAAAAACTAATTAGAAAGCGCATTCTTTTTAACATTATATTTCAGCGTTAACGATATTAATTTATTCTGTCTGGGATTTCCCTTTCGACTTCAGCCTTCCTAGTCACTATTTTATGATGGAAAGATAAAACATGAGCTGGCGTTAATCTGGTATTGAGGAGCTGTCAGCAGCACCTAATCTGAGTGATCTTGAAGACATTGCAGATAAAGTTCTGCAATGTCTTCAAGTGGATTTATACGAAATCTATTCAGTAAGATCTCAATTGAAACAACCTCTACTCCAAACCTGTGGACGAAGCAATAAATGCTCTTTCTAGCGAATTGAAACACATAGCTCTCATTGGTGCGTCGAAGGCTTCTAAAATCTCCTCAAAAACCAAGGCAAAAACTGAGGGAGGCAAAGCATACTTTCAATCTAAAACAAAAAGCCTACAGAACTTGAAAAAGGTCTGGATCCCTACAAGACCACATCAATTACAGCAAACAAAGAGCGAATTTCCTGTGCGTAAGGAGGAGGGCTCATCTTCAGTATACTCAAAGAAGGCTCAGGCATTCTAAACGCATCGCTACTACACGTGGACATCAGATTGTAATGGATGAAGAAACATTCAAACAGTGGGTACAGTCAAATTTTCACCCTGATCTGGAACAACATCCTCCCTTCCCTGTAGCAGCCATCACAGATACAGCCAGGACCTCACTTACACATGTTACGATCTCGCAAGATATGATAATGAAAGCAATGAACAGCCTACTCAACAAACCTACAGTTCGTCCCGACGGATTTCCGTTCTTCATTCTCAAAATTTGCAGTGTCTACGTGATCGACCTTTTGCATAACACATTCAGCCGCATTCTACAGTCTGGTTTCACACAGACAATGTGGAATATCTATCACATCACACCCTACCAGTACCGAAAACTGAAAAACCGAATGTTCTAAAAGGCTACAGCGCAATTTGCATATCCTGCGGGCTGCTGAAAGTGTTTGAAAAATCGATCCAGCTCATTTTAATCGAACACTGTTTCAACCGACGACTACAGCATCTCCATACATACTGTTATTCCTAGAAGGTCCACACTGTCTAATCTTTTAATGACCAGCTGGGCAATCCAAAAAGCCCTAAATACTAAGAAACAATTCGAAATCGTGTTCCTGGATATAGAAGTAACTTTGCACAAAAGAGCTGGAAAATTTTGAAACATTACTTCAGAATCGAAGGAAACCTACTTGTTATTTTAAACTAACTTCATAACAACGGGAAAATTATTATCAAATATAACCATATATATTGGAGACCACCATCACGACCTTTCTCGGCATCCCACAAGGGGGAGTTCTTTCCTCATGATTCTTTGGCACTGCTTTGGAGCCCTCCTTGCGAAGCACCAAAACTTCCTTTCATATGCTGATGATCTCAAGATGCTCGTCACATTAGATGATCCAGCAAAAGTAGATGCAGTCGCCTTTAAAACACGGAACGTCCTCGTTGAACTTCAGGATTATCTACGATGTCTCGGACTAAAGTTGAACCCTCAGAAAGCAGCTCAGATGATCTTCACAAAAAGGAAGAATAAGAATGAAATTACACTGAAAATCAACGGGACCGCCATTGAAAAGGTAAACTCTCACGCCTATTTGGAGTTGAAGTGGGATGACAGAATAACCCTCAAATACCACCTCAAAATGGCCTGGCAGAAAACGCTTGCTACTCTATGGGCAATCCGACAGGAGCTGGTCGATCTTAGGCCTCGAGAGTTCATCTTGGATTACGTCCAAAGAAATTTGATCCCTGTACCACTCTAACCATCTGTGCTTTGGTCATGGGCCTCTCCTGCTCAACTTCAGAGATTCCTTGGGACAGAGTATTGGCTCCTGAGGTGGTTAAACAGAGTGATGGGCCACCCTTTTACCATCTCTCGGAGCGTGCTCTATGCAAACTTCGGCCTGAACCCATGGAAACCATCATCAAGGAGAGGAACCTGCACACATTTGCCCAACTTCTTTGTGGCCGAATGGATTCACCCGACATCTGGGAAGTGACGACAAACTCTCGGACTATCCAACGAACCCGGTGCAATGCAACACCTTGGCCACGATCTTCACTACAAAACCTGCAATACCTGGATCAGTGTTTCCGGCATATACGGTCGGACCGTATAACTTCCTCGGAATCGATGCCCTCGGCTTTCTGCAGCTCGACGCACTACAGACAGGACATCCTGAAAGAACCGTACAAAGTAAAACTATTCGCTGGGCCACCTTCACAGTTTTGAAACTTCAATGTTATATCATGTCAGCTTACTTGTAAATACAATAAAGTATGTTATTTAATAAGGTATGTCAGCTTACTTATATATTTCTATCCTGAGAAAACAAAAAAAAATGTTTCCCCTGACGAACTAAATTCTTACATTATAACAAATTAATCACAATCAAATCGCAGTAGTCTTTGTCGTAGAGTCCATCGTGGCTCGCCGGCACAATCACCTGAGAAATCTGGTCTTCTTCCTGTAGCTTCGTTTCTACTTCTGCAACATATTGAGATTCCAGATTTCTCTTTTCGCGTTCCCCTCTGTCTGTAGTGGATTGTATCTATTTTTGTGAAAGAAGGAGAAAACAAATAAAAATATCAGCAAAATAATTTTAATAAAAACCTCATTTGTGTTAACAGTCCTGTTAAAATCTCTGTTATTATATTAAAATAATTTAGGATGACAGAAAGAATCCCTCAGTATTCTCTATATTTGCTTATTTATTTATTCATTTCAAAACTAATCGGTTGTTGACGCTTATGGAAGTCATTCATGAAACAGACCAGAGAGTTTCCAGGAGACAAACCCATGCGGTCTGACTCTTGATCGGCTTATTCGGTCACATTATGGAAAGAACCGGTTCTACACCATGTTGGGTTTGAATCCCACTTTGCAGGAGTCAAACCGAGGACTTTACCAGCGGCGAAGAAGAAATGTGATCGTAACCACTAACCGAAGGCGACTTTCACTCAAATGTTTTCTTCATAATTGGAATGCAGATGTAGAAACTTTAGATGCTTCTTATATACGTCATGTGACGAGAAAGAAAAAATTTCCGATTTAAAAAAATTATTTCATCAAAAACGTTAAAAAATAAAATTAATGGCCAAATTAGAAAACATTTTGCAATGGCATCAACAAGCAATTGACATTACAGTATGAAAATATTAGCCCACACCCAAACATATAGGTTTCGGGACCTTTCACGTTTCGGAGTTTCATGCAAAAAAATACTGTATTCATTCCAGCTGCTTCTTAGTCGATCCTGCAGTGAGAAAAACAGGTGATCTTTCCGACTTTCAGAGAAGTGTTATTGTTGAAACATGTATAGCAGCCATAGTTGAGAAAATAAAGAAAACGACTGGTGTGTCGAAAGCAACTATCTCAAAATGGCTCATAATGGAAGAAATGTTAGACGTGATGTGAACTGTGCGTACGAATAGAAGGTCTGGTGCGTAGCAATGACTGAAAAACAAAATTTAGGCAAAGAAGGATCCATTTCCATTCGGACTATGCGGGAGTTGAAAATTCTGGGATTTGGTGGTAGTCGTGTGCCTATACGAAGGTCACTTATTTCTGCAAAAAATCGAAAGAGTCGACTGGAGTGGTGAACTAACTCCAAGGGGGGGGGGGGCTGTATGGTGTGAACCTTCTGAAGCCATGCATCCAGAGTGTCTCATGTCCACCATTGGAGCTGCTGGAGGCGGTATCACGGTATGGTATATATTCTGTTGGTACGGATTGAGTCGATTCATATCGTTAGAAAGGTAGTGTTACCTCCAATGAATATCTTTCTCTCGTTTTGGACCAACTTCACCTTACAATGCTTAATTTTTTCAATTTTGCAACTCTTCACCTTGCAATGCTTAATTTATCATTATTGCGATGGACTCTTTCAAGACAAGAACGCAACTGTCCACTATTTAAAAATCGTATCTGAATGGTTCTTGGAACATTCTCAAGATTCGTCATCTGCCTTTGATGCCTAATTCTCCAGATCTGAATCCACCTGGGAATGTCTGGGATATGTTGGAAATCGCAGTTTGGTTTGCAGTTCTCTACCGACGCCGAATTTCTAAATAATTCTGAAAAAACTAAAGGAATACGGCTCCATCTATCGGCATTGTGAGTAACTTAGTGTGTCACAAATTAAAATGTTCTCTTACTCTGAGGCAATCACACCGTCAGAGGAGTTCACAAGATGGAGAAAAATGCAAGAAACGACCCTGTATTCATTAATCACGGGCTTGAACCACCACGGTCACTCAAAGCACGTGTACTTAACACCCTTTCGCCTCACCACTCGTCCGACACACCATATAAACAATCAAATCTAACATAGTGGAGTTTTTGTTGCATTACCTGTTTATCTTCGTAAATATTGAGCTTTCTGACAGTCTTCCGAGATGGATTCAAGAGACTCAATAGAGAAGAACATCTTCGACATTTATGAACAATTACGAAGATTTCGTAATTCAAAATAGGTGATTTGTCAGAACTTTTCCGCTAATCCTCAATATATTCTTCATTTATGTGTAAAATCCTCTAACGTCATAACACGATAAAAAAAAAGGAATGAAGCGATGACTGAAAAGTTGAAGAGGAATGGGTGTAAGAACGAAATGAAACTTCGAGCTATTGGCTGAGAATTTACCAAAAAAGATCCCAAATATAGTGAATTGCTGATTTATAAATAAACGAAAGCCCACTTAAAGCAACGCTCTGCTTACTTGGAATCTGTAGACTCTTCCTAAGACAGAAGGGCAATAACAAATAGTAAGCCACTAAATAAAGAAACCCGCAGAGTGCAGCAGCTATTCCATAGGATCGAAATGCGGTTTTTGCCCCGAAGTGGTTCATAAGACGTCCTCCGATAAGATTGCTGTCCCTCGACCTAAACGAGAAATATTCATTTGCAAAATATATCTGACTGATTTCTCAACATACAAAATGATAATTTTATCACAAAAATGTTAAGGTAGTCGAGTTAACCGGCAAATTACAGACAGCATGTAAGACACTAGATGAGAGTTGTTAATGGAAAAATTTTTATATATTTGTACGCGTCAGTATTTTACCTGAACTTTTTGCCATTAACTTGTTCACGATACTCCATTCTGTGAACAAAGCAATCGTGCAGGCTGGGCTTAGAAATCAGTCTTCTATCAAATCAATTCGCCCCAAACGCGTATGCATCTACACTGTCCCACCATTAATATCCAGACACCTGCCTTTAGACAAAAAAAAAGAGCTTTTATTGTGTATTTTGTGCTCAAACCTTTTTGCTTTTATGACGGCCTTCAATCTTCGCGGCATACTCTCAACCAGCTTTTTATAAATGTCAAGTGATATGTTCCTTCGCTCCTTTAACGCAGCTACCTTGTTCTTTGGGCGATTTCGACGTGCACGTACCCGACAATCCAATACATCCCAAAAATGCTCGATAGATTCAAATCAAATTTTCAATGCATAAAAATCGATATCTAATACTGTCAATAGCAGCATCTCTATATTTTAAAGCACAAAACTTACCTATTCCAAAATGAATTCCCATAGTGATTCCTTGTACAGTGGTGAGTAGTTCCGCAGGTGATAGCTTGGCTGCATAACCAGCTATGACGATCCACAGAAATTCAAAACAGAAAGACCTCAGTTTCATAAAGCAATACCCACCAGGGATTCTTCAGAAAAGAAATTCCAATATAGCGTATTACGTACACAAAGAAGGCAAATATTAAAATGTTTGGATTACCAAAATATCGCATAATCCAATCAGAATAAAATAATGCTACTATTGATGTCACACTTCCAACTGCCTGGATGAGTCCAATGGTCAGCATGAGGCTCTGTAAGTCAACCATGAACCATGCAAAGAAACTCTCTAAATATCTAAACAGAGTTCCTAGAATGCAAACTACAATGAAGAACAGTACCACTTCGGGATTTTTAAGAAACTTGACAGCTTGGCGAGACATGTTCCTTGAAGGGAGCATCTCGACTTTTAACGCTATCGTAGTAAGCATAGTCAGAACAAGAGTACGTTGTAGACGTAAAAAGCAGAAGTGTAATGCAATCGGCCTTCTCTAGAACTGTACAGATTAATGATATAACCAGACAGAGGGGATGTAATAATCATCGCTATCCCCAAATGTGTTGTTTTCCATAATCGTCACGTGAAGTTTCGTCATGACTAATGCGGAAAAGTGAACCATGCACGAACAGATGCTGGCAAAAGTTAACTGGGCAAGAAGAAGAAAGAAACTAAGAGACTAAGAGAGAGAGAGAGTGTAATTATCTTTCCTTTCATGTTTCCCACACACGAAGTCAATAGTATATCGGGGGTTGGTGCTGAACCCGTCAATTTCTGAACGCTGCATAGCATCGAGCAGTTGTTGAATTTCATAACTGTGTAGAACTTCTTATTTCCATGAACAGTAAAATTCCTCAGTTGGGCAACATCCAAATCATACACACAAATGGACGATGGTATCTGGCTATTCACGTGTATAGTTAAGTTGTGTCCTTCTTCGGGAACTGTACTTAATCTAATGACAAAAGGCATAAGAGAGATAAAAGCTACAAAGAAAATAATGAAAGTATTTTCGGTGCACTGGAACATTCCTCATACTGTTTTGCCATCACAGCAAGCACTATAGAAACAAAATAATAAAAAAATAGCTAGGACTGAATGAAATATGCAGTATTAAACTATTATTATTTTGTCTGAACTTCAACACATTTACTTATAAACATTTTACGAAAATACCTTTCTCCAGAACTGCTTTCCTATTTGAATAAGCGAGCACAGAGAAAATAATAACATCATAACTGTTCAACAAATCGAAAAATATTACGCTAGGAGATAAATAATCGACTATAAACAAATTTTAAATATCACATTATTAAACTTATTTAGCCAGCATAATATTCTGATGTGCGATTTTAAATAGTATTGTTCTACAACAATCCTTACAAATACCAGTGTAGTTATGTAATATTCTAGAATGTACAATCATTTTTTCAGCAAGAATTCTCTAAAAAAAAAATAAACCAATCTTATCGCTGTCCATGATGGTCTGTGGCATTCACCACAGACCATCATGGACAGTGATGAGATTGGTATCATTTCAATGCGATTGCCAAAGAAATATTATTTTCTATGGCAATAGAGAGTAGAAAATAATATTTTAATACTTCAATCGTTATTAAAATATATTTTAATGAATATACAAACAAATCGTACCTCCAAACCAGCATGCGAATGTAAGAGTTTTATTGGCAACAAATGACTACCGAGTACGAAATGTCTGAAGAGCAAAGAGTAGTCCCTGTTCGATGGAAGCTGGAAAGAATTTAATTCAGTTAATTCCCACTTGGAATTATCTTGCTGTTAATTTTATAGAAATTAACAAAAATTTATTTGAAAAGGAATGCGTAAGACAAAAAAGAATCAATCTTTTAAGAATGATTACATCTTTTTAGGACATTGAGATTTAGGGTATTTAAACAGCGCGGTTTAAATACCCTAAACCCTAAATCCCAACGTGTCCAACATAGACTAATAAGCATCTTTATAGGAGCAATAAAGCGGTGTTGGAGTATAATTTGTAACATAGATTTCTTGACAATAATTTCCTTATTGTACTTAAAGATAGGATGCAATGGACTCATCACGGCATGCTGCCAGGGGTTAAAGGTAAACTATAGACATTATCAATACACTGCAGAATGGAAGCCTCCTCAACAATTCATATTGAGGGAAATGGACCATAATCTGCCACGCTGGTCCAGTGGGGGTTGGCAGATCGAACGTATTTAGCAGTCAACGACTTGAACCCCGATCTACTCAAAGAGCGTGTACTACTGCACTCCTGCCCTTGACCCACTCGGCTACGATCAGTGACAGTTCTTGTAAAGATATCATTACCATTATATTAACGATATGTTAAAACAGCATTTCTGATTAATTAATTCGCACAAATGTTTCTCTGAATATACTTACATCGTCATCCATCTTCATCATCCATGTGGTCACTGCAGTAACAAGAAGTCATCGAAAGCGTGTGCTTGTTTCATCGTCCTTCTACAACAGACAGTTTTTTTTTATAAGTTCTTAGAAGATATCAACTTGTAATGAATTTTTCACAAAAAAATTCTATTGTTCATGAACTGGTACAAGAATTATAATTCAGAAATTCAAAGTGCATTACTGACTTGGTATGCCAAGCCACGAGGAAAGGTTCCCTCCTTCACATTTATTCCTTATCCAGTTCACAAATTAATTTTTAACTTCGTAATTCTCGGTTCCATATATATATATATTTTTTAATATAAAGAATAATAAAAATGAGATAAAATTGTCTAATAATTTTTATTTTATTTTACTATTTGTGGCGTCTGTTGGCGTCTACTAATTCTACCTCTAATACAAGGTAGAATTAGTAGATGCGACTCCAAAGCAGCGTAGCGCAGTCGTGGCCGAGTGGTTAAGGCGATGGACTTGAAATCCATTGGGATCTTCCCGCGCAGGTTCGAATCCTGCCGACTGCGAAAAGTTTCCTTTTAATGTCAGGAGTGGGGTAACTCAAGAATTTGCTCTTAGACCACGGTTGTTTCTCATTGTCATAAATGACATGGCGCCGTGTCAAAATTTGCATATGACGTAGAGTAGCAGAGTGCCAAGCAGCACTTCTTCAGGATGACTTGAATAGACGTCAGAGAAGTGGCAGTTTTGTTTTAATGCTGCTAAATGCAAGCGCTTACACTTGGGGAATAGCAACCAAATAAAATAAACGATTTTATTTTATTTAAAAAACAAATAAATTATTGTTTTTTGTGGTGGGGTTGAATTAAAAAAAAGTGGAGGAGGAAAGAGTTCCGGGAGTTACAATACGAGCAGATTATAAAGTTTTCTAAGCAGTGTAAACAGGCAGCCAGAAAAGCCCATGGTGTCCTATCGATGATTTATCCACGTTATCCTGTAGAGATGGAGAGGTCATAATCCCACTTTATAAAGGTACTGTAAGACCACATTTGGAGTGCTGTGTTCAAGTATGGCGACTTCATCTGAAAAAAAAAAAAGACATCGAGCTTCTTTAAAGGGTCCAAAGACAGGCAATTCAAATGGTTAAATCGGCAGAACGATCAGGTCAACCAGGCCTCAGAGGTGCCTGGTTGACCTGATCTGGTATAGAATATACTGTACAGTGTACGGTATATTCTATACCAGACTGAAGCTCGATGTAGGTCGATTGTACAAATGAATCATAATGAAAATGCATATCTGAAGTCTAAAATGCATCTTCAAACAAAGTGTGTGCTGTATACATGAAAACACAAAGCCACTTCATACTATTCAAATACAATGCCATATTTAAAAATTATTTACTTTGTTATTATTTTAACTTTCCTTGGAAATCTTATTTAGATTTTCTTAGATGCCCTCACGCCTCCCAAGGCCTCACTTTTTGCCACCTGACTGCTATGCACAGTACATCTCACGGAAGATTCTCAGGACCATGAGGATAATTTCTTTTGTTTCCCCTTAATCAATTTCCAGGATTGCTCTCGCCAAATTGTGGGAGAGCAAATTCTTAACTGGGAAAACAAGGCGCGTGTTACTTAGAATAACAGGACTCGAAGTAAAAATAAAATATGAAATTTATTACATACATATATACAACATAATATACAACTGAAGTAGATAGCATATGATCATGATATACAAAGTTGACTGAGAAAAGTTTTTATTCCAGAATAATATTTGCATATATTATTCTTATTCCAGTTTCCCTTCACTAGTTAATCTGATTTGACAATTATATAAAAAACATGATTCATTCTTCTTGTCTTATTTCCTAATTAATTCCTAACACTTATACATTCACTTTACCTATTCTTCTTTACTCCTGGATACAATACTGTTTCATATAGTAATAATCAAAATGCTACATTCATTATTCAACCCTTTGTTCTCACTACACTGGTACAATATACTTGTAGACCAACGCAGTTTTCACAGTGAATGGAGATCTGAAGCCATTTTGGAACATGCTTAAGAATTTTAATAGCTGCTCAACAGAACCAGGATCATTGATTCAGATTGCAAGCATACAACCTGTGAAAAAATTAAAGCAGCTCTTTTTGCTCCTCCTTTTCCGAGAAAACTGCAGCTACTGCTGCTTCAACTTATCAATTTCAAGTCATTAAAGATGGTACACTGAATAATCTCTCGGTGGACACAGCCGACATCATTCAAGCGCTTCGGCGGAAACTTACAAAAGATTTTTCAGCTGGTCCAGATAAGATTCCACTTATCTTGTGGAAGAAATGCTTTCCATAACTTAAATATATAATATTGCATATATTCAATCTTTCCATTAAGACTGGTATTTACCCCGCTCACTTCAAAGCAGTTAATGTTATTCCTATCCCAAAAAGAAGCACAAACCACTCACTAGAGAATTAGCGTCCCATCTGTATTCGGAACTCGCTGGCAAAAATTCTGGGCACTGTCATTCACAACCGATTAATGGAATATTTTCATCACTTCATCTGCGACTGCCAACATGGCTTCACCAGAGGCCGATCAAAGACACTGATCTTCTCACTTTCATCTGGCAGCAGGTTCAAGACACCGTCGATCGCGGAGGCCAGGTTGATGTGATCTACACAGACTTTACCAAGGCTTTTGACAATGTCCCGTACAATCAACTTGATAAAAAAACTAAGCCACTATGGAATACTTGACCCGTTACTATCCTGGTTGATGCATATCGAAAACATAGGGTGATCATCGGACAGGAATTCTAAAAGGAATTTTTTTCCATCGAGAGGAGTACTACAGGGATCATCTGTTGGGCCTCTTTTATTCACCATCTTTATCAACGACCTATCGCAATTTGTTGAGAGAGGTGGTATTAAGATCCTAATGTTTGCCGATGATGTGAAACTATATTCACGTATCAGCAGTCAAGATGATGCAGTTAACCTTCAGGCTGCTCTCAACTCTTTCGCTGATTGGGTTGCTTTGAATGGTTTGGAGGTTAATCCTAGGAAATGCAGCTCTATTTCCTTTGCAGCTTCGAGGAAAACTAAGGCGTTAGTTAATCAATATTACGTCAAGGAGATGCCGATTTCCAGAGTTGACGAAGTTAAAGATCTGGTAATCTGGTAGTTACTTTTACCGCTGCATGTGGGTTTGATAAACATGTTGGAAATATATTAAACCAAGCGAAAAAACAAATTGGCTTCATTAAACGGCAGACGTACAGATTTCAAGATCCTCAGTTCTCTGTGCTCCTATTCGAAACAAATGTACCCCCTATACTGGAGTTTGCTTCTCCTATATGGAACCCACACTATGCATATTTGATACAGCAAATAGAATCGCTCCAGATGAAATTTATCCACTATCTTTCCAGACGTAACCCCATGTTTTACCACAGAATCTTCTACCGGAATCTCTGTTCCTACTTCAAGCTTCAACCTTTGGAAACTCAGCGAACCGTTTTTGATTTAAAAATGTTGTACCATATCTTCGCTGGTTCAACCTACCTGCCGAATCTTCTATACCATATTGAACTTCACGCTCCAGCAGTAGCTACTAGACAGAAGAATACATTCCACATCGGTAACTCTAGATTAGAGACAGCCAGGAACACCTTCTTCAAAAGAACATTGACACTCATGAACAAGTTTGACTTGGATATGGCTGTGAACAAGAAACAGTTTCACAGAACTATTTTGGGTAGGTTGACTGGGCTAAAGGGTTAAAGATGCCCTCATTAATTCGTGTGTATGTGATGATGTCTCCTGCAGCAACCTGCTCTCTGCGATTTTTCATGGCGCTGGACTTGACGTCATGAATATCTTTTTTATTTCCGTGAATTGGACTTTTACCGTTTGAATGAACTGCCATTGTACGAAGTGTATTATTATACTATTTATTTTTATGTTTTGTACAATATTCGTTCTGTTATCTTTTTTTTCTGCTCTGTTATACACTTTAACTGGGTGCATGCCTGTTGTGTACATTATATGTTAAAAATAAAATGACAAAATGACAGTTTTACTCAGAGAATCGCACACCTTACTGAGCTCACCAATTATTTGCGTTTGCCCCCTTCAAAGTAGTTCTCTTGAGCAGCTCAAGACGAAACCATTCTCTTCTCCACGAAATGGACACATTTCTGGAACTTGTTTAATAATATTTATTTAAGTGCCCTTGATAGACCCTTCCTCTTTTGACACTTTGGACCTCCTCCAAAGATTTAAACAAAGGAGGACGTTCGATCTGACGGATCCAGCTCTTACGGCATTATCGGTGAGTAATTTCTAATGTTAAAATTAGATCTCAGACGGTACATATATTCGACAGATTTGACTCCATCTCACTTCTTCCTATTTCCAATAATCAAAACTTCGTTGATGGAGACACATTTTATCTTCTTAGAAAGTCCACCGGGTAGATGGCATTAAAATCAACATCAGAAAATATTCCAAAAATGCTTCAAATAGTGGCAGAATAAAATGGAATTGACGGCAAAAAATAATGAAGTGCACAAAGGAAAATAAATAACTTTAATTTACTTATAAAATTATTCGTAGAACTTATCTAGCCACACCTCGTATGCATGGAATTTAGGATTATTAGCAATAATAACTAATAAGCCGAGGATATTGTTGAAGAGCACTGAAGCCCCTCATAAATTACAAAGGTAATGACTCTAATGATATAAGAAAGGCTTTATAGAGTCTTGAGCAGTTAAGATTTTCACTATCGCTCAGATCAAACCAAAACTAGCCAGGCAACAACTAAATAGACATGCTCCTTTTTCTAAAATATCGATTTAAATATCTTAAACGGTATTCATGTATTAAGCTCCTGAATTCGATAATGCAGGTTTGAAAATTTCGAATCATATTATGACGCAGGGTTGCTAAAGTTAGAAAGTAACACTAATAAACATATAAAAAGATCAAGCACTATGAAGTTGGTTCCAACGACTGAAAGAATTATTGTACTTCGATCAAAGAATCTAATTCACCACTTCTTTGATCAAAGTAGAATAATTCTTGTAAAATATTAAGTTATTATGGTCCACAGAATGACTTATCCCCGCTCAAATTTACAATACGTTTTAGTCCTCAGATGTGCTCGAAATGAATGTAGAAATAAAAATATTAGAATATAAATATCTCGATTCTGAAACAGCGAGCAGAGCAAAGAGCTCAATTACACTCATCTGTATTATCTACATGTTGACTAAATTTCAAATAATTTGAAATGGAGTATGTCATCAGTATTACTTAATCGGCCAATTCAAACTTACAGTATTCTTTGTTCTCTTTAAAACATTATCTAAAGTAAACAAAGTTAATGTTTATTTGGAGATGACTGGTTGTTTTGTAAAAACAGCGTTAGAATAGCAAACATAAATGCAAGACAGACACTACGCATGCTTATTTACCATCAGTTTCGATCTTTGCTGAAATGAAGTGTTTTACAGCTTGTGATATTTTTTGATACAGCGCCAAAACTATCACGTAATACTCTGTTTCCTCATTATTTGCTTTCACAAGAACTTAAGCAGTACAAATATCCACGAAAGAAATTCCATAAAACCAATCTTGTGAAGTGTCTTGAGTTCCGTATGAAAAAGCTTTTTCCAGTATTAAATATCAGGAAGTTTAACTTGTGGTTCTATTTGTACAATGCCTTACAGTGATTCATTGGTAGATAAAACTTGGGGGGACATTCCAAGTAGTTTTGTATCGTGCGGTGGACTTTTTACTGTTAATAACCTTCGACTTCGATCCAGCGTTCATTAACGTTCTGTTGTAAGCGGGGCGTTTTTCACAGCATAACTTCCGGTACTCACTGTAGAAATGCTGACTGACAAATTGGTTTGGTGGAACAAGTTCATGCATTGCGGTCAAAATAAAAAACACACTCGAATGTCAAGAGCAAGCTGATATTCGGGCAGACTCCAATGACCACTTCCAGCCATGATTCTCTGTATTTGCTACATTTAACTGTCCGTGATATTTTTATTATACTCTAAACCATCTCCACTGAAATGATGAAGATTTCATTTCATTTCAAAGAACCGAGAAAAATCTCACAATTCGTGGAACCAAAAAACAGGAACTCCATTAATGCTTCCAACAAGCCCAAAATCTGTATATAGTTTGAAAGGAACTGCTTCGAAAAATGAACAGCATAAATGACAACGTATTTTAGTACAATAGGGCACTTTGATGATCACATCTTGTGTGTCATTTAACGATAGTCCCAACCAACAGAGAACATGATTATCAAATTAATTCTAATAACAGAAAATGCTCTTTCTTTCATACAGCTATCGGGTCAGGTCTCTTCATTTTAATATACAATTATTAAATAAATTCATGATGTACAGAATCAAGCCTACTCCCATCTGGAATCACCTAAGAACAACTCCAGAGTTTGCCGGTTTAAAATGAAAAAAAAGTTATCATGCACAAAGAACGAGGGAGGGATTAAACCCCTTTACTGCTTCTGAGAGCAGAATCAACATTGATCCCGAGGATTAAGTTTCTGAAACTTTACAACAAAAATGGTATTTTGTATGAAAATTTTCGATTTTTGCTAATATAATTTTATGAAATATTATTTTTATTTCTTAAGAATGTTTAAGAATGGTTTATGTTCGATAAAGAAAACTAAATTTCGTCTAATTTCTATAAGTAGTATTTTAAAAATATCGGTACAAATTAAAATAAATTTTATTGAAAGAATTTAATAAGAACTTAAGGATATAGTAAAATCACTGCAAGCACGTGCTGCAACCAATCAGCTTCCTTTTTACAGTCCAACTTCAAACTCACAGAACAAACTTTTTCTTCATCCTCATATATTCCTTCAACTTCCGTTTTCTAGAACAACTTCCCTTCGTACGTATTTCCTGATGTTTCCAGAAATTCAAGTATAATGTTAACAAGTATATACCTTTTGTGCTTGGGATTTTGCGTGAAAAAATAATAATAAGGGTGTAGTAAAACGGACAGAGAAACAAATGCTAAAATAAACTCTGATTTTTATTTTCTAAAATGTTTTAAATATATGTTTGACGATTGTTTATTGCTGTTGATAATAATTTTTATTATTTTAAAAATATAGCTCACTCTTTACATCTAAAAAGTTGGCTTCGCAGCAATTTATTCTTCAAAAACAGCATTATCAGTTCTCATACAGGCCTACGATTATAAAATGATAATATCACAAAACGTAGAACATTTAAATCAATTTTCCAAATCTGCATCTTTTTTCTGCTAATGCACTCATCAGCCAAAACATTATGGCGGCCTAAATAGCGCGTGTTGGGCCGCCTTTCATCATGATAACCGCTTGCACCCGGTGGCATCGACCCCACGAGACAGCGAGGAGGGGAGGGTGCCCTCGCGTATCTTAGACCACCTAGACAAAAGGACGTACCCATGTTTGGCAACAGAGAGAGGCGCTGGCGTGCACTGGCAAATGTTGCGTTCCACCTCATCCTACAAATGTTCGATGGGATTGATGTCGGTGAAATTTGACGGCCAGCGAAACACACGAAATGCTCGAACATGATCCTCGAACCGTTCCTACACAGTGCGGACCTTGGGACACGAGCCGTTGTCTTGTTGAAAGAGTCCGGTGCCATCTGGATACATGGTCATCATGTAGAGCAAAACTTAATTCGAAACAATAACGAGGTAGGATCATCGGGTGGCGAGGGTGTATTTAATGGACATGAGGAGACCCAGCGATGTCCATGAAAGCATTCTCCAAACCATGGTACCACGCTGCCTGTTTTCGTCCTACTGTGCAGTCTGGTTGAAGCTGCTCACTGTTCAATACGCACCCATCCAAAGGCATGATGATGCTGGAACCTTGATTCATCAGACTAGGCGACTCTTTTCCAGTCGTCCAATACTCAGGAATGGTTCTTCCGTGTCTACTGTACGCGAAGGTATTGATGACGGTCGGTCAATATGGGGACATGAACAACTGGATGATGCGCATGTTGGGAAACATTTTTCTGCGCGCTCTGGTTGTCTGCCGTTAATTGAGGGATCATGAGCCGTCTGTTGTCCCAGACAGTACATGCCCACCGCCGTTCTCCCCGACTTCTAATAAGTGGTGGCCTCCCCGTTCCGACCACGTTATTTAAGTAGTTGCATGGGCTTCGTACTGACAGAGTGGCCATAATGTTTTTGTTCATGAGTTTATATTCATACATCTGTTCAGAAAAATTGCAAAGAGTACTACAAAACACTCAAATTAAAAAGCGGCACAGTTAAAGTGTAATCTTATTAATTCTTTTAGACGACATTCCCTACCTAAGACCACATCGTGTGAATATGATGTGCACCAGGAATTACTGAAAAGAATATTTTTTTGAAGAAGAGTGTACGCTCTCCTCGCTATGCAGACCTAAGAATAAAATAGTATTTATCACCGTCTGTTTGGAACTTTTCTCTGGTAATCCACGTGCAGTATTTAGTCTGAACTCCACTGAGCATGCGTTCCATTTTTAGTTTCTCCCACATATAAAGTGTGACAATAAAGTTTCCGAACTGATGCAATAAAAAGAATACAAAGTGAAGGAGCCCAAAATAGTTTTAATTTTATCCAAAAGTTTCTGAGAAGCGTCAGCGAAGGCGTCCAAAGAGATGATGGTCAGTTGGGAGTTTTTCTTTTTGTCCTCAACATCTTGAAGTCTTTCTTTTTGAGAGCAGTTTTCACCTTGGAAAAGGAAGAAGTCCCCTGGTGCTAGATCGGAAGAGTAGGGTGGATGTTTAATCTGTACAATGTCGTGTTTCTTTAGAAATGTCTTCATAGCAAATGCAAAATGGGCGGGGCATTGTCGTGCAAAAAGAACCTTTCTCTCGAAATTGCGGCCTCAACTGTTTACTAAATACAACTATCAGGAATTATCAGTCTTCGTTTATTATATCAGTTAAAGGAGAAATATGAAATGCGTGTTGTATTTATATTGTTATTAAAATCCAAGAAGAAATAATTTAGGTACATTACGAAAGTGTTGACAACATACTGCAATCGTTGTTATGTTTTTAATTTATTAAATCACAGAGCGTGAAATACGTGTTGCATTTCACGAAACATTCATTATAAAATATTACAAAACGTGAATGCATTGGGAAGTTGTGAAAAATGGCTGTAATTATTATTCTTTAATCGGCTAGTAATTAATGAGTTATTAATTAAGTTATTTGCTGTTAATGACAGAAAAGAAAAAAAATTAAGGTAATTAAATTTAAGAAATAAAAATCGAATGCGCCAGAAACATAACGCACTGCGTGCATAACCAACTTGCTTGTAGTCTGTGGTCGATGTCTTATTCTTCTTAATCCGTTTACTGTCTGCTGCAAGACATCAGCACCTTCCAGTACGGGGGATTCTTCTCACAACTCCTCACATTGACCAGAAGAGTTGGGGACTTTATGGATAATATATCTGTACAAGTAGGTGTATTCACGAGCGGATTCTCATGTCTTGCCTGTGGGGGAACCCCTTACTGCCTTCTCCTGTTATTCACCAATTCAGCCTGAATTAGAGATAATAGAGGCCTGAATTTGGTTCCAAAATTCAGACCGCAGTGCTCCACCAATTAACCACGAATAGTCGGTGAGTGTCCAGACTCTTACTACCTACAAGTATATTGCTCATTCATTCTTAAAGCAGCTACTTTTCTAGAAACGAAATATAGGTAAGATCAGCTAAGATCTTACCTATATTGGCATTAAAGGCCGGAAGCTTTTAATAAAGTATAAAGATGACATTGCAGATGCGTAGCCTCAGGTGGCTTCAGTTCATTCCGTGCCTTGGGTAAGATCCATTTAATCCATTATAGCAATCATGGATAAAGTATACTGCAACTGAATTGTTGCATACATTTCTATATTGTTGCAATAACGAATTTTAGGTACCTCAGAGCAACATCTATGAAATAAGTTAATCAATTTCTTCGTTTTATCTTTCCTTATTCCACTTATACACTACCCTGCCAAAATAGTAATGAACATACCCAATAGCGTGCAGGTACAATTTAAAGAACTGTAGTTCTGCGTTGCATATATTCGACTAGTTGTGCACACACACACACACACACACACAAAAGAGTCTTGGGTGATGCTATTTCATTCGTGTTCGACAATAATCTCTTTTATATCCATCCGATTCTTTGGTTTCCGAGGCCTATCTGGGATCAATTGTTCCAGTACACCTACTGAGAGGCCATGGCAAAATGCTGCATATCGCTGGGAAGTTCTGTAAACCATTCCTGCAAAATTCACTTCCAGTGGGCTGTGGCATTGACGTCTGGGAACAGTTCCATTGTCGTCTGAGTAACTTTTTAATGAACCTGGGCACAAGAATATTCACGCCTCCCCTCCTGAAGACAAAATCCGCAAGATTAATTAGTTGACCAATGCCATGCCATGAGAACACTTCCTCCCCACCAACCATTAGCGGACTTCACAGGAAAAACAGGATACATAAAGGATCCATCGCACCATCATTCATTCGTCACTAATAACATGAACCGTGATTGGTTTAACTGTACGATATTTGCAGGGTTTTGTGTTGCATCTTTTCAGAGATACATCGCCCATTTTCGCAATTCCGGTAAGCATTGAAAAGGTATTTGCCATAAATGTTTTTGCAGTCTTTCTTTATTACGAAAAAGTAATGTGTTTTTCAATGCTATCTTCCGGTGGTGGACCAGACATCTGCGGTCATGGTTGCGGAAGTGGAGTGTCTTCCTTCCGGCTGGATCAGATTTCGTTATTGGTTTGTCTCATATAAGCCACTGATTGAAGATCCTAGACACTGTCTGCGTAAGTACCTATGATAAATCTAGTGGATTCACCGATCTCGCCTTGTCATAGCACGTGATATATACATCTCAGATGGTATTCATTTGTCTACAGTAGGAAACGTGCAGATTGGAGACATTAGAGAGCGTTGGGTTCTGTAATAAATGGATAGGGCAGTGTATTTTATTCCTGTAAAACAGTTAGGTTCAGTATGAAATACAACGTTAGACAAATACACATTTTACATTAAATACGAAATGCGTGGTACGTGAAGATTTGAGCTTCGATATTCTTCACTTCTCAGTACAGTAATTTAATGCGGTTGAATATATTTTGTTGAAAGCTGAAACTTCTTATCGCCTTTAATCAAGATCACTTCAAGACCTTGTACCCTACTTAAATCAACAGAGCAACAAACGCTGTTGCTGATTAAACGACTCGCAACATGATCAGAGAGAGAGGGTTAAGCATTTTGTTCACATTCAGGTTTTGCAAAAGGGTGTAAATTCGGTGACATCATGTTGGTTGCGTAAACCAGAATCCTCTGGTCTCTATATGTGGTTGGATTACTTCTTATAAGCAGTCGAACTACTACAGGTAAGTGTTATTACTGTATAATCAAAGTAATCAACTATTTGCATCGACAGTCGCTGTAATTTTCGGCTCTGTCTTTCTGGATTCAAAAATTTCTATTTGTATTTCAGTTGCATCACTCACTTTGAACTCCATAGGAATTTAACAGCTCAATGAGTTAATAGTTGGTAAAAGATTAGAGCTAATAAAACTATCTCATTAAAATTCAAGTAAATAAAAACTTCGTTTTAAACAATACCATTTAGCAGTAATACTTCGTACTCGGGGCTCATTTCCGAAATTATAATTAAACACTGCAACAAAAACTTCCTTTTTGTTGAGTATTTAATTAGAAAGTATCAAATTAATCTGATATAGTCCGAAAAATGCATTAAAATACAAAAAGAGAGTGAGAGAGACAAACAGACCGAAGGAAATATATGTGTGTGTGTGTTTATGTATCTCATTACGTTGTGTTAAAATTAAAGGCTTACAAAAATGCAACATAAGTGTTTCCTTGACCATCGAAATTCTTATCTATCATGCTATGTAGCAGTAAAGTAAACTATAAAGTAAACGATGTAGCAATAAACTATTTTAATTGATATTACTGTTATTATTACTTTAAAGGTTCGGGGCGCACCCAAATCTGTATGTCTGTGTGTAGAAGGGTCTGAAAAATCCAACATAACTCACGGGGAACGCCTGAGACTAACTATAGCCTCGATTGAAGAGGACTTTAGAAATTCCTCCAGTCGTCGACAGAATTCGACTATCGAATTCGGCAGCATTCAACCACTACACTCTTCTGTAGTTTAATGCATACGCTACATTGATTATCACTGTAGTTAATGCATTATTTCAAATACACTGGTGTGCAAAACTTAAGGACCAATATTATTTCTAAAGATTACAACCACAAAATCAAACGAAACAGCCTGTGGCAATTTGCATAACTGTGGCCGTTCAGTATAAAGCTGATGCACATGCAAAAATTTAAATCGTGATGAGAGGGCTCACATAAACAGATAAAAGCAGCAAATCAGCAGTTATGTGCAAATTACCGAATGGTGGGTGAGCACGATTGTTAAAGACGTTCGATTGGTTTCATACAGTGCTACAGACAACGAAATGGCCAGTAGACAACATCTGGATGACTTTACCAGGGGTCGAATAATTGGGAAGCTCGAGGAAGGTCGAAGCAAGGAGTGTGGCTGCAGAGTTCAGTATCGCCCATAGCATTGTCTCACGTGCGTGGTCGGCCTTCAGAACGACAGGTACAGCTGTTCGAAGGACCAGTTGTGGTTGTCCACGAAAAACAACGCCGATTGATTACTGCTATATACTCCTACCATCCAAGAGGGACCAATACAAGACAGCGGGATCCATTGCAAACCAGCTGCACAGGACGCAGGATATCGCGGTTTACTGTGGCCAGGCGACTCCACAAAGGTGGACTGTTTCCGGACGGCCAGTGCGCTGTGTCCCTTTAACAGCTGCCCATCGGAGACACCGTTTACAGTGGTGCATCGAACACAAGGACTGGACAGCAGCGCAATGGGGTAAGGTACTCTTTACTGATGAGAGTAGATTCAGTCTCAGCAGCGATTCTGGACGTAAGCTAATCTGATGAGAGGTTGGCACACGTATCACCCCGCAAACATCACTGAAAGGGATCGATATGGGAGTCGAGGTGTTCTCGTCTGGGGAGGTGTAATCTTGGATGGACATACACAACTCCAGATACTGGAAGGCGGTACTGTAACCGGTGCAAGCTATTATACTGAGGTAATTCTTCCCCATGTGCGTCTGTTCCGAAACACGTATCGTCACACCCCATCGCATTGCAGCTGTTGATATGCTTTTGGAAAGTGAGTACATTGTTTGTATGGATTGGCCTGCCCGTTTCTGCCGATCTAAATCCCCATCGAACACATATGGGACGCTCTGGGGAGACGCCTAGCGGCACGTCCACACCCACCAGAAAATGTTCACCAGATGAAGATGGCGCTGACAGAGCGATGGATGATGTTACCGCAAGAACTTATCAACAACGTTGTTCTAAGTATGGATAGGGGGTGCAAAGCCTGCATCGACATTAGGGGTGGCCATATCTTCTACTGAGGACCACCTCTTCGCTTTGTTCCATCTTTGGCAGTGATGCATCTGTATCATGGCAGCCAGTGCTATGTTGCCATTTTTGAATAAAGTCCCTCTGTACTGTTTTGTTTTCGTTATTGTGTCGGTGTTGTTTCCTTCATCATTTCTGTACCTCACGAGGTTTCTTTAGTATGCTTTTCCCATATCCAGGCCACTCGTATGAGAAGCTACAGGTGAAAACCTGACTGGTCCTTAAGTTTTCACATCAGTGTAAATAAATTCTAGGGCCTTCTCAAATCAATCAAGAAGACTCCATCCCAACATTAATGTACTCTAAAAATCTCCTAGTCAATTTGCCTTGAGTCAAGAGTTCAAGAGTTTAATCAGCAGCAGAATTAGCACCATCGGTGACAAACAAAGGCATAACGATTAGATAAGAAGCGCATGATAATCAAGTAGGCAGGGGGGAAGACTTCAAAAGTATTTAGTTTATACATTAAGACGTTATTATCAATTCTGTCAAAAGCCTGTGCTAAATCCAGGAATAGTGCATCGACTACTTTTCCAACAAAAAATGAGAGTTCACTTGTTTATCTGATGAACAAACAAAATAAATTCTATGAAAGAAAGTGGAATGAAGGGCGAACATGATTAAACTCAAGTCAAGAGTTTAAAAGCAATTACGAAAGCAATATCTCAGATAGCACTAATACAGGTTCGAGCTTAGATCGGATCTGTGTTAGTGCCGTCTGATGGGTAGCAGCTTGAAAATCAACTCGCTCGTTTTTGGCAACTGCTGTTATTTTGAGGGAAAAAATTATAGTGAATCTAAAATGTTAAATGAACGAGAGTTGAATCCAAACCGAAGATTCATTTGTTTATTAAATAAACTAAATAAATTCGAAAGTACTGTAGGTTGTCAATAATATTTAAATCCCCGTGAATCAACAAGGAGTATCTCGAAAATGTTGTGTGCATCTAAGAGTACATTACGACATGCTGAACCTGCCAACAAGGGATTTGCTGGTAACTCAGAGGAAAACATAGACTGACTGCAAATATGAGTGTCAGATTCTTATTTGTTAAAATTTATGTATAAAATACTCGTCGCTTATTAAGATAGTATGAAGTAATTCGTTAATGACTGCCCATGTTTAGGAAACCGTGCAAAATTCTGGAGTGAGATCAAAAACATCTGCAGAATATTAACGACTTCCACGAAGAGCTTCCAGGACTTGATGGAAATAGAGAATTACTTTATTGTTTGATCTGTTGACATAAATTTGAAGAAATTAAGAAAAAAACCTATGGAAAATTGTCCTCTTTCACAAGAAAGAAAAATATTACCCCTACCAGTTTTTTTTTTCAGTTCCTTGACTCAATTATATACATTGTTATTCATTAACAACTTAGAATTTGAACAACTGCAAGAAAGATTTTAAGGATAGATCTACATACTTACTCGTATAGACGTATGTAAACATTTATTTTCAATAAATAAAAGCAAATTAGAATTGATGTAGCCGAATTCGTATTCCGTATTTCCACTGCATTAACTTCAAATCTTAAAACAAAAATATGGAAGGCTTCTCAACTTGTCAAAAAATAGAGGCTTGCATTTGGTTCCAAAATTCAGACCGCAGTGCTCCACAAATTAAGGCACAGCAAGAATTTAAATGGAGCGATTAATAACCCTAACAGGTAACACGGTGGTTTGGATTGCTGACCCTTCACACTGTGTGGGAAAGGCCAGGGTTCGAATCCCATCAAGTATAAAAGTATTTATACGTTTTTCTCATGTCGTAGAAGACTAACTCTTATATGCAGCCTTATATAAGATTTTCCTCTTAACTTGGGAGAGACAGGCAAGAGGGCACTAGCCCCAAACATCTGTATTGTAAATTTGATTGCTGTTATCCAGTTAAACTTAATTTTTTTCCATATTATTCTCAAATTCTAGGTAATCTCAACCGGAAGAAAAACCTCTCAACTGCCACTCCTTACTATTTGTGTTGAAGTTGAATGATGGAGGAGGTAAAAGTAGGTAAAGTACCATTAAAATATTACTAATATATAACATTCTGCACACACACACAGCACTAGCGAGAATCACTGCGTGCCTGCTTTATTAGATGCACCTGCATAATAACAAGTATGTTTCCCATTCATCCCTCAGAACAGCATAGATTCGTTGTGACGTGGACTCAACATAGTATAGAAAAACCAAGCTACAGAAACAGCTGTTGCCGATTGGGTAGTTGTGGATCTCTACTCCGAAGAGCTCCTTCCACCTCATCACATAGTTGCAATTGGATTGAGATTTGAGAATAGAGAGGCCATGGAAGTAGGCTAAGTTCACTATAATGTTCCTGAAACAAGTTCTGTACAATACTGACTTGAACATGGCGCATTTGTATTTCCATTTGTGAACAAGGAAGAACTCGTTCACAAATGGAAACACTCCATCTAGGATCGAAAGCGTCTGGTTGGAAACAATTTACAGATAATGAGACACAAATGTTGCTTTATTGGTATCAAGGAGCACAATGTGCACCATGAAAATACCATCACCATCAGCAGCAGCCTGCAATGCTGATACCCTGAGGATGGGACAATGGATTCGTTCTTTTTTCGCCTTATTGTAGTCCTCCTATCAGCGTGAAACAGCAGGACTTCGGATTGGTCAAACCAGGTAATCCTTTTTCCAATCCTCCACATGTTCCTTAACTCATTATAACTGTACCTTGTTTTTTGCTGACAGGGGTCGAGCCCAATTTGGTCAGTGGCCATTGTACTCCATCCATGTACAAGGTATGAGTTGTACATTCTGAAATGCCTCTCCGTTTACCACTGTTATATTGGCTTGTTAATTGACTAGTCGTAGCCTTTCTATTACTCTGCACAGGCCTTCTCAGCCTCCGCTGGCCTCTCCTATTAATGTGCTGTTTTTGACCAGAGAATTGGCCGGATGTTATTTGGCTATTGGACTAATCTCAATACACCCGAGACACAGGAAAACCCTAGCAGATTGCAATTCCGAGATACTCAAAACGTAGCTATCATGCTACGTTCAAAGTCACTTAAATATTTCGTCTTTTCCATCCTCGCACTGGATTATACACACACAGTATCTCTAAGTTAGTTCACCAGCAGTTCATTGGGTGTATCTAATAAAGTGACCAAGTGTCTATAGCATTTAACCAAGAGAATTGTAACATGTAGAATTTTTTATTTATACAGTTATCTTATTTTTCTAAAATAAACTATTTCATTTCGGCATTCTGAGCGTATTTTCTCTTCCAGCAAAACTTCACAGTCCTCATTAAAGATTGAGTCCGGCAACTAATGGTCTTCTTGCTGATGCTGGATCATGATTATTATCATTTTGGCAGAGATAAAGTTATGGACACGATACCATCATTAAATTTTATGAAGTCACGAGGACAGCAGCCGCAACAATTTGTTAAAAGCCAATCCAATCTCATCTTTGGATTTATAAAAATCTATATTATCTATAAATATACATTAGTAAATTAATAAGAGGAGTTTACCTCAATATAGTACGTGGAACACTTCCGTATGATACCCTCCAGAAATTAAAACGGAAAAAACGAAAAAATCGACAACTTACCGGTACATTAAAGTAAAATATAAATAATTAAAGTAAAATATAAATAATTAAATAATCAATTTAACACAATTCAAAATCAATTCAAAACAATTAAAATTCAAATTAACGCAATTAAAAGAATCTAACGAAAATATTCAAAACGATTTTCCTTCCTGAAGCTGACAATGCTTTTCGACCGACTGTCGTGATCACAGGAATGAAAATTACCGAATCAGGCTAAACCTGCAACTTAAATAGTGATTGTGTCTTCGCGCATGCGCGTAAAGGTCCACGCATCGGAGATCAAATATGGCCGCCGAACATTAACAGAATTCTCGTGTAATTTAATTTCAACGGTTTCTGCAATTAATAGTCGCGTATAATTACGTTGAACGTTAAGTATTTTGGCCTCGTTAAATAAAAAAGTATGTTTTTCGTTAATGGCATGAAAGGCTAATTCTGACGCTGCTGAACGAGAAGCACGAACTGAGGCTTCGTGTTGATTTACACGGATATTAAGAGAAAACCGCGTGGAACCCTGATAAGACGAGTCGCAATCACCGCAAGAAATGTTGTATACTAGATCATTAATTTGTGTTGCGAACGCCGAAAGAACCGAGCGATTGTTCAGTATAGTGTGTAACTTCCGTATAGGCCTAGCTATAATTTTAAATTCGGTATCTTTAAAGAATCTGTTAAGCTGTTTGTGCCACTGTTCAACATATGGGACATAAATAAAGTATTTTTTGATATTACTATTGTTGATTGGTGCAGTATTTTGTATCCTATCCTTAGCTTGTACCCTAATTCGATTTATTGTGTTAATGGGATAACCCCTGTTCAAGAATCTGCTAGTTAATATTTGTATTTCTGAGTCTAAAGCAGAATCCGTCGTTGAATATTTATAGGCATTTAGAAATTGATTAAAGATAATCGATCTTTTGTAGGTGAACGGGTGGTAGCTATTATAATGTAGAAGCATACCGGTGTTTGTGGGTTTTCGATAGATGCTAAATTGTATTTTGTTCGAGTCCCGGGTAAGCGTGAAATTTAGAAAGTTTAATGACTTAGTATCCGTATCTTCCCTTTCCAGTGTAAATTTGAGTCTAGAATGAATATTGTTAAACGAATGTAAAATATCTTGGATAGTACTACTATCGGTAATAACTAGAACATCGTCTAAATACCTCCCATAGTATGTGATACGGGGACGAAAAGGTGTCAAATGTATCTGCTCAATCGTTGAGAGATAGATCTCTGACATTAAGCCACTCAGGCTCAAACCCATTGGTAATCCAAAAATTTGTTTGTACACCTTGTCTCGAAAGGTGATGTAGTTAGCCTCAACTAATAGTTTAATTAAGTGAAAAATCTCCTTTATAGGCAGCTTCGTATAATTAATCGGTGTCGAGTTTTTATTTAACATATCCCAAATAATATCTAATGTGTATTCAACGTTTACATTCGTATATAATGATGTAACATCTAATGAGAATAAATTGTCATTGTCGCCGAGTCTACAGTCTTTAAGATTATTAAATAATGTATCGTAATTCTTAATCCCAAATTGTATAACCTGTCTAAAAGGTTTTATAATGTTATATACATGTGTGGCTAAGGCTGAAAATGCCGAGTTCCTGTAGGAAACAATAGGTCGAATCGGAAATCCAGGTTTGTGTAATTTTACCTGACCAAAAAGTGCAGGAATATTGTATGTTCTGGACTTCAATTCCTTCAACTGAACCATAGTAATGTAGTCGTTTTTACGATATGTGGTTAACGTTTTATTGTATTGATTTACCAAATTGGTAAACAGTGTCGGGTCCACTTCACAATAAGTGGAGCTATCAGATACAACTGAATCTAACTTATTAATATAATCATGTTTATCTAGTATTACCACTGTATCTCCTTTATCTGCCCTCTGTATAATAATGTCCTTATTTTCTCGAAGTTCTCGTAAAGCTGAACTGTCATGTGTATTCAATTTAGGAAGTCGTGTTTCTTTTATGTTATTCACTACTTGGTTAACTTGTTGAATAAATACATCTTTTTGTGGAACACTACGAAGTCCAAATTCAAAATCAATTACGCATTGTTTTTTTGGCAGCTTTCGAGGTGGTAAATTATAATTTAATCCTTTGGATAAAAGTGAAATCTGGTCCTGCGATAGTGTACACGAGGAAAGATTTGTAACCTGTTGATATGTCGGTTCGTTGGATACTGGGTGAGGGGGTGTTCGTGAACTAGCCGACATATTCTGTGGTAGTGCGTTATGTGTCTGTGGGGGGGATGTCACCCAACTCGTGTGAACTTGGTCGCAAGCTCGCGACAATGTGTTTAGGAATTTCTTTCCTAAAATATTGCCTTCAAAACAACATCGTTCCGAAGTTTGCCAGGGTAAATTTAAATCAAAAAATTTCAGGCATAAAACAACTATCACTGGCGACATCACGTAATATTGTTAAGCTTGCCTTAAAATCTCGATATTCGGATAAACAAAAATACCTTTCCCAGGTTAGGAAGCTTCGCGATAAATTAAAAAAATTATCTACATCCGAACGATTGGTCTGTATTGAAGACCTCCATAGATTTGCGACGGGAAGCACAGGCCTCAGAAATAAAAAACAGACACGTTAATAAGTTGCAAACATTATCGAATAGTTCAAGACACGTTCATGCGAATTCTAACACATTGTCGCGAGCTTGCGACCAAGTTCACACGAGTTGGGTGACATCCCCCCCACAGACACATAACGCACTACCACAGAATATGTCGGCTAGTTCACGAACACCCCCTCACCCAGTATCCAACGAACCGACATATCAACAGGTTACAAATCTTTCCTCGTGTACACTATCGCAGGACCAGATTTCACTTTTATCCAAAGGATTAAATTATAATTTACCACCTCGAAAGCTGCCAAAAAAAACAATGCGTAATTGATTTTGAATTTGGACTTCGTAGTGTTCCACAAAAAGATGTATTTATTCAACAAGTTAACCAAGTAGTGAATAACATAAAAGAAACACGACTTCCTAAATCGAATACACATGACAGTTCAGCTTTACGAGAACTTCGAGAAAATAAGGACATTATTATACAGAGGGCAGATAAAGGAGATACAGTGGTAATACTAGATAAACATGATTATATTAATAAGTTAGATTCAGTTGTATCTGATAGCTCCACTTATTGTGAAGTGGACCCGACACTGTTTACCAATTTGGTAAATCAATACAATAAAACGTTAACCACATATCGTAAAAACGACTACATTACTATGGTTCAGTTGAAGGAATTGAAGTCCAGAACATACAATATTCCTGCACTTTTTGGTCAGGTAAAATTACACAAACCTGGATTTCCGATTCGACCTATTGTTTCCTACAGGAACTCGGCATTTTCAGCCTTAGCCACACATGTATATAACATTATAAAACCTTTTAGACAGGTTATACAATTTGGGATTAAGAATTACGATACATTATTTAATAATCTTAAAGACTGTAGACTCGGCGACAATGACAATTTATTCTCATTAGATGTTACATCATTATATACGAATGTAAACGTTGAATACACATTAGATATTATTTGGGATATGTTAAATAAAAACTCGACACCGATTAATTATACGAAGCTGCCTATAAAGGAGATTTTTCACTTAATTAAACTATTAGTTGAGGCTAACTACATCACCTTTCGAGACAAGGTGTACAAACAAATTTTTGGATTACCAATGGGTTTGAGCCTGAGTGGCTTAATGTCAGAGATCTATCTCTCAACGATTGAGCAGATACATTTGACACCTTTTCGTCCCCGTATCACATACTATGGGAGGTATTTAGACGATGTTCTAGTTATTACCGATAGTAGTACTATCCAAGATATTTTACATTCGTTTAACAATATTCATTCTAGACTCAAATTTACACTGGAAAGGGAAGATACGGATACAAAGTCATTAAACTTTCTAAATTTCACGCTTACCCGGGACTCGAACAAAATACAATTTAGCATCTATCGAAAACCCACAAACACCGGTATGCTTCTACATTATAATAGCTACCACCCGTTCACCTACAAAAAATCGATTATCTTTAATCAATTTCTAAATGCCTATAAATATTCAACGACGGATTCTGCTTTAGACTCAGAAATACAAATATTAACTAGCAGATTCTTGAACAGGGGTTATCCCATTAACACAATAAATCGAATTAGGGTACAAGCTAAGGATAGGATACAAAATACTGCACCAATCAACAATAGTAATATCAAAAAATACTTTATTTCTGTCCCATATGTTGAACAGTGGCACAAACAGCTTAACAGATTCTTTAAAGATACCGAATTTAAAATTATAGCTAGGCCTATACGGAAGTTACACACTATACTGAACAATCGCTCGGTTCTTTCGGCGTTCGCAACACAAATTAATGATCTAGTATACAACATTTCTTGCGGTGATTGCGACTCGTCTTATCAGGGTTCCACGCGGTTTTCTCTTAATATCCGTGTAAATCAACACGAAGCCTCAGTTCGTGCTTCTCGTTCAGCAGCGTCAGAATTAGCCTTTCATGCCATTAACGAAAAACATACTTTTTTATTTAACGAGGCCAAAATACTTAACGTTCAACGTAATTATACGCGACTATTAATTGCAGAAACCGTTGAAATTAAATTACACGAGAATTCTGTTAATGTTCGGCGGCCATATTTGATCTCCGATGCGTGGACCTTTACGCGCATGCGCGAAGACACAATCACTATTTAAGTTGCAGGTTTAGCCTGATTCGGTAATTTTCATTCCTGTGATCACGACAGTCGGTCGAAAAGCATTGTCAGCTTCAGGAAGGAAAATCGTTTTGAATATTTTCGTTAGATTCTTTTAATTGCGTTAATTTGAATTTTAATTGTTTTGAATTGATTTTGAATTGTGTTAAATTGATTATTTAATTATTTATATTTTACTTTAATTATTTATATTTTACTTTAATGTACCGGTAAGTTGTCGATTTTTTCGTTTTTTCCGTTTTAATTTCTGGAGGGTATCATACGGAAGTGTTCCACGTACTATATTGAGGTAAACTCCTCTTATTAATTTACTAATATTATTATCAACGTAGAACATATTGAGTATTACAGCTCTGATTCATACTATCTATAAATATACAGTAAAATGCTGCTTTGCAATAAATAAAAATTTAAACAGAAGAAAAGTAAACCTAAACAACGAATTTTGTTGGGTACTCTGTACCACTGCCCATGTTCAATAGCCAATAGCAGTTGACAAAGTTTCTTAATTTAAGAGCGAGGTTATAAATAATTATAAATTTAACTGATTTACTGAAAGAGTGCGGTTTTATTAAGAAAATAAGACTTAAAGATGAACATGACGTTATGCAAAATTTGTGAATCGAAAATTTCTAATTCTAGTGGCAGTTGGTCTAATATTAATTATTAAGCAACTGGCTAAACTTAATATAATCCGCCTGTTGAAGAGCTTTTGCAGTTGACTGTCTTCCAAATATATTAGTTATTTTTCAGTTAAGATGCAGTTTTCAATAATATTAAATACTGATAAATAATTTCAGTTAATAATTGACTTCACTAGTGTAGATAATAGACATGAAAAAGAGCAGTCATGGCATCTGATCCTGTTGAAACACGGAGGAAAAGTTAAGTTGCATTTCGTGCCTCTAAAACTTCCATAATAAATGTGGAACCTTTCATAAATCAACCAAAAATGATCGTTAAAGGCAACCAACATTACAAACGGAATTTACAGTTATACGTCATGAGATATATCAGATATAGCACTTCTAGTAATATGTACTAATTGGGGATTTCTGCAAAATGTTCTTATAGACATTATCTTGGTGATACAGTAACTCCAAGGTCGATGCAACAATTTACTTATGGCGATTCTTCTTGAAATAACAGGACCTGAAAGCTTTCCAAAAAAACCTGTAGATGATTATTTCTGATATTGCGAACATCTGCGTTATGGACTTCCTCACTCGGTAGTCGAGTAATTTGTTTTATTTTTAAAAGGCAACATGCGGTTGTTGGTCTGTTATTTCTGAAACCTGTATTTCTTTAACCTGCTTGCATGTCTCGTGCTCTTTTACGCAGACTTCGTCTGTAATATAATGGATGTCATCACTGCTCCCTCCGCATCGTGGAGTAAAGGCCTGCGTTCAATTTTCTTAATGTGCCGAAATTGAAAAATACTTCCAGTTGGAAGCTGAGGAGCATTATGAGGTGATTTAGTCTCAATCGCGGGTCGAAGTTTCCTGTTTTTTTCTCCAGGAACTCTGCCTTTTCATCCCTTAAAACAATTTAAAAATGCAGTACAATATATTGATGTCGTAGCACCGGTTGCTGCTGCTGCTTCACAAACTATCAACAACCCAATCCCAATTAATACCAATAATACAGAGTACGTGATGGAAAAGAAAATTCTATGAAGGGCTGACATGAGAACAAGACAAGCAAGCACCAACTATCGCTCTCGTGGATAACATAGTTGGTAGAATCACCGTCTTTCTCACACTTGGTAAACAAATCTTGAGTTCCGTCGATGACGTGAGGAATTTTTATGGGCTTTTTTCCTAACGTGGCCGAGTTAGTCGGTCTCAGGCGAGAGTAGCACGGTTTTCCCTTTCGAATATTTAGGGTTTTTGTACAGCTAACAAAAAATCGACCTCAGAACCCACGCAATTTGCAGAGTATACACGAAGCAACATGGCTTTAGACGCTGATGCTCCAACCCTATTACAACAACACCAACTATTGCTAGAAATAACATAGTTGTCGTTGTGTTGTTGTAAGGTTTTAAGCGCATAAGCGACTTAAACCATATTGCGTCACATACATATAATATGTCTGTAAATTGCTTGTGTTGTGTGGTCGATTTGCTTACAACACCATGCTGCCTTCTCCTGAGACCGTCTAACTCAGCCATGTTGTGAAAAGGACCCATGAAACTTCCTCACATCGGGATTCCAACTCAAGTCTTTTCCACTCGGTTTGGGGACGACGGCGATTCTGACAGTTTGACTAAATTCAAAGGTCAACTAGACAGCTACCTGTGTGAGGAGGGAAGCACATAATTTGTATTTCTTTATCTACTTGATTTTTTTTACATTGCAGAAAAAGTCTATGGCTTCCTTGCGCTACATGGCGAATACTATTACTGTAACTGTACTACAAGAGAGATATAACATAGTAATTAATAATGCAAGCAATGCATTTTGGATTACGCACTGCTCTCAGTGAAACTAATTACAGCACGCTTGTTTATACACAATTTTGGGATGCAACATTATACGTTTGTTTATTTAATTATAATTTTCATTTGTAGAGTGCTCCAGAAAATCAGGAAAGGAAATCCGCCATCACTGGTTCAAAATCAGCAAGCCGCTTTTGACATTAAAAGTCCTACTTTTCTTGTGGTTTGGAGGTGAGGTTATTCATATTCCAGATTAAGAAAATCATTGTTAATATTATAATGATAATGATAGTCAAATTACAAGAAAAATTACGGCAATTAAGAATTTAAAAAGGATGTAGCAATATATCCTTTGGGAGATGAAAATAAGAAAAAATGTATATACCTATTTACAAAATAAGCTTTACAAAAACCAGCTGTTTAAAACTGAACGCACTTGTTCGAAAAATACGAAATCTTAAGACAGGTATTTTGATCAACTCTCTCATAAATATATATTTTCATACATCCTTTTTTGTTTCTTTGTCATATGATTTCTTTGTAGGTTTTCAAACAATCACAGTCCACGACCGGATTTAACGGGGGGGGGAGGTAATTGCTCTCGAACCCCAAGATCATGAGGAGGTGTCCTATACCAACGGTAATCCTATTGGCCCATGGCATATTTTTTCTGATTTCCAAAAATGTGTCCCAGGAATTTAACTATCTAAATCTGGTTTGAAAACTTCTAGCTTTCTGTACTCTGTTTGTGTACCACAGAGTTCTGTGATACACAAACAGAGTACACAATGCGATGGGGGGGAAACTCCTAGAGCTGTTTTACAGCTAACACTTTACCTAAATCTGGCATTGTTACTATTGAACTCTGAAATTGATTTATGAATCTCCTGAACTCAATCAACCTTCTGATTCCATGCAAGAATCTTCGTTTGAAAGATTCCTTCAGCCCAATATAGCGTTCTGTATTGAGCATGATAGATACGCAACACCAAATAGGACTATTCTGGATGCAAACCTGTATAACCTCCACTTCTCATCTCTCCACTTATTTCGAACTAGCCTGATTAATGCCATCAAAGATCTGTAGCTGCACCTCTAAATTTTAGCGACATAAATAAGCAAGAAATTATTTATTTATTTTCTGGATGTTACTTCTGTTGTGAGGAAGGGCTCTGCCATTCCTACAGTTACTCTTTTGTGCACGCCTTGAATATTACACTAGTATTCCGATTTGAAGTATTACTACTTGTTGATTTGAAGTACCACGGATTAATAATGAATTCAAGTGATGTGTTTCGCTATTTATTTAATGATAAATTTCATAATGTTGTATTTCAGTATAATCCACTTTAAAATGTGAATTATCACATTTGTTATTTTACTTAAGTTGTGTTTTTTTTTTTTCTTTCCAGCGCACTTCTCCCTCATACCCTTCGTGATTGTGCACTTGAAACAGAAGGGACTCACCGTAGCAGAAACATCAAGCATCCTCACCTTCCTTCCAATCCCTCTCATTCTGACTCCTCCTCTAGTGGGTGCCATTGCCGACAAGATAGGTAGCTACAAGCCGGTGATATTATCCCTGATGGTGATATGCGCAGCCATAGCCAATGGAATTCATTACATCCCATCCATATCTCCTCCAATATGCAAACCTGCGCCTTCTAAAATACTCATCTCATCTGGATTAACTTCCCTGTTGATCTTAGAACGTAAAACATGTGTCCCACCAACCAATGAGAATTATAATATTCGCATACTGAAGTGTGTCGACTGTCCCGAAATACAAAAATGGAATAATGAAAGCTGGTCATTTGGAAGTGAAATTAGCGCCATCTGTGATATCGAGTCAAATGAAACCGATGGAACTGAGCTGGACGTAAACGTAACGATCGATAACTTGATTCCTTCTTCTGACCTGTGTATATATGGCATAACGACAACTCGCACGAATAACATCAGTGTCAATGACAGTAACTTGTTCCCTCAGCTAACAAATTATTCCTTCTCATGCGACTTAAATTATTCTACAAACTCAAGACCAACAGAAGATGACCCGTTAACGATGTGTTTACCAAACACAAAAGGGAAAGTAATTACATTCGCTCTGGCTTTCTTCCTCATTCTTGCCTTGTTTTCCTTTGTGAACACCTGCTTCCGTGTTCTAGATGTTGCTATCCTGCTTATGACAGCAACGTACAGGGGAGACTTTGGGAACCAAAGGATATTGGCCCAAATAGCAACAATGGCCTTTTCTCCCATTTCCGGCTATCTTGTTGATGTGTATAGTAGAAACTATGGTAGTCTAAATTACGCCCCTTCCTTCTATCTGTACAACTGCCTTCTCGCTCTCGCGTTCATCATGGTGATTTTCTTAAAACTTGACCATATGCCTCCTTCTAGAAACATGTCCCGTCATGCATTCCAGCTCCTTAAGGATCCAGAAGCAGTGTTGCTCTTCATTGCACTTTTATTCCTTGGAAGCTTCTGGGGATATTCAGAGAATTTTCTCGGTTGGTTCTTAGTAGACCTGAACAGCCCAAAGATTATAATAGGATTGACCAACACCATTTGTGCTGTGATTGCAATTCCTGCTATGCTGGTTTCTGGTTGGTGTATAAAAAAGTTTGGCCACGTCAACCTAGTGCTTATTGCCTTCTTCGTGTACGTTATTCGTTTTATAGGGGTTTCCTTTATTGTAAATCCCTGGTGGGTGTTAATCTACGAAGCTATGAAGCCTATGTGTTCACAATTCTTGTGGGTAATTATTGCGACGTACGCTGATTTGCTTGCACCCGAAGAGCTTATAGCTACGGTTCAGGGATTAATAGGAGGGATTCACTTTGGAGTTGGTGAGTATTGTATAAAAATAATTGTTTAATTTTAGAATACATTTGGAAATAAAGAAATGCTTGTCTTTCTTTGTTTGATATTGTCTAGTGTGGGATGATTAAGTATGTGATGCATTATATACACACCTACATACTTCGCGTTATTTTTTATGCTATTATTTATGTTAATCGCATATATCTGCTTTGAACAGCAATTATGTTGACTGTTAATAAGCCCTTGTGGGTAGCACAGTTGGTAGAATCGCCGTCCTGTCCGCACCGCGTGGAAAAGACTTGAGTCCAAATCCCGTCAATAAAGCGAGGAATTTTTATGGGCCCTTTCCACAACGTGGCTGAATTTGTCGGTCTCGGGATGGGTAGAATGGTTTTTTCTTCCAGAAACTCGGGTTTCTCGTATGGCAAACAGAAAATTGACCACAGAAAAACGCAAATAATAGACATATTATACTATGCAATATGGCCTAAGTAGTTAACGCGCCTCCACACCATACAATAACCGACTGTTAACAAAATTCCAGAATGGCTTCAATCAATTAGATAAATTTGAAGCAGAGGCACTGTTGACTGAATTCAGATAAAGAACAATAGCTGTGTGATCCTAGTCAATTATGAGAGGTGAAATAGTTTGCATAATCGACGGAACTTAAGCCCAGACCTTTTCTATGCGGTGTGGAGAGGACGATGATTATAACCATCTGCGGAGACCACCATTAAAAGTAACTTTCCAATGGAAGATACCATCAAAAGTAACTAGGTAACCAAAGAAAAAAGGCTCAGAAGACTCATCGGAAGTAATTACAGGAAGAACAATAATAACATACAAGAACTTCCAGCAACTCAAAAACTTGGGTCCCACGTGGAATCTCGTAATAACTATTAAAAACACCCACTTGGGCTCACGCAAAACTTCCGAAAACAATTGAACACATATTGCCACTGATATTAACAATCTGGCCTCCACAGTTAGAAACCTGCTGATAACCACTGATGTTTAAGAAACGCCTCGACTCCAGCTAGACTTGACCCACCATCATTCTCAGCTGAAAGTTGCTCCTGAATGTGAGAGGATATAGGCCCTAACAGGACAATTTCAAATTTTCAAACCCTTACATTTAAAAATAACTGGACTACAGCCTTAAGGAAGATACAGATATTCATCGTACGCCACACCATGTCACTGTAGTCTGGCACCACACTCTCAAAATGTGGCATCATAGTCAGCCTTAGGATCAAAAGCAAAAATATTTCAATGAAGTTAATTCTCATGCCACTGCCAGGAAAATATTGCAACGAATCAATATAGAGTTATAGAGAAATTCATCTGAGGCTTTGATGATTTTCTTTCAGAACGTTCAAAGTATTGGAAATAAGCTTCGTTCTCTTCAGAATTTCCTATTACTAGAGGATTTCAGCTTCTTGTCGTTTTCTGCTTTTCAAAGTTACCTCTGAAAAGCAGAAAACAAGTCTTGGTGGACGTGCAACCTACAATATAACCTCAAACGAGAAAATTCATAAACAAGGAGTAAGAGACCTTATCTGTTCTCACAATAGCGAACAAGGGCATTGCACCACCAAAAGCGAATCTCAGAACTTACAAGCCTTCAACGTCATGTATTCATATAAGCACGAATTATCTAAATTGGACTCTACCTCTCAGATTTCAAATTCACATTCTGGGTACAGGACGCGATAACAGAATTTTCATGCTGGATATAGTTTCATGCGTAGTTTCACTCCTAATCATAATTGCAGAGGACCTCGACATACCAACGCCTCGCCACAAGAAAGCCAGGAAGGAGTTGAGTTCCTGTTCTTCCTCGGCTTGACCACACTTCATACTCCACCCACAAGAGGAACACAAAACACACACTTAATCTTCCACAATGTGGATAGAACCTTACTTCGAAACGTCAATTTTTGTCAGTTCACTTACGATCATTCTCCTATCATCTCAAATATCCTTGGAAACTCTGGAGGCAACAAATAAACACAAAACAACTGAATCTGTTCGAAGATTGCTTTCTTCACAAAATTCTTAAAGCCGAATATAATCATAAGAAAGTTTAAATCAGTGAAATGGATGACAATTTCCTAATAGACTTCCTGATGAAACATAAAAACACATCTCACGAGTTTCTACCCTTTGGCCAAACGATCACAGGGAAAAATAAAGAGAGTTAACTGACAGAGATAGGGAAAATAGCGATGTAAAACTTATGCACTTGTTCCTTTTTTATATTTCGGCCAAAATATTGCATCGTAATATACACTGTGCTGCCACTTTATTAGGTACACCTACCTATTAGCGTGTTGAGCCTTCTTTAGCCTTCAAAACAGTCTGAATTCGTCTAGGCATGGATTGAATATGAAGCTGAAAACGTTGTGCAGGAATGGAGTACCATGTAGACATGAGTGTGTCACACAGTTCCTTGAGATTCGACGGAGGTGTAGGCCTGCAGCGAACAGCCCTTTCCAGCTCATCCCAAAGTTATGATTGAGATAGGATTGATCCTGGGGACTGAGCAGACCACTGCAGCAAAGAAAAGTCATTGTCGTGTTCCTGGAACCATTCCATAGTGATTCAGGCTTTGTGCACCGGCGCATTATCCTGCTGGAAGTAACCATCTGACTGAGGATAAACTGTCAACATGAACGGATGCCCTTGGTCAGCAACGATGTTTAGGTACGATGTGGCATTCAGACTTGAATCTATGGGTATCAATGGACAACGTGTGCCAAGAAAACATTCCCCACACCATAACACTGTCCCCCCCACCACCTTGCACAGTAGTCGTCAGGGCGCCTCCGTAGCCAGGTGGGATGGAGCAGTGCGTAGCACACGCTTCTTGATTAGACCGGAGTTCGAGCCCGTCACCACCAAATACGGAGGATGCGGAAAGGTCAGGGAATGACCACCGCATATCCTGGAGCAATATGGCCTTAGTTGCTAATGCTCTTAAAAACCAAACAACAACAGTAGTCGTCAGACATGACGGGTCCATGGATTCATGTTGTTTTCGCCAAATTCTGAGCGTTCCATCAACATGATGCACCATGAACTTCGACTCTTCAGACCAAGCAACTGTTTTCCAATCCTCGATAGTCCAGTGCTGGTGTTGCTGTGCCCACAGGAGGCGTTCTCTCGTATTCTTCATTGATAACAAAGGTACACGATGTGGCTCTCGGCTGTTGTAACCCATTCGCGACAAAAAGTGCGATAGTGGTCCGTTGCGATATTTTGTTCTGTGACCAAAGTTGTATTCTTAAGTGATGTGCGACATTGTGGCCCATCTGTTTGTTTGCACAATTCTAGCCATCCTCCTCTGACCTCTCTCTCTCTCTCTTATCAACAAGCGATTTTCTTCCACAGGAGTGCCGTTGAGAGGATGTTTTCTGTTCGTTGAACCATTGTCGATACACCCATGAAACTGTGTTGCGTGAAAAGTTCAGGAGAACTGCCGTTTCAGAGATGCTTTGGCTAGCACGTCTTGCACCTACCACCATGCCACGTTCGAAGTGCGTTAGATCACTCCTTTTCCCCATTTTTGCTATAGTTTGTACGCTTAACTGATACTAGAAAGGTTGTTCTGCTGCATTTATATCCACAACTGTGGTCATGTGACTTGCAATGTTGTGGGACATACCATTTGTGTGCACAGCAGGGGTGTACAGCACAGTGTAAGTTCTTAAAGACATAATCGACACTATAACTGGGTGAATAAATTTACATTTGTCACATTTTAAATAAAATTACTAAAATCCTTATTGTAGTAACGTTTCAGTTACTTTTATATTTGCCCCGTCAAAGTTATGACGATGAGAATGTACAATGATTCTGATTAGCTTTATGTTTGACATAAAAACGAATGACACCACTGAACACAACACTGGTTAGAATCACTATACACTTTTATTGACTGCATTACATGTAATTCGTTTACTTCTTGCAGGTCGAGGTTCGGGTAGCTTCGTTGGAGGAAATCTAATGAGTAAATTTGGAGCACGAGTTGCTTTCTTTTCGTACGGAATAGCTGCAGGGGTCTGCGGTTTACTTTATGCTGGAGCGTACTATTTCTTACTTCCCTACTGTTTTGGAGTTCGCCATCGGGTATCAGGTGAGTTATTCAATGTCCAATAGTGTAGTTCCTTTACAGTAATGCACTGTCCTCCGACATATTGAGGCAACTCATCCCAAGGAAGTAATGGTAATTCCAGAGGTCACATGACTGGTAGATGCCAGTATCAGCTAAAAGTAGGATATAAATGCATGCGTACTCAATGATGACGGAACAGAATGGGCCGAGAAAAGGATCTAGATCCCTTCACAGGAGGAGAAATAACTTGTCACACATTGGACATCTTTATTCTTCAGATAGCGGAAAGAGTGGGACGCCCAAAATCATCTGTTGGAAACATACAATGGAAGACAGAAGGTCCCATTGAAAAAAAAATTCATCCTAAGCAAGGTAAAGAACCTAATAACCACAAGATTAAATAACTGAAACGAATAGTAAGAGGTAACGGAAAAAGGAACTCCCTAATGAGCTAATGGACTCGCAGTTGATGGAACTGGGATAAGCGAAGGACCACGAACCATCAGAAAAATGCATCATAGAATGGGTCATCATGGTAGCGCAACTGCTTGGAGGCCGAAGTTTGTCTCCCATCAATATTTCCGCTAATTGATGCAGGGAAATCTGCCTTTCCAACCCAAAAACCCACATCTGAATCTAGCTAGATACATTTGGGTTGATATGAAACCACAATTGAGAGCCCTAACAAGATGTCCTAGTTCAAGTATTTAGGGTTATACTGATGTCATTAAAGCCTATAGGGATCATAGTCAGCATTACAAAAATTCACTTTTTTTAACCCTATGTTTTATTTTGTTTTTTTCATTTAGTGTCACAATATGTGTTGGAGGACAGTTTATGTAAGTTTAATGATCCGTTTAATTACTTGTATGGAATTTTAAACATTTCTAGCGAATCAAGTTGCAGACTAGAAATTCTTGAAATTCCATTGACAAGATTCTTACTTCGCAGGAAGAAAGAAATCGCTGATCCAACTACCACAGAGTAGTTGGATTAGCGATTTTACAATTATGCAGCAAGCATTTCATAACTCCATAAAATGGTTGCTACAGCCTGCGATGCTCTAGTAAGATTTTTAAAGTTCTATTTATAAACATATATTATGTATTGTGCCCAACAAAAATTAAATAAAGAGCTGGACTGGAAAATGTTTTTTAAATATTTCCAACATTTCATTCTTCGGGTTCCCATTCTTCTAATATTTGCTTCAATTTAAAATTGTTCCTTTAATTTAATTAATTTTTAAAAAAATTTATTAAAATCAGTTATTTGTTTTATTTGAGATCACGTTAATTCAATGCAAGACAATTCGTTGGTGGCTACGACAATTTGGGGAGGATGACGATGCGGTGAATCTCTGGCAGAATTCGTTGTATGACAAAGAAAACCGAAAATTTTTAACACGTCGGATCACTAAATTCCATAAATGGTGAATTTAGTATCCAAGAGAACCTTGTTGGCACTTTACTTTAACTTCTGTAACTTTTTGTTTTTAGGATATACACATGACGGCTAATGCGCATCTTCTGATGTTCGATTTGCAACCCACGTTATAGTTTTTATTGAAAGGTGTTGGAATTGGAGTCAGAGACCCCTACATAGAAAAGCTCTCTGGTCAATGAGGCGTTTTCACCAGATCCCGTGTCGATGGATAAAAAATATATTCTTTTCTTTTTTCTAAATTTCTGCATCCTCCTTTCAAAGTAGCTAAAGATTTGTCTTGGTTCCTAAACCTTTTACTTCATTGAGTTTGTTAATTTCTAATTTCTGTGTGATACCTGAACTGTCGTGCATACATCAAATTGTCGTAGCCACCAATGGTCTTTCACCAAATATTCTCGTATACCGAACTGTCATGAACTGAATTGTCGCATACACCGAACTGTCATTCATTGAACTATCGCATACAGCGAATTGTCATACAACGAACTGCAATTGATGGATCCGTTTTACTTTAACGCACATTTAAAAATGATATTAAGCAGAACATTAATTAATTAAATCAGAAAAATAGTTTGAACTCTGCGTTTCTAAATTTACGTTAAGAAATTTGCAGTTCTTTTTTTTTTTTTTTTTTTTTTTATGTGAACCCCAAACACGAGAGGTATTAGAACCTATAGTACTTAGTACCGTGCTTGGGTTGGAGGTTGAGAAGACGAAAGAAGATATTTGTTGACATTGGACTTGAACTTCTGTAGATTGTAATTTTCAGGAAATATGTATGAAGGGAGGTTGTTCCAGAAAACGGCAGTTGAATGAATAAACGAGGAAGATGAAAAGTTGGTTCTGTGGGTTTGAAGTTGGACAGTAAATGGATGTTGGCTGGTGGCGGCACGTGTTCGGACTGTTTTGAAAGAGAGAGCGGGAATTATAGAAGCCAATTCAGAAGAACAGTGCCCATGGAAATATCTGTAGAAGAGGCATGCAGCAGAAACAGTACGTCTATGAGAAAGCAAGTGGAGAGACTCTGTTAGAGATGAATCATTAATTAACCTAACTGCCCTCTTCTGAATGGAATCAAGAAGCCTGAGAGAGGTTTTGGGGGCACCACCCCAGATGTGGGAACAATATTCCATGGCAGGGCGGATTTGCGATTTATACAGAGTGAGCAGCTGTTTGGAAGAAAAGTAACGCCGAGAGCGAAAGAGAAAACCAAGTTTTTTAGATGCAGAGGAAGCAATATTTGTAATGTGCTTGTGCCAAGAGAGATTAGAAGTCAGGGTAATTCCCAAAAGAGATATATCCTTTTGCCTAGAAATTGGAGTGTCACTAAAGATAAGCATAGGAGCAGAAGAATCCTTTTTGCGAGATATAAGACAAGACTGAGTTTTAGAAGGGTTGAAATCAACTAAGTTGTCTTTGCCCCACTGGAGAATTACCTGAAGATCGGCATTTAAGGAATTGGTAGCAGATTTTCGAGAAGTTGAAGCTGATTGAGCAGGACAAGATTTCTCAAAACGGAAAGTTGAATGCAATGTGCTATCATCGGCAAAACTACGGATAGGATTTCCAGTCAATGGAAGAAGGTCATTGATATACAAGAGGAAAAGAGTGGGGGAAAGAACTGAACCTTGGGGGACACCGGCATTAGTGGAGAAGTTAGAAGACAGAGAGCCATCTACCATCACCCTCAGTGAGCGATCAGAGAGAAAACTGGATAACCAATTACTAAAAACAGTTGGCAAACCATAAGATGGAAGCTTGTTTAGAAGACCTTTATGCCAAACACGATCGAAAGCCTTTGAGATGTCAAGAGCAACTACTTGGGCTTCACCGAACCTTTCCATTGAAGTAGTCCATAAATGGGAAACATAAGCCAGAATATCACCAGTGGATCGACACTGACGGAATCCATACTGGCGATCGTTGATCAGACGGAAGGTTTCTAGGTAGTTTAAGAGATGGCGGTTAATTGATTTCTCCATTACTTTAGAAAGAATAGAAGTAATTGCAATGGGACGATAATTGGATGGGAGGGATTTGTCACCCTTTTTAGGAACTGGCTGGATATGAGCAAATTTCCAAGCAGAAGGAAAAACACCTTTGGAATAAGAAAGTGAAAAATGGCGGCAAAGAATAGGAGTAAGTTCAGGAGCACAGGTTTTGAGAACAAGTGGAGAAATACCATCAGGACCTGGAGCTTTCTTAGCATCAAGATTCATCAAAATCCTTCTGATATCCTTTTGACGGAAGACCACAGGAGGCATTGAATGGACCGTGTTGGGAATGGTGGGAGGTGTTTTACCAAGATCATTAATACATGAGCTGGAAGAAAAATGGGATGCTAGCAGGTCAGCTTTATCCTTGGCTGAAGTGACAACAGAACCATCTGGTTTGGACAGAGGTGGGAGCAGAGATGGGCAAAAGTTGCGGCCAATAGCTTTGGCAAGAGACCAGAATGCTCGGCTACCATTAGGGCAAGAAGCAAGTTTTCTACTCTTAGCCTGTTCAAACTCTAGTTTGGACTGATTAATAACTGCTTTACAATTGTTGCGAGCTTTGGTGTAGGCAGAAAATGAAACTGAAGAATTAGAAACAAGCCAATTACGATATGCAACATTCTTCTCTTGAACAGCCTTAGCACATTTATTGGAAAACCAAGGTTTAGATAAAGGACGAGATTTTAAAGTGGAGTGTGGGATAAAGGATTCCATTCCTGCAAGAATAATTTCACTGACACGATCTGAGCAAACGTTGACATCAGGAGTTTTGAAACAGTAATCCGACCAAGGAAAAGAAGAAAAGAAGTCTCGCAGGTCATCCCATTTTGCATTCTTGTAATGCCAAACAACACGAGGTTGGGAATAGCCATGAGATAAAGGTTCCATTGGAGAAGAGACAATCACCAAGTTGTGGTCTGAAGTGCCTAAAGGACCTCTCACTTCGACCGTGTACTTAGAAGGGTTGTTTGTGAGAAAAAGATCAAGCGTATTGGCTGTATGATTCGGATTGTCCGGTATTCTTGTAGGTAAATGAACAATCTGTGCTAGGTCATTAGTAATTGCAAAAGCCTCAGCATCTCGACCTGCTGGGTCGGTGTGACTAGAAAACGGAAGCCAGCTGGAGTTGTGAACATTAAAATCACCAAGGAAAATTACCTCACTGTTAGGAATGTTGGACTGGAGAAAGTCAAGTTGCAACGAGAGGAAGTCAAAGAGCTCCAAGTGATTAGTGGAGTTTGGGGAACGGTAGAGAAAACAGATGAATTTGACACAATGAGGTAGAGAGATTTTAAGCCAGAGAAGATCAAAGAGAGGAGATTCCAAATTGCCAAGTCTCTGACAGGGAATATCAGAACGGACATATGCACGAGTACCACCTTTGAGGCGAAAGGAATCATACAGCGAATAATTTGGGCATCTGAGATGAGCAGTAGTTGAATCAACCGATAACTGAGATTCTGTCAGAAAAAGTACATGGGGTTTGGCAGACTGCAAGTGGAAATGGACATCATTGAGATTAGAATTGAGACCACGTATATTTGTGAAATGAATTAGGAAATCCTTGGGAGGTTTAGATCTTTTCGCAGATAAGCTTGTTCTATTAGTTTGGCAATTCATGGTGTATTCAATAGTAAAAAAAAGTGGGTGGGACATGCTGTGTGAAGTAATGAAATTTTTGGATATGGCGTACATGTGGTAAGAATATACCCAGATCCTTGACATAACGTGGCCTCGACAATGCTCCCCGCATACACACTACTCGGACTCTCTCCAGTCACTATCTGGCAGAGTAGAGGTAGCAAGATTATACACTAGCTGATCCGGAAGCCTCCTAGAGAGTTACCAATAGGTTCGGTCCGGTGTACTAACTGGCGGCTGGCCTGCGAAAACCGTTTTAGAGCTGTACCCTCGAAATGTAAGGAATATTGGATCTCGCCACGATGTTCATCATAACCTCAAAAGTCATCAATCATACTGCATGATGGAAGAGATAGGGAAGGGTTGACCGGAACTTAGCTCTAGAGACTAAACATGGGTTCCACCACTTCAAGCGTCCAATAAGCAAAGTGGTGGTATTTCACCGGTTGATGAGAGTCATCTACCACCTAGTACTGCCTGGTAACATAGAGGGGCGGCATTCCTCCATGTGGTGTGGGCGCCACACCTCGACCCCTGCTTACGTTGGTTCACACCTGGGTGGTCACCCACCATGTGCTTATGCATGGAGGTTATACCCAGGATTACTAACAGTCCCACCATCGTGAAGGTGCAAGCAGAGGATTTGGCTGTCACAGACCGTCCGGACTTCGCCGAAATTGGGTCCACTTGACTTGAGTGTCACCCGAATATCAGTTCCATCAGCGTTTTAGACTCCCAGGTAGCAAGTACAGCTTGTCTGGCATATCTGAGAGAATGTCTGTGACAACCTCAAGGACCATAAATAATATCTAGACTCTATTAGATAAAACTCTACTGGTCAAAACAAGAAAATGAACCTGTTTTGAATACTTACATGTGTCGCGGCAAACTATGTAGGATTATACTTTTAGGATTATACCTAATGGAAATCTCGATTCGCTAGAGTAAGTTGACATGGTAGGTATAGCTGATGGTAGAATCCTGTTGTCCCTATAACTACAGTTTCTTTGCTATCTTAATTCATTCTATAATGGTGCTTTCTTATCTTATTGGCATTTGCCCATGTGAAATTTGAACCACTCTCATAACTCCTGTCCAAAAACATTTTGATCCAAATGTCCTTTGGTGGCTTGCGTAAAATTAACTTTCTATTAGAAATTAATTTTTTTTTTTTTTTTTTTTTTTTTTGATATTACAGAAAGAAGAGACGATCAGAAGCCAAAGAAAAATAAACCCGTTAAAAACCAGGAAAATACTGAATCAGATCAAGACCAAGTTTCAACATTTTCGACAAGAACGGAATCTCCACGATCAGAACTAAATACGAGAGATAACCTTTCCACCCTTTAAAAATAACTATGAATGAAGAGATAGTGACATATTTCACTCGTAGTTTGACAGCAAGAACTGGCAGGAATGTTATTTACGAAAGATTATTCCAAAAGTAATGCGCCACAATCTTTTACAAGCTACAGTATATTCATTCCACACAACTGCTACTTTTACCCGTCTTGATTTCAACTACGTGCAGTTCAGGCAGCTAAAATGGACTAAAAACATTAGTTTTAAACTATAAAATAATTTATTACAACGATACTTTATTTTTGTAATTTTTATATGTACAGGAAATACTTCTACGTTTCATTTTTATACCGTAATAAACGGTATGGCAAATTAAATTAAAATTAAATTATTAAAAGACCTTTCTTTTTCTTCTTTTTTTTTTGTTGTTTTCTTTCTCTCTCTCTCTCTCTCTCTCTCTCTCTCTCTCTCTCTCTCTCTCTCCATTTTATAAATACACAAGGACTCAGGTTTCCCAACGCGCTGAAAGGCATGTTCACTTGAGATCTCAATATTATATAAATTATAATATTATATTCTATGTTCACTACTTATATTAAGTTCATACTAACACACATTATAAGTTCACTATTTAATCGGATGATTATCCTACAGTTCTCAATACTTTTGATAGACCTATATGGGAAGTGAAGACAAACATTACACACACTTGTAAATAGAAATATGAGTAACATAAACAGAATGTGATTAATATACGATTTATTTCACTGTACGATAACTTGATAGCAAATATAAACAGAATATCTTCGGATATTTTTTATTTAAATTTCAACTTTATATCAATGATTTATGAAAAAGGGTTTACGGTTTTAGATCCTCCTTCTTGGACAAAATTCTGAAAAAAAAAACGGAAATATTTTTGTATAAATAATATCTAGACTCTATTAGATAAAACTCTACTGGTCAAAACAAGAAAATGAACCTGTTTTGAATACTTACATGTGTCGCGGCAAACTATGTAATTCAGGCACTTGATACGCCTGTTTTATTTTAGGCAAGTGGAAAATACGAATGATACATTAATTATTATATATTTAACCTAAGAATTCTTCCGGACTGCCAAAATTGATTCGGTAAAAATAAACAAAAAAAAAAAAAAAAGAAACAATGGAATAAAAAAAAATTATTTGTAACTGATATATTTCTGTGAAATATTTAAGTTACAAAGGTGCAATATTTGAGTGACGAGGTGCGTTCAAGTTATAACGTCTCCAAATTAATTTCTCACAAAATAATTGAAGTATATGCTCGGAACTCCTTTTAGACAAACAACCAATTAGTTCCGAATATTGTCGAAAGATGGCAGCACAATGCAGTATGTCACAGATTGTATACTGACATAATTGTATGACAGTATACTATGTTTGTTTTTTACTTTATACTATGTTTGTAATACTCAAAATGGCGTCCTTCACTCATGAAGAACCACGTGTTGTTATTCGATTTTTGGATCTCACCAGGAAAAATCCAACTGAAATCCATTGGTAAATGTCAGAAATGTGTCCTGTTGGCCTTATGGATGTAAAAATTGTTGGTAGTAAAGTCTGTTTAGTGTCAAACGGCACCAGGGGTTTCCCCCCCATCAACGCGTTGCTTTCACTGTAGATGTACCAGTTCGCTGGGAAGGCCAGAGATTTAAAAGTGTATGGATTTTGTATGAGTGTAGTGTTGTGTATCATTGTTCATCTGGCCATTTAGCCGCTGGACCCCTGCTGAGGCCCAACGTTGCCCACACTTTGCCCCGTGGAGGTAGACCAGGTACCCAGTAGTTTCAAATTTTTTTACTCTGGCAGGCCCTGCCACCTATTTTCCTGAGATTTCAGTGGCTAGAGCCTATGTTAAAAGAAGGGGGGGGAAGAGATAACGCTAGAGTTGGAAATGCCAAATGTGGCGAGTGCAGTTGGATCTTGTCATAATTAAATTTGAATGTGTAAGGCGTATACTAGTGCACAGACACAGCGCCCCACCAGAAGGAAAAGAGGGGTGGGGAGGAGATAGGAGGGCCGTCACCTCCCCCCACGCCGGGAAACTTGGAGTAAAAAGGGGCGCCAGCCTAGATTGCCAATGAGGCATATATGCAGCGTGGTGCCGCTTAGTCAGGTCAGTAGTCATTCCTGGGACCGCATCCCGTCCTTGACATCTACATGTCCAATCCTAATGGTGTCGTTCCTGGGAGAGCTAGGTCCCCTCCAAGAGGTGTAGTTGTACCAATCGCGTGTCAGACAGACATGGTTTATTTCGAGCCTAGTCCACATCCAGACAGTGGAACTGGTGAACCTCGGCAGTTGAGGTTTGGTAGGGGAATTGAGTTTGAAGTGTTTCCATTGGAGAAATCCAGTTCGGTGAAATAGTATCGAGTCAGGTACGTAAGTTTCGTGAAGGGTGGAAGTCTTTCGAGACGAAGCATGTGAATCAAGATGTCGAACCATTCGTTCCGGGGTCAACATCCGCCGGGTTGAGGAACTGGTTTTGGGTGAGAGAAGATGAAGTTGCCATTTATGTTAGATCCGTGCATACCATTCAGAATGAGCAAGGTGGTGGTCAGCTCGGTGGGTTCCTGCCTTGGAACCCACCGAGCTTTTTCAGAAACAGAAAAAACCTTTGAGAAGCAATGCTCACTCGAGATGCTGCAGTGAATGAATCTTTATTTTCCTCGATTGTCACGATGGATGAGACATGGGTTCCACTCTCCAATTCATAAACGAAACGTCATTCTGTCCAATGGAAGCACACTGATTCACCATCGCCAAAAAAGTTCCGTGTTGCTGCAAGTGTAGAGAAAATGCTGGTTGCTGTTTTCTCGGATATTGATGGAATAATCCTTACACGTTGTGTAGGAGGATAGACAGGAAACTCATATGAAGAAGGAAAAAGTACTTTCCAGGACTTCAAAAAAAAAAAAAAAAAAGGTCCACACAGACTGAATCACATTTTTCCATCAGAACAACTCTTCACGCCATCATTCTGGTAATGTGCGAATTTTTTTAAGGAAAAAACTGAGGCTATCCTCTATACTCGCTTGATCTTGCACCTAGTGACTTTTGGTTGTTTCCAACGACGAAGGATGCTCTTCGTGCCAGAAGATCTCCTAGCCGGCAAGCAGTTGCTTCTGCAAATTACCAGTGGGCCGAATATACCTCCAAAGAAAGCTTTGCCGCGGCCTTCACAGCTTGGAAGAAGATGTATAAAAATGTGTGCAGCTTCTAGGAGACTATGTTGAAAAGCCAGGCAACTGTCACCTCGGTATGTTTTGTACTTAATAAGAAATAAATTTGTAAACCTTATAACTTGAACGCACCTCGTATCTATTAAAGATATGAAATATATTCTCAAAGAAAAATAGTTAAAATAAAATTAATTATAAGAATACGGTTGTTACTTTGCACCTACCAGGGAGGATTAGTAAGTAAGACCTAAAGTAGAGGGGAAAAAAAGAATCATACAGGACTCCAGAATTTGGTAAGGAGATTAACGATTGTATAAATGTTTTGTGTGATTATGTTGAAAAATAAATGCTATATATGTCAGTTTTCTTCTTTGCTCTTTGTTTCCCCTTACTTTGAGACTTACTTATACATAATACCAATAAATCATCATAAAATCATCATGAAATAAATCATATACAATGCTTATGATGAATTTTTCTCCTACATGCTAATATTAATGATCCATTGCCAGGCATTTTATGTACGAGGGGGTATCAGAAAGTTCGTACTCTGACCTAAATAAAACATCAGTAGGAAGATACCATTTTTAATATAAATTGTCTAAATATTCAATAACCAACATGTGAAATTTTATTCCCGTAGGTGATCGTACACCAGAGATGGAGCACAGAATCTGAGGAAGGACACTATGGTTGACAAAGTGACGTATCGAGCATGATCAAGTTCCTGCATTTGCAGGACAAGAAAGTTCAGGAAATTGGTTAAGAAACGAAAGCTGTGTGTTGGCAGAATTGTCCATCCTATGACACTGTAAAAAAGTGGAAACCGGGGTTCCGGTGTGGTCGTACAAGTGTCTTTGACGAGCCAAGAGAAGGAAGGCCATCAACATCCATAGACAGTGAGATGAGTTGCAAAGGTTGAGCAGCTGATGCCGAGTGACAGATGTGTGACGACTCATTTCATCGCAACTGCAGCGGGAATTAGTTATGTGTCTGCCCACAGCATTTTACATGACCGTCTGCACATGTTTAAGGTCTCCGCACGATGGGTTCCAAGATTGCTGACGCCTTCGCAGAAGCAATGTCGAATGCAATATTCTCGCCAACTGTTGGATTTGTGTAATTCGGATGCTGAGAACTTTTTTGATTGGTTGGTGACAAATGACGAATGCTGGGTGTACCAGTATGATCCGGAGACTAAAGACATGTCAAAGCAGTAGAAGTACACCTCCTTCCCACCTCCCAAAAAGCAAAGAACACTCCATCTGCCAAGAAGGTGATGTTGTCCGTGTTTTTGGGACAGAAAAAGGGTTATGCTAATAGATTCCCTACCTCGTGGGTGCGGCTTCGAAGTACTGCAGCACCCACCCCATTCTCCTGCTTAGCACCATCAGACTTCTTGTTTCGAGAAATGAAGAAACCATTGCGTGGACGCTACTTTGATTCGTCTCAGGAGGTCATCAATAAAGTGGAATCGTAGTTTCAGGCAAAAAGTGCAGACTTCTATGAGCAAGGCATTAAACAACTGATCCATAGATGGGAGAAATGTGTTACTAAACATGGAGAGTACGTAGAAAAGGATTTTAAAGTTCCTGTGACGTTTCACCTTTCTAGGGCTATTATTTCTAGGTAAGGGTACGAACTTTTTGATACCCCCTCCCCTCGTTTTACCAAAAAAAGTATCAAGTTTTCCGTAGACCGAACTTGTTTTCTCCCATCAAAATGCTTTCAACTGTTGGATTTACCCCCACCCCCCCATCCCCAAGACCACCTTAGGCTATGGAAGATGCTCCGAGTAGCGCGTTATTCAGTGAGGTGTAGCACTTTATCAACTGCGAGTAATCATTCTTATATTTCCCCTTTTAGAAAATTTTCTGGTATCCTGAATTCCACAAAGAAGGAAACCTACACGAAACCCAAATATATTCGCTGCACCTTCCGAATTAAATCAAGCGACACGATAACTGCGCCATGTCGGGCTAACAGCTGAAACCGGAAAGGTATTTCCACACAGCTGTTTGATGTCCTCGTGGAGGAAGTCTTCGTAATGACAGCAGTTCGCTTCATTTAACTGTAAAAGGTCGTGAACGTGTTTTATTCTCAATATTTCTGTTGCACGGTCTCATCGTTCGTCGCAGGAAGAGTTTTTATCAAGAAAGGAAATGTAAGTGTTTCAATTTCTTTGGCTAACGCAGCGAACGTACGTATATATATTTCTTCGTAGACACCATGACAAAGGTGAGGGTGTATTGCCATGGGCTCGTTAGATTTTGTATGATTTTCACGAGCCCTGGTTAGTGAGTCTGCCTTTACATAGTAAGCCCACTGTCAACTGGTTAATAGCATATTTATAACCACCAAAAACTGATGCTAGGTTTTGTGATAATAATGGACCTTTTTTGCAGAACACCGAAGCAATTGCTATTGATATCTGATTAAATATTATGGTTTAATAGGTTTAATCTATTATAATTATCAAAACCGTTCTTGATTATACGTTTGTTCACGATATCGTCCTATAGTTTTGCATCCACAGAGATAAAGCATGCATCATTCAAAAAGTCTCAACCTGTATTCAATTTATGATACTAATCAGAATTTAATGAGTTAGTTTTAAAGTATGAAATCAATTAAATAGTGCATTTATGTAAATTATTAACTGATATTGTACGTTATAAGTACGAGGGTAACAGTTGAAGGGGGAATGGAATGGATGAATCAGTTTAGTGTGCGGTTTTTTGTTTTTTTTTTTACGTTAAAAACGTTTTTACTGGCGTTATTCCAAAAATTTTGTAACGAAAAACCGTCATGCGAAAAGCGTTACGAAAATTTATTCCAGTTTAATTTATCTTCTACTGGACCAAATTTAATGAAAGTTTGCACGGAGCTTCATCTTAGCTCTATACTAGAGGAAAAACGTTTAAACCTCTGAAAATTGCAGTAGATTTTCCAGGATAGTGGAAAATATGAACATGTGATCAAGGAAATTTTCTCACGTAATAAACGGATAATGTGGACTTATAGCATATCATTCGAAAGCTAAAGATGATTGAATGTCATTTTTTTTCCTTTACAATTAAACTCTGAGGCTGGAAAAGAGTTCTGCACATTTATGAAAACATTCTTCTACTTGAAAATGTCATCAGATCTTTCGATAAATACTACACGTAATGGAACAACTACAGATGGTGTATTTAGTCGTGAACTAAAATCTCTGCAGTGCAAAAATTATATATCCTACTTTAGTCATCGCAGACCAGTAGTTTCAGTAACCCACATGTAATTATTATTAATAAAATAAAAACATTGTTATATTATTATCCATGAATTTTATTAATATCTGAAAATTAAAACGTTTTTAAAGCTTGCCGATGACCCTTAAATGTAAAACACGTTAAATATGCTAGCGGCAGGACACATTATGTACCTGGTACAGAATTTTATTATTTTTTTTTACTCCAGCTATCATAGTGAAGGGTGTTTTCGATTAGATTATAGTTTTGGTGGGCAGGCAAAAAATTTAAATATATATATATATTAAAGCCACCCGAAAACGATCAATAAATTATTGATTTATTTAATTAATAATTTGATTACATAAATTATTAATAATTTAATTAATTATTAACAGTTAATTATTACTAGTTAATGAAATCCTAACTGGTACAGTAAACCGAATTAAATCTCTTAAACTAATTAAAAATAATCGCACTCACATAACAGTAAAAGTGAGTATTTGTTGTTTACATACGTTAAGGCATCAAGTTCTCAAATGTTTTTTCAACCTTCCTATAAAGGGATGAGCCATTCACATTTCCTCTCCCGCGGCTTATCAAAAAAAGTAGTTGAAATGATTAATATCGACACCCTCTCAATTTGAGAACCATTGCATTAAGGAGTCATTCAATAAACACAGATAAAACGTGTGAGCCATAGAATTCTGTAGCTAATGACGCCATTATTTTTCCTTGAACTAGTTTAAACATATGCTTAATAATGATACATCTGTCCTGTTCCATTAACCACATATAGGGATATGCTTATTCGTATGACTCAACTTCAAATGTAACTCCAGAGCTGTTCATCGCTACACCCATAATGCATTTCCTACATTTTTTTTAGACACTGTACTTTGGAGTATTGACATACAGCACATCGAGAAATAAAAGTGCCACGTTTAGCAGTTGATACATTCTCGCGCATTTAGTTTTCAACGCCATGGGGAACGCGAGAAATAATGTTGTCAAGTTTCATCAGAATCAGTATTCAAACAAGGCCTGTCCTATCGTGCATTGGAAATATGGATTAAACACTTCTGAATGAAAATAAATGATCGCGTTATTTTACTGTGACTACTGAAAACCGAAAGTATTGACTGAAGCCGAAAAAAAGGCAGGGAAAGGTTAAAGTAAACAAATATGAAAAAAAAAAAAAACTCTTTAATGAACTTCACTAAATCTGATTGTCTATTAAACTTGAAAAAGTTATATACACATATCTAGGTAGAACGTTTCACCATCCTTTCCAACCCTGTCAATGACGTGAGGAATTTTTGTGGGCTTTTTTTCAAAATATATAAATCGATCAAAGAAGATTCATAATTTACTGATCTTCAAAACATCAGTTGCTTGGCGCTTAGTACATACATACCCACAGGCTAGAACGTTATGAAAAAGAGCTGTACTCTGAAATAAAATACATTAAATGTTCTAGTATTTTATTTAGTGAAAAATAAATAATAAAATGAATAATAAAAATAGAAAATAAACATATAAAATAACGACCTATGAGTTTTCCTTTTCACATAGCTGACCTTCGAATTTCCAAAATTGTCAACCACAATTACCCACAGAGGTAATTTGTTTCAGTATTTGACAATTTAGACACAGTATTCCAAGTGGCTGAAGAAAAGTTCCTACAGTCTAGTCTAAATCTCCTCACATAATATGAATTTACGGTCCCTGGGTCTGGAACCATTTATAACTGAAAATGTCGCCTTATTCATTTTATCATCTCCTCTCAGAGCCTTACAGACCACAAACAGGACCCCTCCAAGCTCCATAGCCCACGTATTCGAGTTTTTACTCATATGGACGCCGTTTCGCAGATCTTACCAAGCGAGTTGCACATTTTTGGACCCTTTCAGGAGTCTCGATGTCTATGTTTAGGTGCAGTCTCCATATTTGAACATAGCGTTCCAAGTGCGGTGTTACAATAGCGTCTCTACAAGAAAAAATGTATGAAAAATCATCGAGAAGACACCATGGGCCTTCCTTGGTGCCTCTACTGCTTGAGAGGACCCCCAATTCTAACATTAGACTAATCTGAAGAGTACCCGTTAATCACGGCCGTCTGCCTCCTGCCTTGCCAGCGATCCCAATGTGTACCAGTTTATAGAGTAATCTCTCGTGAGGATCTGTGTCAAATGCCTTGCTATAATCCAATTAAACAATGCCCAAAATTATTTCCTACATAAAGCTCATTAGAAACTGGGTCAAAATAGCTGACCAGGTAGAATCGTCTTGAGGTCAAGTATATGGAGGAGTAGAAAAGCTTGAGTTTTGCTGTGTGCCGTATAGTGGCAATAAAAACTCTGACTAAAGCTCATTCGATGTCGGAAGTATAATCTCAGTACACTTGTTGAAGTTTAGATGACTCCTTGCTGATGTCTGACACGCTCAACAGGCTGGAGAGAGAGAGATCCTGGTTAGCCATTACTTTACTATTGTAAAAGTATTTTAACTGATAGGAATACATCAGAATGAGGCAATTACTCTGCCAGATCCTAAACGAACGAAAAATATAGTTTTTTTTTTTCAAAATGTTGGCTAAACACATCTGAATCTGGAAAATTCTGTCAAAATAGGTGAAAAAATTTGATCTTAATAACTTGACAAAAAGCACGAAGTGAATTATCACTGATGGAAAAAAATGTTACCACATCGCTCTAAAAATTAAGAAACCGTACGGTAAATTCCTTTATTTAACTCGTGTTTTAAACGATGGGTGCGTGGTTTATTCAGGATTTCATTTAAAATTCTATGAAACTTAAAAATTAGATTTATTCATAGAAATTAGATTTGAAATTCATCTTATTTAAAAGAATTCCTTCTCTCCTGGTCTTTCAAATAGTAATGTTTTCAACTGGCTCCTAGAGAAAATTCATAATGCTGTCCTTTGCATGCACGCACTACTGCATTTTTGAATTATTCTAGTGTTACTCTTCACTTTTCCTCTTATAAAAAATAACAACTCAATTTAAAATTTAAGCCTTCTTTATATTTGTTAGTGAAGTTTACGTTCTATATGGACATGACCTGGTCCAGTACAACAGTAACTCATTTTTCATACTGTTTACATAGAAAGGAACTGGGAGTTGTTTCATTTTTACCTAAATATAATAGTATACTGCAATCTTTTTAATTCTTTCTTTCTCTTGTTTTTTTCTCGTCAAATTAAAAATCTGCTCGGTCCAGGGGCTTTTCAAACATATCGGTAAATCAATGAATAACTTTATTCATTATTCTGGCATTTTTATGATTATATTTACCGATGTAAGAAGCGTTTAATTAAAATCGAATTATTTCCTCAGTTGGATGCATGGCTGATGCGCAATCATTGTTCGATACAGTCTTTTGGCTTCCATTAATGTCAACGTAGATTATACACTGAGCGGCCACTGTATTAGATACGCCTACCTAATAGTGAGTGTGAGTATGCCCCTTTATCCCACAGAACAGTCTCAAATCGTCGTGCCATAGACTGACTCAACGAGGTATCCAAAGCGTATCACAGAGATACGCTTTGGACCTCGAAGATGTTGATTCAATTTCCTTCCACAGTTTTGCAAATTGGATGGTTACGATCTTTAGTCCGTACAGGCCGTTACACGTCATCCAACTAACATGCAATTGGAAAGAAGTGTGGTGACTGGTGAGGCCAGTAGATTGATTTTACTGCCATGTCATTTCACTGTGACCTTGTGACATGGCTAGAATTGAAAAGAATTCTGGCCATGTCACAATGCATGGCCAGAATTATCCTGTTGAATGAATCCATTTGCAGATGGATGCATTGCAGCTGTGAAGAGATGGGCCTGGTACCTCTATGGTACCCAATAGTCGGAAACAATTTCTAGATAACCTGTGGCATCCAAATTATACTTTACTGGTATCAAGGGGACCAATGCGCCAAGAAAACTCTTCTCTCGCTATTGCACTGCCAGCATGCATTATTCACGCAGAGAGGAACGGGCCCATGGACTCATGTTGTTTTCCATAATGTGATCTTCCATTAAGCATGAAATATCAGGAACTAGGATTCGTCAGTCCAGGCAATGTTCTTTCAATCCTCCAATGGTGGCATTCCTACTCTCACTATAATCGCCCCTTGTTTTTGCTGACTGGAGCAGAACCCGGATCGGTTGTCAACTGCGATTCTCCATTCATGACAAGGTACGACGAATTGTGCATTGTGAACTTCCTCTCAGTTACCACCGTTGTATCTAGTTGTTTGCGTTTCTGTTACTCTGCACAATCAGCAGCCTTCTTTGGCCTCTCTCATCAACTAGCTATTCCCGATAGCAAAATTGCCGTTGATCGGATGTCATTTGGTCATTGGACCAATCGCGATACACCTGAGACACAGCGGTACGTGAAAAGGATTTGCACTTTCCGAAATACCATGGCACTGACTACCAAGCTACGTTCAAAATCACTTAAATCTTTCGTCTTGCCCATTTTCGCAATGAACTGAACACATGCAGCGTCCTTACATGTCTGCCCACCTGCATTTATGTCGCACGGCGAACACGTGATGAAAAGGGGGTGAACCTAATAAAGTGGCCACCCAGCGTAATTCTCAATCTTGTCCCTATTGTCAACAACACATTAACCATACGTATGTGTTTTTTGTATTATTATTAATGCGGTTATACTACAATATAATTAGTTAATTTTAAACAAAAAGGAGGAATTATCTCTTGTAGAACACTTCTGTGCTGATACCCTCCATTGTTTAATTGACTATGCAAATAATTTACATGGATTCTTCACACTCGTAGGCAAAATCAGGGATCCAATGCACCAGGGAATCGGAGGCCTGCGCACCCCAAAATACATCGAATCACCGACCCAAATCTTTGAGTGAGAGAAGACAACAAGTCCATATTTAAACACAAATGCTAAAAAAACTTTTAAAAAATTAAAATTAAAAGAATTTCGTAACTTTCCTTTGAAACATTAAGAAATTAATTGTTGGTGTGAGGAGCCCATGGAAATTATTTGCAGAGTTAATTCAACAACGGAAAGTATCAGCACAGAAGTGTTCTACAGGACATCATAGAGTTATTCCTCCTTTTCTTAACTAATTGATATATAACGTAGAACATATTGAGCCATTGCAGTTCTGGCATCTATTAATTATATTAATTACAATACAATAAAAAATTCAGCTTGTTAACTCAGACGTGCTTCATTAAGTTAACACGAATTAGATTACACATCAGAAATATAAATACTACAAGAGCTAACAGCATTTTAATGAACTTTATTTATAATCCGGATAAGATAACTTTATATAATCCATAAATTAAAATGAATTCTATGATACACAAAACTTTTAATATAAAAATATATATTTCGTTATTTTAATTGCCTCACTGTAATTGTTAACCCTTAGCATTCAGATGCCATGAAGGTATATGTGTGTGTGTTTTTCTCCATAATAAAGATTATATTTATTTATTTATTTATAATATATAAATATATAATACACATATATAATACATAAACATAAATCAATTTATAAATAAATATCTCTGAGTAGCTAATATTAAAACAGTTCAATTGTTGTTCTTTCTCTTAAATTTCTAGTTAACAAAAACGAACACACACTGTTCAAAATATTATAAACCGTTATTCAATATCAAGAAGGGACTTCCTTCTTGATATTGAAAGGAAAGGGATTTCCTTCTTGATATCAATATCAAGAAGGAAATTTTTTTGCTCAAATTCAGCTTACACATCATGGCATGGATTCGTTAGGTGTCTGAAAGTGTCTAGCTCCAGATTTGACCATTGTTTCGTCAGGATATTGTCAGGTAAGGGTAGATGGTGGAAACTTTGGGAATGTTACTCGAACCATTCGGATACATTTTTTGCATGGCGGACAGTTGCATTATCTTCTTGGAAGAACCCATCACTATCCGGATAAAAATGAAACATTGCTGGGTCAAGTAGTTCCGATATGACAGAAAGATATCCATTGGAAGACATGACCTTCTAACGGTACGAAAGAACCAACAGAACGGACGCACAATTTGCTTCAAATTCCTGCTGTCTCATTCTTGGAGTATCGACTTTTTTCCACATTTCTTCCTTTTAGAACTCCATTCTCCTTTCGTCTTCCACTCATTGTATACTTTTGAAATGGTTTCTTTCGACATACAAGCGACTTCCTTTGTTTTCTCAGTTGTTTATCCTGCTAAACATGTCCCAACAATATCACTTTTCTGAAACTCGGAAAGATCACCTGTCTTCTCCATGACATGATCGACAAAGAGACCCAGGAAAACTCATAGTATTTAACCGATAACTAGGAACTGGTGATTGTGGCATGTGACAATTTGCATTTTCATACAGTACGTTTAATGATCTCTTGACACTAATTGCAAAAGGTTTCTAATTTTTTGGCCACTGAGTATATATATTCTGTTCATCATGAAGCTATCCAAATGATGATAAAAACCGTATTCCCAATATACTTTTGGATAAAAGCAGTATTCACTGATAATTGTTTAGTACACTGCTCGACAAAATTAACAGAACACGTAGAAAACGTGGTGTAACTCGTAATATACGTCCTGTTCTCTGATTAGCCACTTGTTCGACTAACAGATTCTAGACGTTATTTCATCTGGAGACAACAAAGAATGCGGTACCATTCCTCCAACATCAGAGAAAGGGATACTTACGATGGAGGTGGGATTCTCGTGTGGAGGAAATAATGATCATCAGCCGCACCCCCCTCTTCATGTTTTGATAGGGGTACCGTAACTGCGCAGAGGTACGGAGAACAGATCTTTGAACCCTATGTGCGACTTTTTAGAGGTTCAGTTGGCCCAGATTTTCTTTTCATGCACTACAACGCCACTGCATATAGAGCTGAAGTGGTTATGGCATATCTTGAAACTGAAGGTATCCAACAACTGCCGTGGCCAGCACGATCAGCAGACTTAGAGCCACAGTGGGTAGCGCAGCTGGTAGGATCGCTGTCCACCCCGGGTTGAAAAGACTTGAGTTCGAGTCCCGTCGATGACGTGAGGAATTTTTATGGTTCTTTTTCACAACGTGGCTGCTTTAGTCGGACTCAGGCGAGGGCAGCATGGTTTTTTTCTCCCGGCAACTCGGGTTTTCGCCCAGCAAACAGAAAATCGACCTTAGAACACACGTAATTTACAGACAATATACACGGATCAACGTGGCTTTAGTCTCGCGATTCTTCTAAAAATACAAGAGCAACCAGACTTAAATCTGATCGAACACGTGTGGGACACCCTTGGGCGTCGCATTGCACCCGACAGCCACCTCCTCGGTCAGCTAAGGTCTGTGCTAATGAAAGAATGGGATTTGTTGCCACAAAATCTTATAGACATCCTTATATCGAGCATGGTACACCGTTCTCAGACCTGTTTAGCCGTTGGTGGGGATCATACGCCGTACTGATGTCAGGTGACCATATTTTCAAACATGTTGTATCTGCTGTAATGCGACCCTTTTGTAAATTTGTATACAACCCCTACACATGTCCCTTATACCTGACCAAGTTTCTCGCTGTCTCATTTCATTGTCAGTCCGTGATGCATCATTGGGACAAAATTTGTCCCGTTACATCGCAAGCTGCATGAGTTACACCACGTTTTCTACCTGTTCTGTTCATTTTGTCGATCGGTGTATTATTTCTTGAATTTCTAAAATCCTTTTAGAACTTAAACATAACCGACGATCATCTTGTTATCTCTCTGAAACTGGATATCAATAATTCGAGGGAATTTCTTTTGTGACGTCTTTTCCATTCCGCAGTGATCTTAAGATGACCCAAGAAAACTGCACGTTCAGCTATTATTTTTAAAGCGGTGCACGAAGAAAGAATTAAGAATTCACGTCATAAATATGTCTGCTCTGATGAGGTCAGGGTTAAATGAAAATAAAAAAAAATGAAAACATCCCACACATACAAAAGCATCAGATGGACAAAAATAGGCAAAACATTTTGCATCATATTTCCAGTTCAAGGAATAATTAAGTTTCTGTTAATCAGGATGGTATATGCACGACATGGCTTTGTTAAACGAAGACTTACTGCCTATCACGCAAAAAGAAATAAATATGTTTTCGAATTGGCCTATGGAACTAAAACATTAAATATTTAGTTGCTTAGAACAGTGACAAACATACGCAAGATTTAGTTTGGGAAAAACAAGCAGCGAGCAGATTCATATAACATTTGTTCTTCAGGGTAAACATTGACAGAAGATGATCTACTCGGACCACATGAGTTGTGATTATGGCAATTTGGACTGTAATGGAGCGGGAACAATATACGAAAGATACAGGAAACCTCTAGCAGTTTGGATTAAACAAGATGATTTCGACAGATAAAGGGCAACTCCAGCTGCTTTCCACTACAAATAAAATGACAAAGAAACAGCAGCCAACCGAACTGAGAGTGTGAAAAGTTAAGGCAACACAGTATAATAAACTCAAATAGTTTGCCATTTCGCCAAAATCGTCATTAAATTAATCGAGTTATTCTTTTAATACAGGATGAATTTTTTTTCATCGAAAGTTGATGAAGTCTTGGTGAGTCATAACGTAAGATTAATTATTTGCAAGTATTATTAATTTATTAGTTTGAACAATAATAATTATTATTATTACAAAAACTTTTTCTTCTTTATGGGAGAAAAAGTTTTTCTGACCTGTGACGTATAGTGCTATCAATTCATGGGTTGTGTTCTGTTGTTATTATTACTATAGGTCGTGGAACTCTTTGACTATCCTACAGGTGTTCAGAATTGCACTTTTCTGGAGTTTATCCTTGTAGTTGCTCTATGGGAAACCTATTCCTGCTAGGTTCTTATAGAGATTCTTTGGAACTATGCTGATGATCAACACGGTGCTTGGGATGGTCATTGCTTGTTCCATATGCCACATATTTTTGACTTCCTGTCTTAGGTCTGTGTACCTTCTAGTGAGGGTTATGGCTAGTCTGTTGTCCCAGATCGTCTTGTCCGTTATTATGACACGGTCACAGTATAATTTGTGAGTAGGTGTGTCCTAGACAGCCTGAGGTGTGTATTTGTAATAATTTAAACGTCCTTTGATCAACTGGCATTTTTGAGCTAACTTCTGATGTATTAACCTGGCGACCTGGTCATGTCTATGAGTGTACTCCGTCTAGATGCTCACCCTGCAATCCGCAGTGATGTCCTGGATTGTTTCTGGGACCCGGTAGCATCGCCAACATGTGTCACCTGTCACTCCGAGGTCCGTAGTTCCTGGTGTCTGCGCCAGTAGCACAGTGGTATCGTCACTGTTCTCCCCACCCCGGGTGGAAAAGGACCGGATTCGAATCTCGTCGATTACTCAAGGTACTTTAATGGGATTTTTTCACTCCGTGTCTGAGTTAGTCAGTCTCAGGCGTAGATAGCAAGGATTTTACCTCCAGAAACTGGGGGTTTTTCGTCCTGCAAAAGAGGCAAATCGACCAGAGAACACGCAATTTACAGACACAAATACGGGTATATGTAAGGAATTATCGTGTAACCCTAATATAATAGCTTTAGTAATAGTTTGTAGTTTCTGGTATTGATTACCAGTCTTGGATGACGAGCATGAATCATTCAGTCTCTGAGAAGAGTGTCTTGCTCGTGAACCATACATTGGAAGTGTAAGATGTAAAATCTTACATGTTACTATTTTAGAAAAAAGAGTGAGATTTATTTAAAATAAAGCCTAGGAAATAGCAAAACAGAATAGTAAACATTTACAGTCACAATATTATTCTAGGTCACTCACAAGGATTAAAAATTAGACAAGGTTGAATTAGAGAAGGGAGCGGTAAGCTATTAGCAAAGGGATACATTTCAGTTCCCACCGTGGCAAAGAACAAACATAACAACGGGAATGGTGACAGCGACAATTGGAGAGCAGGTGCCCAGAAAGAACAAAAGGGTTGTAGACTGAACATCGTGGGACATCCCTTTTGTCGGCCTGGTAGTAAATACGGTCAAATTACTCCGGCTAGCAATCTATTTGCGTCTGACTGTCGGCGATGGGAAGGTTGTTGGAGCAATGTAAAATAAATCTGCTAAGTTTAACGAGGGGTGGAGAAGGTGATGGCGAACTTCAAAGCAGCGGATTGCCTGGGAAAATTTTGGAAATTTATTAAAATGAGCTCTGAATATACAGCTTGGGAAATTTTAAAGGACGAATAGGAAATAATGAAAGTTGAACAAAATGAGAACATTGGCTATTCTGAGAAAATAGGCAGACCCGACATAAGGAGGCGGTACGTAATTGAGATGGACAAAAAGGAAGAACGGGATGAAAAAAAAGAGAGGTGTGCTGTGCTGTGCTGTGAGCTTGGAAGGAGTTTTTTTTTGTTGGTGTTTGGTGAAGATGAGTAAGGAAGGAAAAAGTTGATGTTTGGACAGTGTGAGTGGGAAAAATGAGTTGTGTAGGGTTAGATAAGTTAACTAGTTAGATAAGTCCTGTCCTGTCAGCCAGTTAGGAAAGATCTGACAAGGTAATATGGAGTAGTGAAGGGTTAGATAGGTTAAGTGCAGTCAGTAAGTTAAGAAAAGTCAGTGGAGTTTCATAATAAAGGAGAACAGTCGAGTAGTTGGTCATGGAAGAAATATAGTAGAAAGAAATAGCTTAGTCCGTCATCGGAAGGAAGTGAAAGTGGCCAGAGTGAAAATAAGTGAAAGGAGCAACCTTGGTAAACCGAAAGAAGCAGCCTTGTGAAGCTGGAAGTAGAAGCCTTGGTAAGTAGAGAAGATAAGCCTAATCCGTAATCGGAAGGAAGTGAAAGTGGCCAGCATGCAAACGACTGAAGTGTATGGAGAGAAATAACCCTAGTCCATCATCCGAAGGCAGTGATAAAGGCAAGGCGCAGATAAGTGAGCTGAGAAGATAAGGTTGTAATTCCTAGTCCGCCCGAATAGCTGAACCGAAGGTTAAGTAGCAGTATCGAAGACGAGCCCATAAATTTCCTAAAAGACCCAATGATGCCCTGTCCAGACGTAGACTGCAGCCCTTGGAGAAACTTGAAGTTATGAGATGAATGCAGTGGGTAAATGATGATGCCATTCCCAGACAAGGAGCCGAAGGCCCCAAAACGGAGAAGTCCGATTCGTAAAATTAAGTAAGTGACTAGTTATATAGTATTCTCCCTCACAAATAAAGAACTGTTGGAACTCTAATATCAGATTAGTATAACGTTTAGAAGGATGTTAAGGAAAGGATATACAAAGATATAAATATATACATAAATATAGAGATAAGTCAGATGATAGTTTTGGATTTTGATTAATGTATAATTAGACATATGTAGAAAGGCAAAAGAGAGAAAATTGATATTTGTTATTAGTTGTTGTTTAACTTAAAGGTATGATATATTTTGGAAGGGAAGGGTAGAGAAATACAGAGAAAGAAATGGCCTTATGAATGTAGCTAACACTTGGGACCAGCACTAGTCCAGAAATTGATGTCAAATGTACTATCTGTCTTGATTAGAGGAGGTTAAGAAGTTATATTCCCCAAGACAATATGGGGCAATAATTAAATTAGAAATTAAGAGTGAATTTCCTAAATCAATTTATAAGCTAAGAATAAGATTTACATAAGAGAAAGAGTGTGAACTAAACCTCTTAAGTAATTATTGTTCATGTGTGGAGAAAGAAGAAACTAAAATAAGTTATGTAATGATATTGACTGAGTTGTATTGAAGTGGATAACCTTGTTTAGAGTAAAACCGCTGTATTTAATTGCCATATATAATTGTTTAACACATAGACAAATTTGAGAAATAATAATATGTGCTTGAGAGTTGTAAATTTTTATTGTGTATATAAGTGTAAATAAAATGTTATGTTATATATTAATGTGTGTGTTGTTTGTCATTCTTGAACACTCAGCCTGTCCGAAGGGAATTATAAAAAATTGAGAAGTTCCCTTGAATTTGGAATTCTCTTGTAAAGTAAAGTCAGATGTGTAAGTGGGGAAATTAAACAAAAGGTGGAAAGCAACTAATATAAGGGAACTAAATAATAATAATTACAACAAAATACATATATAAAAAATCATTCAATTGTAAATTCCACCCCCCACAGAAGGCATTTAATCTGTGTGAATGGAGGTCATTGTAGTGTCTGCTTTGCCCACTTTTCTATCTTAGTTTCTTCCTTCTAGGAGGGAGGGTCTCGTCGCGTAGGATGTTGAGTGGGGGACGCCGCTTATCAATCTTCTACCAGAACCTAGAAACTCTATCAAAAAAAAAAAAAAATTGTGTGTGTGCCGAGCACACATAGAGAAAGTTAAGTGAAACTTCTTTAGAATAACGTTTATTATTTCAAATGTTACAGTGGTTTAATATTTTAAAATTGCTTTACAAGTTTATTACAAAGTTCTCTTCTTTGTACTCAATGGAAGTGATTTCGGTGGTCACATTGCACGTATTCGTGCTCTATAAGCCTTACAACGCTCACTCGGCACGTTGAATTATAAATTTTTTTCCGTCGAAATTTTTTATGAAATACGGTAGAGAATAATGAAAGGAATATTTTGGTTTTTAAATTTTTAAAATCGGACTGTTATAAGCAGAAATATGCAAGTTAACTGGCGTTATAGGGGTACTGATTGCGTCATGCCTAGCTGCAACGTACGACGTACGTCGATTTGTGTCGCATTTTCGTTGCGATTTTTGTCAGTCCACGGACGCAAGTTACTCCCATGTGAAAACTGCCTAGGGTGCGCCTAAAGAAATTTCACTTCAAAAGTAAGAGCTTATGCCGCCACGATTTCAAGGATAAGCAGAGGCGACTGTGGATTAAGAAAGAAAACCTTGGCTCTGATCAGTTTTCATCCCAATCATCACTTATGGTGCTCGGGCTTGCTATTATTTTCACCGTGCAATAATAGTAAGAAACAAAATAAAACGAAACCATATAGCGTATAATAGTGTTGGCTACTACCAGAGCTTGCCGCAAGATAAGTACCCCAGCCTTGCGAGTCTTGGCAGGCACGTTACCGCTCGATCTAGAAGTAATACGCCATGGTCTCCACAATAGACTCAGTAAAGGGATGCTGACAGAAATTTTTGGCACTAACTAATTAACAATCCATCTAACTAACAATCCAAGATGGAAAGGAAGAGAATTCCCACAGAATTCCAACGAATCGGGCAAACAAACAAACTGGAACCAATCGACCAAGGGAGAGGTGACAGGATTTCTCCCCAACGTGAGGTTGGTTTCTCTCAAGCCACCTCCCTGTTACGCTCCTAGCATTACACGAACTGGGGTAAGAACAAGATCCTAACTGCACCTGCGGTTCCCCAGAGAATCGGAGGCACTTGATATGAGTGCACAATGTATGACAACCAGAGAAGTCTGCTGATTTCTCGGATAGGTCCACTTCCACGTAATCAGGAACATCTGCTCATCACAGAGGAAGATTATTATGAAGAATTTACAGAATGCGCAAAAATCATATTTGAAACCGGGCTAAACAATCTTTGGGGCCGCATTCAGGGGACCCCATCACTACCAAATCCACCTTGCAGGTGCGAATAGAGAGTGTGTGAATGAGTGAATTGAAAAGCCAGTTTGTTGCATGTGTGTGAGTAGCGAATGATCCTGTATCTGCGGTGCTTGTATTAAGTCACGTATTATGTCCGAATGGGAATGGAAGATGTGTAAATAATAGGTAAAGTTAATGTTCTGTATGTATGTACCAAAATAAATGTAAATAAATGTACCCAAAAAAATACTTAAAACGTCCTGTTTGCGTGCACGACTGGCAAGTGTGTAAATGCGCGCGTAATTGGAATGTATGTTGTGTAGAAAGTAAGTAAGTAATTAATTAATAGTAAGAAGATAATAACAAAATAATAACACTGATAATTATTAATAATA